>NC_138993.1:68016210-68473710 GCF_964341445.2 Mesoplodon mirus | reverse complement strand
CCAGCTGTTAAAGATCCATACATAAACGTGCTCTTCAGAAGCTCATGTGTTCACAATTTTTTTTAATAGCAAAGCAACAATGAGGTGCAAATTACTGCTGTGCACTTTTTCACAAATTCAGCTGCTTAGTAATTAGCACCGTTATAACAAAACTTTATTACAGTAAAGTTAATAGTTCAAACTCTCCACTTGATAGTAACAGTTAATATATCCATCTATTGCAAATGCACATCTAAGAAATACTATATACGGTTTAGCCTTGTGAAATACAAATACCATATTAACGTGCAAGACAATAAAACAAGGTCCAAAGAAACTAGAACGTCTCGTTCAAGTTATCACCTCTGCAACTTGGGGGGGAAAATCTGGCAGCTCCTTGGTTGGGGGCAACAGAACACCTGTATTGCAACTGCAAAGTCAACAGTTTAAGGTCTGGGTCATGATGCTAAATAATACTTAAAAAAAAAAAAAAAAAAAGCAACTCTGAAGAAACATCAAGGGCTCTTGAAATGGAAACAAATGCCAGCAAAGTAAAGAGTGTAAGCTACTCTGACATAAGGCCTCCCAAGTGGGCAGCAAGGTGACAGAAATGGAAACGCACTGAAGGAAAGCTCTGGAAGCAGGGTAAGGGCCCGCTCCTGATCATTAATCACTTGTTTAGACCACTTAAACTAGAGCAGCCCAGCCTACAGCAAAACTCCAACACACCCCTCACTTGTGGGTCAGCAACGCTGGTGTTAACAGGAGAAAATATATGGCTTCTGATATTGCGTCCCAGTTCCTCAGCATTTGCTCCCTTTAATCGAAAAAGGCAGTTAAACACAAAGTAAATCATTCAGTTAGGTTAGCTGTTTAAGGACATGCAATTGACACTGTCAATATGCTGCAGTGACATAATGTGTCACTTTCAACACGTCCAGCTACATTTATGAATCAATCTAGCCTCAAGGTTTCATTTTTTAACTTCTAAGTTGGTTCTTGAACTTCAATGCGCCACAAGGAGCCTCGACAGCAGTAAGCAACAATCTCATTAAGGGCAGCGTTTGAGGGAAGAATCACAAAAATAGAGACGGGAGGAACATTCTAACAAAATAAGACAACAAAAATGCATGAAGTCCATTTCAGCAACTCACCTTTCAAAATGCTGGCTAAAAAGGGAAAGGTTTCCAGAAAAAAACTTAAGGCTAATATCAAAACCTTCGATGAAATGAGTTAGTAAGTTTGTGTACATCTCCAGCTAGTTCCTAAAACACAACGTCCTCTGGAGAGGGGATGTTGGTCAACAATGCAAAAATCTAACCTCATTTTTCTTATTGTGTGTTTTAATCACAAGGGTCCTTCCAATTCTAATATCCTAAGGTAAGCAACTTTCCTTTTTTAACAATAGTGCTGAAAATTAAACTGAAATTAATTAAACATTAAACATGAAATCCAGCACTTAATAATAGGATTTATTTCCTCAGTTGGGCTCCACTGAGGTTACTTTCCTTGTAATTTGAAACACTTGTGTCTTAATGCGAACCCCAAAATGATGGAAAAGAGAAAAAGCTACTGTCCGGGGAGCCAGCCCCACTCCCGGTCTGCAGGGCAGGGGAGCTTGGAACGCAAGTCATCAGCGGGTTCCTGAAGGAGTCTGTTAATGGGACAACTTCCCTGGAGCTGGGCGCCGTGGGACGCTGTGTGCGGGTGCGCCCTGATAAAGGCGCCCAGCCTCTGCTTCGCCCAGGTGCCCACACGCTGTCTAACAGATGCCACAAAGGTCATTTGCTGGGATAAGTGGCACCTTCCCATCCACAAAGGCAAGTCCATTGACAATGCACTGTACAGAACCCACAAAACAGAACATGTGCGTTCTGTTTGAGCAGGAGCCTCCGTGACACGTTATGACTATAATGAGTCATTTCTTTCTATTCTACACAAGAAAAATATTATAGATCTTTGAAAGCCTTGTACCCAAATAGTACCAGCTAACATCTGTTAACATTACAGGCTGTTTCTATTCTGCATCCCGAATTGCTTTATGTAATTACGAGTTTATAAGGTATTTGGTAAACCAGTTAAAGAAGGTGCCTTTTTAAAGCACTGTATAATTTGGGGTACAACGAAACGTTCTCTTGAAAATCTATAATTAGGGCAGCATCAGCTTACAGGAAATGTTATAAAAACACAACTATGTAAAGAAGCACACAGGTGGGGAAGTGGACCATTTTGCTATGTCCCCACGCCTCTTCTCTTCTCTGTGAATTATTCTTTGCTCATCTCAAGTTAAAGTAATGCCGTCTACAGGGTGCAGAATAAGCAAACTTTGGGGAAAAGACTTTGGGGAGCTTGGCCTTCCCTTGCAAGTTCTTCAGTGCTGAGTCGGAGCACCAGAGGCCTGGGAAGTGTGCCAATGCCGGGCCCTCTTGAACAATGCTTTGACTTTACAAGGATTTTTTAAATGATAAAATATTTTTGCTATTACGCATTCACTGAAGAAACTCAGAATCTAATACAACAAAATGCTGGCTTATATGGGTCAGAAATGCAGAAACTAAAACATGTAAAGATAAAGCAAACAAAGCTCAAGATGACAGTACTACCATGTAGTAAACTGCTGACCTAGAAGATCAAAGCAGAAAACAACGAAAGAGAATTATAGCATGCCTCCTCCCCAAAATATGCCCCTTTTGGTAAAAGGACTGTTTTGAGCTGAAAGCAATTAGCTCTCTATCCTCCCCTTCCTGTCTAACAGTTGGACATAAATGTCCTTTGTAAAGGTGTCTCCCTCTCCCACACTGGGAGAACCACCACTCCAAAGACAACTCTTATCACCGGAGAGGACTCTTTGTATAATAAACCTGACTAAACGGCCTCTTTAAAATCACACATTTCCTAGTTATCTTCTCACAACTTACCCTACCCCAGAAGCCCCAAACCCCTGTGTCCAACCTCTTCTCCACACTGTATTGCCCTTTGTTGAGATGGTATACAGCCCCAAATTCTCACTGCCTCAAGCGACATTTCTTTATGAACTCCCGTGTACACGTAATATAATCTACTTTTTCCCCTCTTGTTAATCTGCCTTGTTAGTTTAAGTTACAAGGCTCTAGGCACTGAATGTAAGAAGACAGAAGAGAAAGTTTTCCTTCCCTACACAGCCCAGCAACCATGGGTCCAAACTACTGGGAATGATCTCTATCAGGGGATCTCTACTGCTTAGCAATTTTACAGCTTAGAGTTCTGACTATCTTAGAAAATTTAACCAGGGCTACTAAATGGACTTCTGACATGCTACATATTGTGCATTACAAAGAACATACAACACTGAAGGTAGATGAGACCTGAAAAGCCATGTGCCAATCGAGGGAACAGGAGGTATGGCTGTCGCACTGGAAATGGCAAAAGTGAAAAACACAAGTCTCTGAAGCCAAATGACCTGAGTCTGACATCACCTTTTGGCCTACTGACCTAACTCCTCAGAACAAATTTCTTCATTTCTAAAATCAAGATAATAATTAAATGATTAAATCAACAAAGATTTGCAAAGTAACTAGGAAATGCCTGACAGTAACTATTCACCAAATATTATTTCCTGTCTCCTTCTCAAACATCTCAGATTGTCATCGTGGATCAGTAACTTCTAACTGTTATAGTTCTAGCTCTGTGGTTCCACATTTGGGAATAAACAGATGCAATTTTGCAAGCACCACATCTGACTCTAAGATCAAAGAAAGTAAGTTGGGTTTGGTATTAAGAGACCTTCTAGATCAGGCAGTGCAGGGCTCTGTGGTTCTCCTCGCCTTCGAGACTTAAAGAGGTGCGTGGTGAACTAGAGAAACAGTTTGGTTCATTCACTCAAAAACATTTATTAAGCATACCTGGGCAACCTGAGTATACAAAATCAACAGGGGAAAAAGTGGCTCCTGACCTCAAACACCATAATCTGGCCAGACAGAAAAGACATTCATGAATGACACAATATAAATATAAACACAAATATAAGTATAAATGAGTCCTACAAAGGATGTGATCAGTACGAGGTAGGCTTTTTGATTTTAGCGCCGCTCTTAAAGACATCCTCCCAGGTTGGGATTCAGGGGAGAACAATGATTTAACTTTTAGGATCTGGAGTCAGATACTTAAGACTTCTAACTCCCCCACCTATGAGCCTGGAAACAGAACTTAAACTTCCAAATCTTGAATTCCTTGTTTATAAACTGCGGATCTTAATGGTGCCTACTACAAAAGGTTGTTGTGAGAAACAACCAACGGATCACTGAAGAAATCAAACAAGAAACCAAAAAGTACCTAGAGACACATGAAAATTAAAACACGATGATCTAAAACCTATGGGACACAGCAAAAAGCAGTTCTAAGAGGGAAGTTTATAGCAATACAAGCTTACCTCAGGAAACAAGAAGAATCGCAAACAACCTAACCTTACACCCAAAGGAACTAGAGTAAGAAGAGCAAACAAACCCAAAGTCAGTAGGAGGAAAGAAATCATAAAGATCAGAGCAGAAATAAATGAAAAAGAAACTAAAAAATAATAGGGAAGATCAATAAAACTAAAAGCTGGTTCTTTGAAAAGATAAACAAGATGGATAAACCTTTAGCCAGACCCACCAAGAAAAAAGGGGGAGGGCCCAAATCAATAAAATCATAAACGAAAAAGGAGAAGTTACAACCAACACCACAGAAATGCAAAGGATTGTAAGAGGATATGACGAATAACTATCAATATATGCCAATAAAATGGACAACCTAGAAGAAATGGACATATTCTTAGAAAGGGACAAGACGGAACCAGGAAGAAATCGAAAATATGAGCATACCAGGCACAAGGAATGAAACTGAATCAGTCATTTTAAAACTCTCAACAAGCAAAAGTTCAAGACCAGATGGTTTCACAGAAGAATTCTACCAAACATTTAGGGCAGAGTTAACACCTATCCTTTTCAAGCTCTTCCAAAAGGCTGTTACGAGGATGAAGTGAATTGTCTTATGAGGAGTGCTCACAACACAGGAAATGCCACATTAGCATTTAAGAGCCATTATTACTACTGCTTTTGTTGTTTTTATTATTAATACACGTCTACAGATAGTGGGGGATTTAGTAAAAGGGAAAAGAACCCACTTCTGTTTCATACTCTACTCAGAATATTTCTGGCCACTGAATGTGTGGGCATCCCCACCCCACCCCACCCCCACCCCGGCAAAGCAATTCTCCAGCTCTCTTTGAATGTCAACTGGGTGTCCCTACAATTCAATTCAGTTCTGATGCTATGATTCCGCAGGTTAAGGGCTCAACCTCACGAGCCTGCCCCCGACTTCAGACGCCAATTGCAAGTCCAGGTTGTCACCTGTGCTTCTGACAGACTGGCTATAAACTGGAGGTTCCCACAACCCTCTCCTTTGTTTCGATAATTTGTCAGAATGGCCCACCGAACTCAAAATCAGTTTACTTCCTGGATTACTGGTTTATTATAAAAAGGATACAAAGGAACAGCCAGATATGAGATGCCTAGGGCAAAGCAGGGGGAAGAGGTACAGCACGTCCATGCCTCTGCAGGTGTGTCCCCTCCTGGCACCTCCACGTGTTCACCAATCCAGAAGCTCTCCAAATCCCTTCGGTTAAGAGAGTTTTTAAACGGAGGCTTCATTACACAGACACGGGTGGATTAAATCACTGGACATTAGTGATAACGTCAACTTCCAGCCTCTCTCCCCTCCCCGAGGCTGGGGGTGAGGCTCAGAGCTCCAACTCTTCAATCGCCAGGTTGGTTCCCTGCCTACCAGCCCTCCACCTCAGGGCCATTAACCTAAGCTCCCGTGTGGTTGAGAGGGGCTCCTTATAAATCACAAAAGACACTCCTTTTACCTTTATCACTCACTTCACTTAGGAAATTCCAAGGGTTTTAGGAGCTCTGTGCCAGGAATGGGACAAAGACCAAACACATACTTCTTATTTATATCACAATATCTCAAAAGTCAGAATTCAGACGCCAGAATTCTTGGGCGTGTTCCCTGGGAAGACACTGGAGGCTGCTCTGGGTAGGTCTAGAATTAATGAAAACACAAGGACCTAAATCTCTCTCAAAGAGCACATATCTCACAGATACATAGCTTATTAATCCTTCACGGAAATTCACTTGGAATTTCCTCTGATAAAATTGTCAGCCTAATAATTTGGCCTTCTGTTCAATCCTCCTGAGTTCTCTCCTGACCAGAAACTTTACCCTACCTATGCTGATCCGACTACCAAAATCTTTCCCCAGACTTTGGGTCTGTGTTTCTAATTCCGCATGGCAGGAGAAGTCATATTTGAGGAACTTGAGAGTTACTAGGAAAAGAGAACTGGGGACTCAGTGAACCTTGAAAGCTCTTATAAAATTTAAGATGTATTTTATGGACTTAACAACAGTTACAGGCTGGCTGTACAAGTCCTACAATATAAGAGGTGTGCAGAACAAGCTAACAATCCCCTCTCTCCTCCAATCTCACTCCCCAGAAGTCACAGTAATCATTTGTATTGAGAAATCTACTCACATAAATCTATAAAAACATAAACACTCACATCCATGTTTATAAATGCTTTTACACTGGGTAGAATACAACAATGACATCAGCCTATCTGAGAAGGGGGAAATCCATGATGTTTTGCCATTTGCCATCCTTGACTCACTCTGTAAACTTTTAAACACAAGGATGTTTAAGACAGAAAGAACTTTAGGTCACTTTTTTCTTTTCACAGGCTAAGTTCATCTGAAGCAGAGGGAAAATCCCCAGCCCCCTCTGTAACACACAGACTCGGCCCTGGACAACTCCAGAATGTCTCCGAAGAGCCCCAACTGACCCCGCCAGGCCCTCGTCCCCAGGGCTCCGCTCCCTTGTCCCCAGGTGTTATAAGCCCAGTCGTAAATATGACCTGAAGGCCCTGGGGGTGCTCCCGGCTCAGCTCCTCCAACCCTTCCCAACGCTGCATGGACACGTCACGCATTCTGCCATCTGTTCTACCTCCCTCTCCTTTTCTCAAATTTGTTTCCTTTTTTCCTAATGATCCCCGACAGCGCGACTTGTTATCTGTATATAACAGATAACTCTGCCTGGTTGCAATGACTCCATGATAATTTCTCGCAAGTCTCTGTCCTTCACCCGCATAAAGGTGCATATTGTCTCAAATACTAACGTTCATACCAATCATCATAAAGTCCTCTTAAATTTACAAATGGTCACCACTCAGTGCTTTAGAGTCTGGAAGGCCAGAGATGCCAAAAGCAATCACCAAGACCTTTAGTCACAGAAGTTAAGATCTTTTCCCTGTGGACTAATTTGTAAGTGATAGCTGTCTAATCAAGTTGAAAAAAGGTCTACCTAACTTTTCGCATTACTGTTAAATAATGCTACACAGTAGCTGTGAAATAACGCTAGAAATATTTCACTTGTATAATCTGGAGACCAGGAGTACTGAATCTCAGATATTCTTTGCTGACCTGCAGTTCTTTGCTCTGGGTTGCAAATACTGGAAAGAGAGAGTCCCATGAAGACGGGACGGGACGGCTGCCGTGGAGCAGCCTCACTCCACGGCATCTACCTTAGTGAAGCCATCCTGAATCAGGTTCTGGGCCTCCGTTACACAGGCTTAGAAACCACATTTCCTCCAATAAGCTTAGAATGGATCATTCTCAGCTAGACGGATTCACTGTCAAGCTCACGAGGAACTGATGTGTAAACCATCTTATGAATTTACAACCTGAAATATATTCATAAAGGGAACGAGCACACCCCCTAACTGTAGTGTGGGTCCATAAATTATGGTCAGTGGTTGTTGGATAAATATGGAATGAGCAGAAGGGGCATCAGTGGATCAAAGGCAATGCCTTCCACTAAGTTAGCTCGAGCAGTGGTTTTCAAATGAGAAGCATCAAGACTCGCCTGGAGGGCTCGTTAAAACCCAGAGTGCTGGGCCCCACCTCCAGAGTTTCCGATGCAGGACTGGGTTGGAGCTTGCATTTCTAACAGGTTCCCAGGAGCCACACTTGGAGAAGCATGGACGCAAGCCACCCTTCTCCACTACTGGAACAGCCTTTCTAATGGGACTATCTTAGACCATTTGGGCTGCTGTAACAGAATACTATAGACTCATGGCTCATAAACGATAGACACTGGTTTCACACTGTCCTGGGGGTTGGGAATCCAAGATCAAGGCACTGGCAGATCTGGGGTCTGGTGAGACCCACTTCCTGGTTCACAGATGGCCGTCTTTTTGCTGTGTCCTCATAATGGTAGAAGGGGCAAGGGATCCCTCTGGGGTCCCTTTTATAAAGCACTAATCCCGTTCATGTCCTAGTCAACTCCAAAATGCTCCACTTCCAAATACCATCACATTGGAAGTTAGGTTTCAACATATGAACTTGGGTGGGGAGGCAATCATTCTGTTTATAGCAAGGACCCTAGCTCATGTCCACTGAGAAGCCTTTCTCTCTCTAGACTCAGCTGAACTAGGGAGAACTACACTGCTATGACTCTTGTTCTAGCCAGACTTTGACTCTTTGACTCCTGTTCTAGCTAGAAAAATCTTCTAACATATTCTTTCTTCATAAAACTGGGGTTCAGTTTCTGACTTTGTGTGGCCTATGATTGTCACCTCACTTTCTAGTCTCATTTCCTCAACCAACAGAAGGGGGAGAATATTGCTTGTCTTATAGAATTTTTTTTAAAATTGTGTAAGAAAACTTACAGGTCTATTTTAAGATTTGAATGAGATAACGTATGTGAATTATCTGGCACAATTTCCAGCACACAAAGTACCCCGTGAACGGTAAATACTGTCATGACTCTTGTCATGAAGTGAACCGTGTCTCCCCAAATTCTACATGTTGAAGTCCCTAACCCGCAATGTGATTATATGTGGAGACAGGGCCTTTAAGGAGGTAATTAAGGTTAAATGAGGTCATAAGGGTGGGGCTCAATGCAGTAGGGCTGGTGCCCTTATAAGAAGAGGAAGAAACACAAGGAGTGCACCCACACAGAGGAAAGACCATGTGAGGACACAGGGAAAACGACAGCCATCTGCAAGCCAAGGAGAGAGGCCTCAGAAGAAACTGAAACCCAGCAGGACCCTGCAGGGCCCTCCTGAGTACAAAAGCCCCTCTGTGTTCCCTGTTTCTTGTCTGTAGAAAAAGGCTTTAGGGACTTCCCTGACAGTCCAGTGGTTAAGACTCCATGCTTCCAATGCAAGGGGACTGGGTTTGATCCCTGGTGGGGGAACTAAGATCCCACATGCTGCGCGGTGGCCAAGAAAATAAAAAAAAAAAAAAAAAAGAAAAGAAAAGAAAAGTAAAGAAAAAGGAAAAGGCTTTAGTCTCCTACAACTTCCCTGAGTTCCAAAGAACAGACTCAGTTACTCATAAGGGAAGCGAGGGAATGCAGAAACAAAGGAAAAGCAGTCAAGCAAAAAAAGTAATGAGCTTAAACAATAGTTCAGCAATAAAACAGAGTCCTAGCTCCTCCTCAAGGGATACACACAACAATCTGATGCATATCTTTGAGCTGTTCTGCAAAAACTAAGACTCCCCCCCACCACCCAGGTGGAGGACGGTGACTACCTGCTGACCTAGACCCCAGGCTGGTGGAAACCAGAAGGTTGATTAGTAAGATTCCTGAAACATCACCCTGTTACCTCAACACCAACCAATCAAAAAAAAAGTCCACAAGCTTCAGCCCTCACCCCAAGTGTTGCCTTTAAAAACCCTGCCCTGAAAGCCACCGAGGAGTCCAGGCCTTTGGAGCACGAGCTGCCCGTTCTCCTTGCTCGGCACCCTGCAGTAAACAGTGCACTTTCCTCCACCACAACCCGGTGTCAGTAGACTGGCTTTGCTGCGCGGTGGGGGAGTGGACCCGAGTCCAGTGTGGTAACAAAAACAAACCTGCCGACACCCTGATCCTGGACTTCCAGTCTCCACAACTGTGGGAAAATAAATTTCTGCTATTTAAGCCACCCGGTCTGTGGTCCTTGGTTATTGCAGTCTGAGCTGACTAATAACCCTGTTCACAGAAGGAACATCTTTCATGTACTTTTTGCATGTATTCAGTCTTGCCTATTTGATGTTTCAAAGTTTTGGTGTCTACAGTTCCTCTCTCTCGTTAATTTTTCTTTGACCTCAGTGTTGCTGTCCCTGAGCTAGACCGCAGACATTATTAGAAGGGTGAGATGAGGAAAAGAAACACGTTAAGATAGGTGGAAGGACTCTCTGGTTCCATAAGTAACCTTCTGAGGTTGGAGAACAGCACTGGGCTCGAAGTGTCTCCTGGAGAGGGGTTCGCTTTAAATGTGTACACATTTTAGATGGACTGAAACCAGGCCTAACTGCCAGTATCTGGGCAACTGGGGCAGTGTTCATTTGATCTCTTGGTTTATTAAAAACTATGGCGAAGCTAAAAAGTCCTAGAAACGTTGGCAAGGTAACTTCAAATGCAATGCATATGTTATTGAACAAACTTATTAAGTACAAAACCCTTGAAAAGAAACCTTAATATTAAAGAAATTATAATACACCCAAAGGAGAATTCTATCTAGTCTCAACAAATGACAACAAATGTACCGCCAGATCGCTATTGCCTTTGGTCTGGCGTCTGCAAGAGAAAGTTATACACTGAACAAGTCTGACTTGTAACTTTCCACCTTTCTACAACCTTACTAGGAGATGGAGAGTCCAGTAACTCCATTTGTTTTAAAATTAATCACCTCAATCTGAACACGTCCCCAGGAGAAAATGGATTGAACCAGACCGTTTAGATCCTCTCCTGGGCAGGACTCCCTTCTTGCCCAAGGTCTTACTTCGGTTACCTTCAGGGGTGATTTGAGACCTAGAGTAATCTGAAGATGGGTTCCAAATACTGTCTATCTTATTTTTAAAAAATGCATCTGTTATTCATTCCCCCTGAATGACAGAAGCATGATCTAAATGCATATTCCTTCAAAACTCTCCGTTAGAGACTCTTAACTTGGGGACAGTAAAATACTAGCAACCCCCAGTAAACTCTCAGGCCACCTGTGATTCAGAAAAATACACAAAGGATTCTTTCCCAGCTTCTCCCGTGTTGTTGTGAAAATCATCTTCTGTGAAAGAAAAGACTCGTTGGAAACGTCAAATATAGTTGAAACTTGTTTACGTCGGGAAGTATGACCAAGTTCCCATGAGCTCTGGTCTTACCGTTGTCAACATGATGGGCCAATGTGCGACTCTGTGGCCAAGTGCTCGGCAGTGGAAGTGCGGAAGCCGGAGCGTCAGCCCCCTCGGGAACACTGGCCACTGCGCTCTCCCGGGAGAAAGCACAGCACAAAAGGCTGGAGCCAACTCTACTAAAATGTTACTTGTCCCAACATGAAAGTCTGTGGATGCCTTGCCTATCATCCTGCCAAATAAAAGAGGTCACCTAGTACTAGAGAGCTGAGCATAAAGCTGAGTGGCCTAGAAATAGTGATGCCTGGGCCAGGGGAAAAAAAAAAAAAAAAGGAACAGTTTCTCTGTCAAACATTGGAAGTCATCATTATCAGAATTACAACTATTTTACTAATATCTTATATCCCAAGGAATGGATAGATAAGCCATTTATTTCAGCCCAACGTCCCAATAGGACGACGACCATCTCCCAGGGCGCTAAGCTCTAGTGTCTCCAGTACGTGAACACTGATGCTGACAAAGGAAAAAGTCTTATTTTCTAAGCCTTTTTTGGGAAGAGCAAAGGCTACTGATATTTTAGAACCGGTGAAGCAGTTCCAAGCTGAGCAATGGAAGCAAACTCAGTGTCCTATGCACAGACTTTGCACCTCTAGTTTCTACCGGTGACGAGTGGAGGCCTCCCCGTCATCCCAACTCGTGGTTTTCCACATGTCATGAAGTGACAGCCATCACTTTGCCCACAGTGCCGGTGGAAGCCTTGCTGGCTGTCGCTGCCGAGTTCTCAGAAGCAGAGAAGTGAGTCAGCGCCTTGTTGAAGGGTTTCAGCAAGGTGTGGGGCAAAAGACATTTTTCTCTACCGCAAAGAAGTGTGCGACATCACGGAGCTGGGTCTTCAAACTGCTCCCACCCCAGAAACACCACTGTGAAAAACAGTTCAACAGGGAGGAGTTAATTTTCAAACGTACTTAAAGAATACAGCTGGCGATGGAACATTACTCAGCCATAAACAGGAGCGCTGCTACATGGCACAACACGCGAACCGCAAAAACGATTATGCCAAGGGAAGGAAACCCAGCACAAAGTCACATATTATATGATTCCCTTTACATGAAACATCTGGAGTAGGGTGATCCAGAGAGAGAAGGCAGACTAGTGGTCACCAGAGTCAGGGGAGAGAGGGAAATGAGGAGTGACTGCTTAGAGGGTACTGAGTACCCTTTGGGAGTACTTTGGGATAAAAATGCACCGGGAATAGAGACGACAACACTGCTCGTGTGCTAAATGCCACAGAACAGTACATTTTTAAATGGTTAATTTTACGTTACGTGAATTTGAACTCAATGTTTAAAACAGAATACATCTGGCCACGTGAACATTGTAACACTTTCCTTTTAAGGCTCTTTAGTTATGAGTATGGATGCTGCTGATTTGTGGCTGGCCCCCCTCTTTTTTAGTGTCTTCTCCAATAGACAGTAATAACCTCCAGAAGGTAGAGATCACAGTGTCTGGTACATAGAAGACACTCAATTTTGCAGATGAAAAAGGAAGAGAATCTATCATCTTTGGGCCAAGCTACACACGAGTCCACACGGGCCAGAGGAGGCAAAAAGTGGCCGCTGTGAGAAGTCCCAATGCTGAAGAATCAAATGCCATGAGCCTCAGACCTGACAATTTCCCTACAGAGAAATTTATGGGGTCTTGGAAACCTCAAGGAATTCTTTTGAAAATTTATTTCTGCCTAGACATCACTGAAATTTAGACAGAGGTTCATACTCTTTTTCTTGCCGACAGTATCACTAATGTTCACCTTGCAAAGATGACCTCACTGATAGGAGAACAAAGGAAACGTCTTGGTATGAATTTAATTTGAAGACTCTTAGAGAGTCAGTTTGTTGACAGGAGCCTGGAAAAGTCCTGGCCGCTTTCACTCTATCTGCTGCCCCTTGCCTGGGTAAGTCAGCATGTGTTGCCACTAAAGTTTAAAAAAAAAAAAAGAAAAAATTTTAATAGACTGAGTGTCAGAGAAGAGAGAGAGGCTACACTGCTTTACCATTTCACAATTTTAACTTCTTATTCAAGCTAAAGGATAGCCGGCTTCTCAGATATATACTTCAAAGCCAAAATCAGGTTAATTTTTTGTTTCATTTGCACAATTTTTCATATTTTTATTTTCATTAATTTTTACACTCAAAAAGTGAGAGAAAAAAGTGACAATTCCTGGCAAAGATAATGTTTATCTTCTATGAAAACAAAATTGATTTCCAGGGCAATAAAATAAAATGTACATCTGAATGATATAACTTCTGTGACTATCAAATACTGTGATTCCTCCCCCCGCCCCCGAGGCCCCATCTTTCTGCTATTTTTGGTTCTGTGTAAATTAGGGGAGAGAGGACTATGAAATTCAGAGACAAAAGAGACCCCACAAATCCTGAGAGACAAAGAGCACCGCCTCTGCTTCCAGCTTCCCATGAGACCTTGTGCCCTCAGATTTCCATCCTGGGAATTCCACGGTCTGACAATTTAATCCTAGAACTCAAGTTGCCAACCCTTGTAGTTTCCTGAACACACTATGCAGTTTCATGGCTCCATGGCCGTGTTTGTGGTATCATATCCTTCTAGAATATTCTCCCCATTTTCCTTTGCTTGCCTGACTCATAATCATTCCTTAAGTCTCAGTCAAGGTGTCATCAAGTCAGGAGCCTTCCCCAAATTCCACTTATTGGCTCCTATGGCACCCTGGCTAACAGTCGGTCTTATCTACCACATTATGTTGAAATTACCAGTTTAGGTGTCTATCTCCTTTACCAGACAAACAGAAAAAGGAAAAGCAGTAACTTTCCAGTGGAGAAACCAAACACCACCTTAACCAAGTAATCAGAGTAATGGCACCACTAACGGGGAAAACAGAAACATGCTCCTCCTCCTGATGTGATATGCTGAGAAGGACACAGCATCCCTTCCATGCTATCCCTGCCAAAAATGTGTAACTTAACGTGATGATGAGGGAACACCAGACAAATCTAAATTGAGGGACATGTGACAGAATAACTGGCCTGTCTTTAAAAATGTAAAGATCATCAAAGACAAAGAAAGACTGAAGAACTGTTCCAGACTAAAGGAGACTAAAAGGACATGAAAACTAAATGCAGTGTGATTCTGAATTAGATCCTGGACCAGGAAAAAAAAATTTTTTTTCTCTTGCTATAAAAGACATCAGTAGGAAAACCAGAAAAATTTGAAAGGCTTATAGGTTAGACAATGGCACTGTATCAATGTTAATTTCCTGCTCTGTGATTATATAAGGGAATAGTTGTCTTCTCATTAGCAAATACCCACTTAAGTGTTGTCAGCAACTTACTGAAATGGTTCAGAGAAAAACAATCATACAGAGAGAGTGAGAGAACACGACAAAGCAACCATGGTAACATGTTAACACTTGAGAAATTGATGAAATTATATGGACATTCTTTGGACTATTTTCGCAACTTTTTCCAGAAGTCTTAAGTTATATCAAGGTAAGTTTAAAATTTTTTAAAGCATAAAAATCTAAAGGAAATTTTCCTTTTAGATGAGAAGAATAAACTACGGGATTAGAAAAGTATATGTTATGTTCACGGTAGATAAGAAAATCTGCAGTAATTACTTTTAAAGTGAAAGCAGTGGTTACACAGGGTGCTAATTGGAAGTTGGCACAATTCCAGGTCACTGACACTATCTCCCAAATTAACCCAACAAACTGGACAGCAGAGCAATGAAAGATATTATCTACCTGCTTTACAAATAAAGATTTTTCTCAGAGACTCAACAAACTAACAAACCCATCTCTGCCTTAAAGGCAACCATCCTACAAACACCCTACACAACATATAAGGGACAACCCGTTGAACCAAGATTGCCGCTGGTGTAACGTACGGTAATACAATGTCTGTGGATGCTCTCTGCCAGCAGTGGTACCATCTCTAGGGGCTGGCCATTTCAGAGAGTTAGCGTTTTCTACCACAAGATGAACTGTACCAGCTACAGGGCTGTGAAACATGGAAGAGTAAGTAAGACTTTGTATCTGCCATCAGGAAGTTTGCGCTGACATTTGGGGAGGATGCACCAGTAGAGGTAGGTTGTGGAACCAGGCATAACGTAGAGACGAGGGAGGGACGTGGGAACTGCCAGGAATCACAAGGGGGCTCTCTATAAACACCCCAAGGAAGGGAGAGAAATCGATTTATTGGCCCAGACCAGACGCAGAAGACAGATGCCAACCCAACAGAGGGAAACAATTTCTAACGGAGTTCTCCAACAACTGAATGGGTGGCTTGTGAAGCAGCGAGCCTTTTCACCACTGACTATATTCAAGTATACCCAGGATTTCCTCTTCAGGCACTACAAGGATGTAGATTCTTACGTCATCTAGGCCCAATCTAGAAACACTGAAGGTCGGGTTTCTCAATGGCAGCATCCCTGGCCTACCCACCAGATATCACAGCTCCCACCTCCAGGTCTGACCACCAAAACTGTCTCCAGACATTGCCACGTGTCCCGGGAGTAAAACTGCCCCCAGCTGAGGCACTCCTAACAGCAAACTTCTCTGCGTCTGTGTGTTAAGAAAATGAAATACTACAGAATTTCAGAGGGAAGGGCCTAAGGTAGTCCGAGGAAGACTCGTGGAGAAGATCGGACTTGCGATAAGCCTTGGAGTAAAAGAATTCCAAAGCAAGGCAGAGGTAACAGTGAGCTTTCTTGGACAGGGATGGTATGATTCAGGTGTGCAGGAGGTAGGAGAGGGCAGACTGTCATGGGATCATTAAGAAGCCAGTTGGCCAAGTAGAAAAGTTCAACAGCAGGTAAGGCTAGAAGTATCCGTCATGTCGTGATGCGTTGAAGGAATTTCCAATCTAAAGTCAAGGTTGCTTAGGTTGGCATCTTGACCTGTCCACATCATAGGCAAGTCAACGCTGAACGCAGCCCTGGAAGAGGCAATGCTCTGAGAGAAGGCTGGGGTTCTGGAGAGTCAGGGACGCATCATATCATCTACTCCTGTTTAACGTTTGCTTTCTCACCTGCCACTGCTCTCTGAATGACCGGGAACTGACTCTCATTTTAAAGTCTCCTTTGAAGAGAAGCTGAAAGCAAGCAAGTGGGGGGCTGGGGGAGGAGGAGAATAGCACTCTCCAGGCACGGGACCGAAGGGCATGTTTCCTGAAAGACAGCGGACTGGGTAACATCCTGCAATATTCAAGCAACACTCACGCCCAGAAGGTTGGGGCTTGCACATGTGTGGATGACCAATACCTTCAGCTTTTATTCCGACTGGTTCTAAATATCCAAACCCGGACCACAAGCGAGTTTTCTCAAGTTACACCGGGAGTGTGAGACAGCTGGGGTTGTGGTACTGAAACCACGTCCCACAGAGTTAACGGAAGCTGAAGGCTAACGGGGACTCGAGCTTGTCTTGCACAGCAACAGACAGGGGAACGGCTTCTTGAAACCCACCTGCTTGTAAACTGCCTTCACTGATGAGGTTCACTCTAGTTACTTTTTCTTTCTTTTTTCCCTCTCTTTCATCGCATACCTTCCCAGCTTCAGGGAGCCCACGTGTTTTACAGGAACTGGGAGTCAGCTCGCCTTTCCCCGCCTCCCCTCGCCTTTCTCCAGGCCTACGACCACCCTGCTTACCCCATAAACGTCCCAACCTCCTCGCCTTCAGGGAGGCAGATCTGAGACTTGTTCTCCTGTCTCCTCGCTTGGCTGCCTTGTGACTAAACTCCTTCTGAGCTGCAAACCCGGGGGTCTCAGCATTTGGCTTGCTGTGCGTCGGGCAGACACACCTGGTTCGGTAACAGCATCTGTAGGGGTGGCCGGGTTTGACCAAGGCGAGCGTTAGCCTTAAGAACCACGTTACCTTTGAGTGGCTTAGTTCTCTCCTTGGTCTGTGGCTCTCATGTACTGAGAAGGGCTCTGGAAAGGCTCTGTTCTGAGGGGCTCTGAAGGCTCCAAAAGGGATATTTCTAGTCTACCGCCTCTGGACAGGCGCTGGCTGGCGGCGCAGCAGGGCAGGCCTCCAAGGCACCCTGTGTCCATCCAAGAGGCCTCTGGAGGTCCGAGAATGCCAGGAGAGTCCCCACCCACGGTCAGAAGTTCAAGGGGGCCGGGCCTAGGGCCACTTCAGTTGTGCACTCCACTGCGCGAGACAGCCGACACCCTTCTGCTGACTCCACCGTTTTGGGCTGCTTAGAAAAATGACGGTCTGTGTGAGCCGTTACTAAGGAGCGGGAAGCTGCTGGCTTCTTGTGAGAACATATCGGACCCCCTCCTCTCCCAGCAAGTGAACCTTTTCTAAGTAAGTCTTCCCCTGCATTCCAAAAAACTTCTGAAGTGCGACCTCCAATTGACCTTTGCCCAGGTCCTTGATGGGTTCTAATTCCGCATCCCTCTGTGGTGTCATCTACTGCTTCTGCTTCGTCTTTTAGGAGGGACGAGAAGCCACCAACTCACCTTTATGTAGACTCATATTCACTAACATATTTTGATTTTAAAAAACAGAGAAAAAGGCACCAAAATATTTACATTTAGATTAGAGGAGATTTTAAATGAAAGCGTTACAAATGCAAACGAGTCTGTACAAATGGAGACCTTTCGATCGGGCCTCCGGCTGAGCCAGCTACTGAACTGCAGGCATCTCACGTCGAAGGGAGGAGCCTTCTCCAGGGCTAAGGAAAGTTACGAGGAGGGTGAGCGTTGGCCGTTATTTCACAACTGAGTGAACCTCTATCCCAAGGGCAACACTTTGCAGCTGTCTGCAGTGGGTCAGTACTTTCTTTTCAGTCTTTCTTTTTTCTTGTATTTGGGTAAATTACCCTTTCCATTTTTGCCTGTGACTAGAGGCATAAGGACAAAGCTTGGGTCTGCTTCTTGGCTGTTGTGATAGCTGCCTACTTTTTAAAAGGCAGAAATGGAAATAGCAGAGTCACATGATGTTAATTCATTCGAACTAAAAGTTACAAAATGATCGACAAATAAGGTGCACGCACACAAAACAGGCCACGATGCCACTGCAAAGGTGATTGCAAACCCCACTTTTCGGACGGTAGTTAGTGGTTATGATTATAATTTACTCTCATAGCATACACTTCCTTCCCCTAGAGCTAGGGATATTTGCTTGCCAAGAATACTTTGGTACAGACTGGGCCAAGCATACAAAACAGACCCATCGCAAGAGTGATTATTTCTCACGATGTTTGAGGTTGTATAGACAAGTGGTTCTCAAAGCAGGGTCCCCTGACCAGCAGCATCAGCGAGAACTTGTTGGAAGTGCAGATTTGGGGGCCTCACCCCAGTCAGAAGGAACCAGGACTTCTGAGGGCGGCCCGGCTGTCTGTGTCCTAACAAGCCCTCAGGTGATTCTCATGTGCGTGTGCGCAGGTCTGGGGCGGCTCAGAGGGCTCGGGCTCCTCCTGACAGCCTGGGCTCTCTCTGCCTCACTTTCTTCCCCAGTAAAACCGAGATGATGATAGTAACCTATCTTAGAGGATTGCCACGAGGAGTAAGGTAGTTAATAAATATAAAATGTTTATAGTGATTGCCTGGGGCTGGCGGTGGGAGCAGAGAGTGGCTGCCAACAGGCAGAAAGGAACTTTGGGGTGATGGAAACCTTCTAAAACTAGATTGTGGTGACAGCTACACAACTCTATAAATTTACTAAAAATCAACAGCTTGTAACTCACAAGGGTGAAGGGTCAATGTTATTGTCTGTGAAGCGTACGTCGAAACAACTTTAAAATGTTTAGAAGAGTACCTAGTTCCTAGTAATCGGATGACGGCTCTTATCATTTAAGCTATTCCAACAGACTTATCATATACATGTTCTACACCAAGGGAGGAAAGCAGCGGGGGAGGGGGGGAGATTGGGATTGACATATAGACACTAATATGTATAAAATGGGTAACTAATAAGAACCTGCTGTATAAAAAAATAAATAAAATAAAATTCAAAAAAAATTATACATGTTCTAAAAGGCACTAATCTCCCTTCAAAGTGTGAGGGTCTTATTCTGCCTTAATGTCTTGTAAGGGATCTGTGCTGTTGCCTGTGACTGATTCAAAAAGTGAATTAGGCCTATGGCAATCATGCTTATTATGAAGATTTTACAGATGGATAAAATGATAGTAATATCACAGAAATATATCAATGGCAAACTGATATGTAACCAATCCCACTATATTACTCCACAGATATCACTTTCCTTTTAAAAAAAATTGGAAGTATATATTTGCTCTAATTCATAATTGCTATCTCTATTTCAATAAACAATGACTTATAAACTGTATTGACTATGATACAGGCAAGAGAAGTGATGGAAGACAAAATACAGAAAGAGACAGAAGTGGCCTTGGATAAGACCTTAGAAAACAACCATATTTTAGTGCCAAAACTATATATAAGCGGGTATTTAATAGTATTTACTGATTTGGTTAACAACTGACAATGCTGAATTTTCCCCAAGCCCTGTGCTCCTCGAAGAGAAGAACAGTTACAGAACCTTCCACTCCTCTGCATCTGACAAACGGCTGAGGGCAAAGAGCCACTCTCCCCAAACGATGTCACGCAAGACCCACGGTTCACTCTTCCTCGTGAATCCCACAAGGCTTGCAATGCCCCTCGTGTACCTGCCTCTGTACCACACAAGCCCTTCCTTTCCTTTGAGACATTCCTCATTAACAACCATTCTCCCTCTTGCAATTGCCTGAATAAAATTATCTTCTTGATTGTCCGGTGCATTTTGTTTTGACACAATAAATATAATGAACAAGTCCGGCTGATGGTTAACAATGTTATTTGACACTTGATGTTTTACAATATTTTAAAATATATACAATATGCACACACATACATATACCTATATTAGCTTTTTAATTGCATGTATTAACGCTAGAGTACAAAACGGAGAGAGTAAAATTAATCTGCACATACACCTACAACTAATCATCTAGGGCAGAGACGGACACACTTTTTCTATAAAGGGCCAGACAGATAGTAAATATTTTAGGCTTTGCATGTCATACTGTGTCTGTCTAAACTACTCAGCTTTGCCACAGTGTGAAAGCAGCCACAGAGAAATCATAAATGAATGGCTGTGATGATGTTCCAGTAGAACTTTATTTACAAAGGCAAGTGGTAGGCTGTAGTTTGCTCCCATCTAGAGCAGTGCCTCCCAAAGGTATTCCAAGGAATACTACTTTTAGGGCTTGGTAATAGGTAATATGAAAAAAATTAAAGATGGGGATAAGGAAGTCACACATGGCAAAACAGATTTGGGAAAATCTGGGAAGCAGGTTTCTTTACTACAGCACTTTTCAACAACTTAAAAATGCTAACGTGCACTGTGAATCCCCAGAAAGATCCCTCGCAAAAATTTTCCAAACCTTAACTCAGAGTTATTATTTCTTTTTTTTGTTTTCTTTTTTTTTTTTTTTTTGCAGTACGCGGGCCTCTCACTGTTGTGGCCTCTCCCGTTGCGGAGCACAGGCTCCGGATGCACAGGCTCAGCGGCCATGGCTCACGGGCCCAGCCGCTCCGTGGCACGTGGGATCTTCCCAGACCGGGGCACGAACCCGCGTCCCCTGCATCGGCAGGCGGACTCTCAACCACTGCGCCACCAGGGAAGCCCCAGAGTTATTATTTCTTAAGAGTATTTTTTAAAATCTATAGACTCATTAGTAAGCCAATACATATACATATGTACTTTTTCAAATACTAATTATATTTTATAAGTACTTATATATTTGAAATATTTGGGTGGGGTCACCTTTCTGCAATGTATTATATAATTTCTACTTATAGAAGTATCAATATAATATAGAGAACATAGTTTATTCTAATTGAGACAAGTTCCCATAAATCCTGCTACTGTACTTCCTATAAGATTATACTGTAGTTTTGTGGGGGGCTTTTTGGTGGGGAGAGGGGTCTCTTTTCCCAAGTCATTGGAGTTTCCACTATAATTTCTCTTCTTAGTCCTTTCTGCCATCCTGATTCATTCAATTCCTAATTTAAAAGGTCCCAAGGCAGCATCTCCTATGTTTTCTACAAAACTAGTTTTAGGAAAGGGCTAATACACACCAAATGAATAAAAGGATTCAGTGGCCGAAATAAGTTTGAGAAATACTGCATTCCATATTCCCTTCTGGAGACTCAAACTGATTATCAGTTTAGTACTGAGAAGTCCTGAAGTAAAAAACATTGTTCAACTGACCTAGCATTTCCCAAATTTATCTGAAACAGAATATCTTTTTTTGGAGTGCTACTACTATTTACACTGCTTGGCAAAAATTGTCCTAAACACACACAGACTGATCAGCTAATGGAAATTCTTAGAATTCTAGGTAAGAGTCGATAAAGTGATGAACTAAATGACACCTCATCCAGTGATTCTCAAGTTTTTTCCAGTTATTTCCAGTAAGAAAAAAATCCATGATGAGATAATTCCAGATACCAGAAATCTGGAGGGTTACTGTATTAAAGAAATGCGTTTTTTTCCTTTTATCTCCTTAGTAATAACACTGCTTTTTAACTAAGTTCACACGGTTATGCCCCCTTAATTTATTCTATTATATGGGTAAACATAATTATTTGTAGTTTGTACCTCTTTGTCTTATTTTCATTGTTTTCTTCCTCAAAAATCGGTATTTTTCACGTCAGCTACTTTTCATCATAGGATTTCTGTACCTTGAAATGTTTGTCGAACGTGCTGAACATATAAGCAATGTATGTTCATTATTTTTTAAAAAAACAAATGTTCTCAGAAGAGCGTGATAAAGATTCTATCCAAACTGAACAACTCTTTAATACTCCTGGATTCAATCTTCCAAGTTTGGGTTTTCAAAACAAAATATCCGACACATATCATTTTAACCTTTTTTTTCTATGTCATAGTCTAGTTCATATTGTATCTTTCCATGTTAATAAATATTGACCTACTCATAATCTTAATGGCTACGTATTAGTATTCTACCATATGGAATACCATAATTTCTTTAATCAAACCCCTGTTGATGGACAGTCTGATAGTTTGTAATGATTTTGCTAATGTAAGTATCACAGACAAATAGCTTTGGGAACTCATCCAATTAGTTCTCATGGTGGGCTTCAATCTTGGGACCTTTCCCATCAGTCGTCCTAGGTGGCAGCCCACAGCATCACGTAAGCCCCACCTCCTATCCCTGGTACTGGCTGATGGGATTAAAAGTCAGCCAACCTTGGCTTATCCACTGATCCACCAAACATCTAGGTGAGAAAAGATGAGATGGGCCAATCAGAGTCTCTCTCTCAGGAATGAAGCAGTTTCCAGGGAGTGCATGACTTAGAGGACGGCTGATGAGGCTATGACAGGGGGTGATCTGCCATACGCAGTCCTCAGTTAAAAGGCAGAAACTGTAGCCAGTAGAGGAAGGGAAAGCCACGGGTGGATGGAGGCAGACCTGGGGGGGCGGGGGGAACTGTCACATTAATGGTGGTGCACGGAGTGAGAAGATTCAGGAGCTGCGTTTTCTTTTTTTTTTTTAACATCCTTATTGGAGTATAACTGCTTTACAATGCTGTGTTGGTTTCTGCTGTATAACAAAGTGAATCAGCAGTATGTATACATCTATCCCCATATCCCCTCCCTCTTTCGTCTCCCTCCCACCTTCGTCTCCCTCCCACCCTCCCTATCCCACCCCTCTTGGTGGTCCCAAAGCACCGAGCTGGTCTCCCTGTGCTCTGTGGCTGCTTCCCACTAACTATCTGTTTGACATTTGGTAGTGTATATACGTCCATGCCACTCTCTCACTTCGTCCCAGCTTCCCTTTCCCCCTCCCCGTGTCCTCAAGTCCAGTCTCTACGTCTGTGTCCTTATTCCAGGAGCTGCTCTTGATGAGCTTCTGGATCCCAGATTTGCCATCGGAGAGCCCTCAGGCCAAGTCCTGTTTCCGGTACAGGCTATGTGACCCTGGAAGACTACTTAACATCTGTATGTTTCAAGTCCTTCATTTCAAAAGCAAATAGTAACAGTATTTACCTCACGAGAAGATTAAATGAGGAGGCAATCCAAAATGCCTCATATATATGCTGTGCTCAATATATGTCAGCGCTCATGATTACAGTATTATTATTTGATCTGAGAAAACCATGAGTGAATGTGTTCCCTTGGGCCTGGACGACTGGCCTTTTCCAAAGGTCTCTGTACACATACCCTGGTAATAAGTTTAGGAAATTTGATTGCATCTCCTGAAAGCCAAAGAACCTAACTAAAACAATTCCTGAAGATAAATTCCTAGAGCTGGGCTTGTCAGGTTGAAGAGGAGTATAACTGTCTTGGATAAACTCCTATTACAAGCTACTCTCATGCTGGACATTGGTGTGGGCTGCCCCTCTGAAGGACTGACCCACGGATTACTAACTAGTAATGCTTGAACCCAGGACTTGAAGATTTGTAAACGACTGTTGTTACCATATGGTTATCTGTGTTCAAGTTCAATATGGGGCTCAGGAGCCACAACTAGAAACTGACCGAGCACCCCCACCTCCCCACCAGAGGGGCCACAGAGAGCTGGTTCTGGGTAAGGACTCCAGGATACAAAGGATGGGGGGGAAAGAGGTGGCTCCGCTAGCCAGGGCTTTAAAGAACAACGTGGCTAATGCAGAAACACAGGCCCAATCCATAAACCCCTTCCACTACCGTGTGAGCGCAATGGGGTGGGGCGGTTTCTCCCTCCCCCCCACCCACTCCCCCCCTCCTCCCCCCCACCCCCATCCACCCCTTAGCCCCTCTGCTTAGAGGGCTAGATCTTAGAGCAATGCGTTCTCTTCAGTTTTGAGCAGAGAGAGAGAGCGCGCGTGCGCTCGAGTAAGAGGAAAGAATAGGAATGGAAGGGGGAGTAAGCCGGTGTGAAACTGTCTCAAGTCTACGTATCTTAGAATGGCCCTAGGTCCTATCACTGAGCCAATGCTGAGCGATAAAAAATAAACAAAACAAGATCATACCCAACAAGAAGTTACAGGAGTGATTTTACAGAGATATTCACCAGAATCACTGGGGGAGCCTCTTCAAAACGGATTCAGCCAGGTTCCACCCAGACCCAAAATACTGCTGGGTTAAAATTTATAGAGAAAAGAAACAATAGTGTTTTCTGAGTTCCCGTAGTTTATTTTGAGTTCCATCTGTCTATCTGCTATCTGGTAATATCTGGAAGAAACTGATATAATAGTGGACTCTCAAATTCTACATATGCCAAATATACCTACAGGAAGAAAAAGAAAAATTCAAACATCTCCAATGATCTTTGTAACCTCAGGCTTTTATCTCAAGGATATTGAACATGGTGTTTAGAAGTTTAGAATGGGAGTACAGGAGGGATCACAATACATCAAAAACTTTACGTACATTTTGATGCGTTTTTCTAGTCCTTCCTTAGTAAGTTTAGTTTTCTATTTTTGGAGGACATGATCACGTGCATACTGCTTACAGCGTCTGAGCACTTTCCTTAAGATGCGTCAAAGTGTCAAGGGCTTCGGGAGAGCCTCGATCAGTTCCTGCAGACCACTGTGTACTTGCTATTGACTTAAAATAGGGCCACAGTTCTTACAGTTTCAGCGTTAGGATCATAAACACAAATGACCACCTGAGACCACAGACGACCGGATATGAGCTACTTATAGTAAAACTGAACCAGAAACAAGAATAGCAGGAAAGCTGCCTATTTTCTTGTAGTGAAGCCCTTTGAAGTAAACTATTTATTAAACATCACATCACAGTGTTCAAGACAAAAATCTTTGAAGGCAGGCTATCCTACTCTGCACAGTGGCCCACTGCTAACGAATTGCTTCCTTTTCCTTTTAGATTTTGTTTTTCCATTTGTGAAACTGAAACCTGGATTGTTTTCTTCCATCTATGAAACTAGCTGGCACCAAGCACCACTTCTGGCAATGATGTCAATCTATAGAAAGGGCATTAAAAACATACACCAACCCATCACCTTCTCACCATCACAATGTAAGAAGATGTGCTCATCAAGAAGTTGTTATATAAGTATAAAATAGGTAACTAGTAATACTCTGTAATGACTATATGGGAAAAGAATCTAAAAAAAGAGTGGATATATGTATACGTATAACTGATTCACTTTGCTGTACACCTGAAACTAACACAACATTGGAAGTCAACTGTACTCCAATCAAAAATTTTTTTAGAAGATTAAATATGAGGAAGAAAATAACAGAAGAAAACCAAAACAACAAAAAAGTTGTTACACAAAGTTCAGCACCCTAACATAAAGCTAGGTTACAAGAAATGATGAAATAAAAGGAATAAAAATGGCAAGAATTCAAACAATAGGATTTTTTTAATTTAAAAGCAAAACTTATCTACTGCATTTCATATTTCAAAACTACAGATGAATATGACTTTTTTCAACTAGCATTTTTCTACTTCTCAATAAAGCACCCTAGATATACCAATGACAGTTGCATCTTAAAGAAATATTCAAAAGAAGAGCAAAAGGGCAATATAGTTTATTTTTCCAAACCAATCATTAACTTAAGAATCTTTGCCCTTAATCAACTATACTCCAATATAAAATGAAATTTAAAAAAAAAAAGAGTCTTTGCCTGGAGAAGGAGTACTGGGAAGTGAAACTCCCATTGGGCCAACACCTGTGGAAATACATCCCAGATGCAATGGTCCAGCCCTGGCCGTTCGTGGACAGTGTCTCTAGCTCAGCACGTGCTAAGGAGAAAAGGACAGCGGCATTGCTGGACACGTGACTGGGTCTGTCTCAACGTGGCGGGAACAACGGGAAGCTTTGTAAAATCTAGAAATACATCAAAGGGCTCATGCAGATTAAGCCCTGCTCCGTTCTTTCCTGAAAGGCTCACTTTTGTTCCTAATATAAAGACTTAGATGGTATTTCTTTAGATCATAAAGCAAGTTGTACTTTTAATGATGGATTAAAAATTATAAAAGTAAAAGATGGCTTGTTCTCCTCTGTTCTTTCTTTTTTTTTCTTTTTTTCCCCCCCTTTTTAAGTGATGAATGCAGAAAAAGACCAGTCTGGGCCAAATTTATCTCTTGCTGACCTTCAGGGATGTTGAGTAAGCCAAGCATGATGTTAGTACAAAGTCAAATTTGGATAATTTAGTCACCTTTTTGTTAATTCCATTATTAGACACATTAGGTAATAAATAAAAAATAGCACCTATGGTATATTTAGCTTTAAAAATAGTATGAATCTTCACTCTAAATTAGTGTAAAGTAAAATACACTGTGCTTACACTGGTCTTTTAAAATAGAAAAGCTTGTTATAGCAATAGAATAACTATTACTAAATGGATTAACACTTTCACAAAGGAGAATAGAGCCCGTTGGGCTCCCTACACAGCCTGCCGCCCTACAAACTTCCCTAGATCCGCACCCATTGCCAGCCAGAGAGGGAGCACTCTTCCTGTTCGCCTTGGGCACTCAGGACGCCTGGCCTGTCCCTCCCCCCTTCACTGGGACCCTGCTTCATCAGCTGTACTCTTTCTTCCTCCCAACTGGCTCCTCCTCCTCAGCCTGAGAACAAGCTTGGGTCTCCCCTGACTCCTCGTCCCTTCCGGTACCCCCGCTTCCCTGCGGCAGGCCTGCCCTAGTCGTCACCAGTACCCTCCACTCTCGCCAAGTCTGCTGCAGGGCACTGTCACCCCGCCACTCTACCCAGCTGACGACCTAGCTGAGGCATCCACACACTAGATATTCAGGGGAAAAGACTGTGTTATAGAAATGTTCATACTAGAAAGAAGAAACAGAAAACAAGTCACACTGAGTGAGTTACAGGCTGTAGGTCTAAATTAGTTGCCCTTGGGAAACAGCTGTGGCAACTAGAAAGTTCCCAGGATCATGTTTCATAAAGGCAAATAAAACTTTATGCCTGGGTATGAACTATATTTCCACAATACTAGTTAAATTTACTGAGTGATTACTTTGTGCCAGGAACTACACTAAGTGCCTCGCCCACATTCTCTCACTTAATTCTCACAACAGCCAATGAAGGAGATGCTGTTATTATGACTCTTACTTTACAGACCAGGAAACTGGTCTTAGAGAGAGTAAATAAAGCTAAGATCAAATAGCCAATCAATAAGTGTCCGTCCGCCTGACTTTAAAACGTAAGTGCCCTCAATCACCACCCGGTAAATTACATTTTAAAAACCAGACTTTTAGAACAGTGTTTTAGGTTTAAGCAAAATTAAGCAAAAGATACAATTTCCTATATACCCCTTGCCCCACACATGTATAACCTCCCTTGTTATCAACGTGTAAATTACTTTTTGTGCACAAACAGAAGGGGTATACATAATTGAAGTAACAGATATAGAAGCCAACATGAAATTTAAGAAAGGAAGCAAGATCTTTACATTTGTGGAAAGAGACTTAGGACAACAGAATGAAAAAATGGCTCTTAACTTTAAAAAGGGAGAATAAAGTGACAAACATCAGAGTCCAAAGGCTTCACTCCCCCTATTTTGGGATTTCCCTGCCCCACCCTAACAGGGTACTCTGAGAACTGACCTCAGTGTCCTCCAGTTTTGCTACGAGGAGCTACGAAAGGTGATTTTTGTGGACATGCCAATATTCACTTACTACGCTGTATACACCAGCTGGTTGCCACTGGATACCTATTTGTGATTCACACTTCTGTCCTATTGAAATTGGTCCACTTCCCTAGTAACTAGAACATGGTTTGGCACATAATAGCACCCAACAAAAACTTGTTGAGTGAAAGAATGAATGAACGAGGAAATGGATCACAAATTTCCACAGCTGTGCAAAATAACAGGGCAACATAGACAAGGACTTTTTCCTCCAAGGTTCTGCTAATTTCGAACTAGTGACTTGGAAAGATACTTAACATGTTTTTTCCTTCTACACAATATTAGTGCTAATTAAATACAGTGTCCGTTATTACAGCCCTTACAAACACATGCAGGTGGTCTACAGAACAAGATTAATACCTAAATGACTAAAGAATTAAAGCACTGGTATTTGAAGTGTTGACAAATATTCTCACTATCTGAGTTTCCAAAGCAAAACATCAGCTCACAGGCAACAAGAGGGGAATGCTCAGGAGTGTGCAAAACATATTATTAGTTGGTTTAAATCTCAACACGTTACGAACAGCATTAACTTTCTCTTTGATGCTGGATATTCTTTTTTCCTCTCTTTATGTAATGACCTTCCCGCACAATATGTACTACCATTAAAAACAAAAAAAAAAAGCCTGGGGAGATAAAAGGAACTGCTTGCTTAGTATAAAAAACAGTTTATTTGAGGAACAGTCAGCAATGTAACAGAAAACATATAATAATTAAAATTACATGCTTTGTTGTTCTGTTAGGGGTTAATTTGTTTTAATAAACAGAACAACTAATACACACTTTTGGATACTCTTGCATTTATCATGAGTTCTAGGGAAAAGGAGGAACCCTGCATAGAAAATATTTTAAAATGAGTCCTGTCCTCATACCTACTAGGTGGCTAGAATCAAAAAGACATTAGATGTCAACTAGACGTACTGTGGTGACCATTTAACAATACGTACCAAAACTGAATCATTACGCTGTACACCTGAAACTAGTATAATATTATATATCAATTATATTCCAAAAACCACAAAAAGACAGCAACACATGTTGGCAAGGATGTGGAGAAATTAAATAACTCATACATTGCTGAGGGGAATGTAAAATTCCCCTCAGCAATGTATGGGTGTAGCTGCTTTGGAAAAGTCTAGCAGTTCCTCAAAAAGTGCAACACAGCAGTACCACATGACCCAGAAATCCCACTCGTAGGTATACACTCAAGGAAAATGAAAACATATATCCGCACAAAAACATATATAAAGGAATGTTCACAGCAGCATAATGGGTTGGCCAAAAATTTCGTTCAGGTTTTTCGACGTCACGAACTTTTTGGCCAATGCGATATATACTAGCTTTTAAGACAAACAATGCAGATGTCCATTCTGAAGGAAAAATTGTGGTATATCCATAAACTGGAATATTATTTGGCAAAAAAAAATGAAGTACTGATGCTACAACATGTATGAATCTTTGAAAACATGCTAAGTGAAAGAAGCCAGTCACAAAAGACCACATATTGAATGATTTTGTTTATATGAAATGTCCAGAACAGGTAAATATATAGAGACAGAGAGTAAATTAGTGGCTGCCAGGGGTTGACAGGGTTGAAGGAAATGGGGAATGCCTGCTAATGGGTTTGGGGCTTCTTTTTGGGGTGATGAAAGTGCTCTAAAACTGACTGTGGTGATGGGTGCACAGCTCTGTGAATAGACTAAAACATACTGAATTGTACTCTTGGAACAATGGGTAAGTTGTGTGGAATGGGAATTATAGCTCAATAAAACCATTTTGTGTGTGTGTGTGTGTGTGTGTTTTAAAGGCTTCAGACGCAGCCATTTGAAAATTCTCTATAAATCAAGCACCTACATTCCAGCCAGAGGCAAAAGGTACAATTGGACACACAGGAGAAGAAAATAGTAAACATGCAAAGTATCTACAAGAGCAACAACAAAAAGAGCAATGTTGTAAAAAATGTAAGTATTTGCTCCTAAGGGCAAATCCTTAGAAGTATGTAGTAAGCAGAATGTTGACAATTCCAGTCAAAAATAACTACTTTTTACACATATAAAAGAACAATGTGAGTCTGTACCTTGGAAATTCCACTTAGAAGTCAAATGAACTTATTTGCATTTGAAATTGAAGAACAAAAGAGGTTTAGTTTCTAACAGTTTTGACCTATTTTAGAGAGATAGTTATTAAATATTTATTAAAATGCTTTAGCTTGAAATACTATAGGCACCAGAAAGCAAGCAAATATGAGCAATTCAATTCTATACCTTCTGTTCAATAAAACTCGCTTCTCCATGGCAGGTGGTACAGAGAACACTACCCAGGGGGTTAATCAAAATTCCCTTAGAATAATTGAAAAGCATCTGCATTTTTTCCCCCAGAAACCACACACAAAAAAAGTCACATTAAGCAGAACATATAATCTTGATTATTAGCACTGAGCGTCCCCAGAAGTCAAGTGACAGGACACAATAGCAGTAGGTGATAAGCCAGTGATGTCTGCCGGCATGAGACTCAAGGAAATGTTTAAAAAATCAAAATCAAAAGATAGACAATGATAATAAGTTGCACATGTGATGTTCTGCTACTGCTGCAAAGCCAACTGCACATTGTGACAAATGTAATCATTCTCAGAGCAGGAACGGTGCCAGGAAAGACCTTGGAGGTCACCGACCTCGACCTTTCATTTTACAACAAAGAAAACAGGTTTAGGAAGGTCACACAACCAGTTTAAAAGCATTACCGGGGCTAGAAATGAGATCTTTCAGGGCTCTTTCCGTAAAAAAAAAAAAAAAAAAAAAAAAAAGAAAAGAAAAGAAAAGAAAAGAAATTTTCTGAGTATATATACTGCAGAGGGTGTTACCAAAGAAATGGAAGATTCTTAGAAGCTTCTGAGAGCCGTGCTGGTCAAACCCACACAGAAGTGCTACACTAACCACTGATGAAAGTGCACGACCACAGAGTTTTGGGGACACTCAAAATTTCAATCCAAGTGATGTGCACGTCAGCCCGAGGGAAGGAGAACTACGTTCTATGCCGTATAGGTCCGTGATGGTTTGGGTAGCTGCAGCCTGACTGACTGCGCGGGTCCTTTCTGCAGGAAGATGACAGTAACGCTAAGGCACAGAAAAGGGAGAAGGCAAGGAGGTGGGCCCCGGAGGGTGTCCTGGGCGAAGGTTACAAGTGATCTGCAGGTTTCAGCACAGCATAGGTACACTCAGTCTCCCTTCGCTCTCGATAGCATGTAACCCAGACCAGCTCTAAAATTATTCTGACTAACTAGCTTCCTAATTATTCTAGTACCACCATTCAGTCAACATTCTGGAGGGCAGATTTAAAGATCTGGTCACTGGAAGAAATCTTCCTCACCTCCAATCAATATAAATAAACACATTCTGGTTTAGACATCAGTCTTCGTGAGTTTAGTTACTGGACATCAGCCCCCGATTCTGTTACCAGGTTCTCTGTGTATTAATCAAGTTTTTTTTTAATTTTCTGTATATCTCGGGGGCCTTACAGGCCTGAGAGCGCCTGCCCCCCCAGGGCCAGCTAACTCCTAAAGACAGTGACGTTCTCATATGCAACCAGCCACCCCCTTTATCTAACTCACACACCAAGCCACGGTTTCCTGCCCCAAATCACCCTAAGGCCAGGGACCAGACAACTGGAGACCACCCCTGGAGCCCAAAGCCCACCAACATTATTCAAACCAGCCAATCCTAAACGGTTTACCCTGCCCTACCTGGCCTTTCCTGCAGAAACCCCAGTAAAGGCTCCCACCCACCCATGCTTTCTCCTCATTCCTTTTTTGTTTCCTGACCAGCCTGATGCTTTCCCAGTGGCCCTGTGTGGCATGGGGGACCCCCTTCTCTTAGGAGATGTAAGTAATAAATTCTTTCAGTAGCATTAGCCTCTCTGTGCTGGCACTAAGTCACCTTTATAAATTAAAATCCTGCAGGTACATTTCAGAACCCCCTGCCAAGTGAAGACCAGGCCAGCAGACCCACTGAGGGCCAGGATGCAGACTGCACGGAGTGGAGGTGGGGGAAAGTTATCAATGAGCAGTGAGGCCACCACTCTCACCTCCTCACAAGCTGGCCTTCAAACCACAAGAACTGCCAGTTGGAAGATACAGGCTTTGTCAAAAGCTCAGACATGCTGTGTGCACACGTGGATCCCACAGCATGTATTTATATAGGTTTATTTTCAACAAATTGATAAACTGATACAACAATATCTAATTGATCTTTTACTCTAAGTAGCTGTGGCATTAACAAAGATGATCCAACAAGAAAACTCTACTGATGGGCGAGCGTGAACTATAAAAACTTTGTTCTTTTTGAAAAGAAATGTAGGTACAATCAAGAATATAAAAAACCAATGTCAAAGCCCTTTGGATCATAACTGCAGACACTGATTAAGAGAAAACTTCATTTATAAAATTGATATATTGGTCAAAATTTTGTGAAGACACAAATGCACACAAAAGAGAGTCATCAATATTAGGAAAAAATAGTAAAACAATATATATGACACACATGTACATGGGGCCCAGCTCTTCCTCTAGTATAATCAAGACGCCTGCAGTTCTTTCGATTTACAAAGTAAGGCTTCATGAGATAACACAGAATGAACAGGGTGGAATGGCTGTGGACTGCTCATCCAGGGGCATGTTAAGGGTAAGTCTGCAGAGCGCTAGGGAGCTTTGTGAAGGGCTGAGGAGACGGTCACAGACGTTTACAGGTCCTTCCATAATTACTGTCTGGACGCAGACCCTTTGGCACTACTGACATCTTAAGTCAGGTAATTCTTTTGCAGGGGGCTGTCTTATTTACCGTAGGGTGTTTCAGAAGCCTCCTTGGTTGGTGATGCTCGCAATAAACTTAACGACATTTGCCTGTTAGATTCCAGTAGCAGCCCGGCACTTGTAACAACCAAAATGTCTCCAGACACTGCCAAAGGTCCCCCAGGGGGCAGAATCAGCCGGGTTGAGAACCACTGGTTTAGACTTGCAATTCTGCAAAATATCGCCAGGCATCTGTATTTCAAAACCCACCTGCGTTATTCCTAAAATCCTTCAAGGGGACTCAGAGTTTGGTTGAATAAAGTAGCAGAGGGTAGAGAATCAGAGGTTAAATACTTAAACTAGAACAATTGATCTTTCACGACACATGTTAACATGTATTCCACACCCCAATCACCTTAAGTGTCAGCTGAGGTCGTCTTACATTCTCACTGAAAGGCTTTATATCAAATGTATATCAAATTACCATTTTAATCTATTTTTAATATCTACAATAACTACTTGGATAGAGATCACCTTTTCTAAGAGAAAGCGCCCGCCCTCGGCCCCAATGTGAAAGTAATTCACAAGGGGAAGCTGAAGGACACAGATCTTCAACACTAGCTGTTAAGTGGCTGGGCTCTAAGTTCAAACACAGAGGAAGAGGAGGGTGAGTCCCCAGACCTCCGCACAAGCTGCTCTCCACCAGGTGGTCAGGAATCATACAGAAGTGCGGAGGGCCACGGGAGGACCTAAATCCCAGCCACGCACGTGCTGGTGTGAGGAAGCCAAGGTCTGTCGCCAGGTCCAGGTACGACACTATGGCTGCCCTCACCGTACAAGCCATTCTGACAAATCACAGCAGAGGCATCGCTTCATCCGTGAGGTGGGAGGCATGCTGATGATCTCAACGGTTGTGGGAAGCGAACGAGGTGACCAGCCGAAAGCAGCAGGCTTACTGCAGGTGCTCAGGGCACGCTGTCTCCCGGCCACCCCTGTTTTAAAAAGCCACTCTGCCGAGCAGCTGAGACAGGAAAGGGGTGGTCTGAGCTCTAGGACACAGTGGACTCCAAGGGTGACTGTCAGAACTTACACATGAATTATCTCCCCACCCTTAAATTAGGCAGGGCTTCCATTTCACACAAGGTCACTGGGCAGTTTCACATGTCCCCTGATCCCTGGTAATTACCTACGTGATTAACACTGATACCTTAGTCATTACCTCAGCTGTCCCCCACAATCTTGAGAATTTACACCAAACAAAACATATGCCAGCCTGGGAAAGCTACCTCTCAGAATACATACCTGAGCCACTAATGACTACTGGACTTTGCCATGCCTTGCCAGGCATCCTGCCATAAACTTTCCACACACAGGGTAAGTGCCACAGAATACTACAGAGCTAGGCAACTAAATGCTAGCTGAAAAAGCACAGAAAAGTACTTCTTCACCGATGCCACTGTGAGGGGATGCATGTAACGTACTCTACTTGATGCATCTCACTAGGATGATGACAGGCAAAGTGGAGCCCATGGAAGAGCAGTGGCTTCTACCATCAGGTGGTAACTGTTCACTCTCGCTGTGGACTCAGGATGGGAGGGTCTCAAGTGAACAGTAACAGTACGGCTATTCCAACGGTTAAAAGGATCCGAATAAACAGAATGCAATTACACAAACTAGAACTTGGCCTGCCTTTCAGGAATGGCTGTCCAGGACAGATCTGGTTTACGATCCAATATGAGGAAGACTAAGAACAAGTAACCCACACAGCCAGTAGTCAAGCATGTTCCTAAGTCAAATCAAGCAACAGGCTAGCTAAAGTTCACTGTTATTTTCTTTGCATAAGGCATTTGAGTAGGTCGGGATGTATAAGCATGTATATATAAGACCCTGTAAGCTTCAGGCCACTGAGAAGTATCACATTTGTTCTAGAGAGCTCATCTCTAGAACATTATATTTATTAGTGAAATGAGAAAAGAAAACTCTGAAATCCCAACTACTTAGAGTCTAGGTCAGTGGTTCTCACCTAGGGATGATTTTGCCCCCTCCCTATTCCCAGGGCCATTTGGCAATGTCTAGAGACAATTTTGGTTGTTCTATCTGGGGAGGTGTTCTGGCCTCTAGTGGGTAGAAGCCAGAGAGGCTGCTAAACATCCCACAGTGCACAGAGCAGTCGCCCACAACAAAAAATTATCCATTTCAGAATGTCATTATTGACAAGACTGAAAAACCCTGATCTAGGCCAAAAATAAAAATTGTCACTGTCCTGTGGGTCTAACTAAGACTTGGAATAATTCAGACTAAATCTAAAAGACTGCAGCTGATAAGTAAACTTAAAAGATACAGTTGATGATACTATGGATTTAATTATACTTTAGGTCCTATCATGTCCCTACCTGATTAAAAAATATGTATTATGAACACATAATCAATTGTTTCAAATAATCAACTGCTTGTCCTATCCCCTTACTATAACAAGAAACAACCAGAACATTGTTCCTATGCTCGACTCATAAGACCAGTAATACAATGTAGTTTTTGGTATCAATTTTCTAAACTAGATACTAATTCTACATTAAGTGTGAAAATATACTCCAAATCCTAGTCCTGGGCTACTTTAAACTGATTTTTACAAGTGCAGATCCTTAGGCCCTACTCAAAGCTAGAGAATCAGCTTCACTGGAACCTGGGGATTTGCATTTTCAGCAAGTTTTCCAGGTGATTCTTACACATGCTCAAGTTTGAGAACCATTGTCTCTGACTTGGCTTCCATGAGAAAGAGCTGCCATTTCCACATCATTCCCACCATAAGGTAAATAACAACAATCAATTAATTTTATGTATGAAAGATCAGCAATACGTAGGCCATTGTGGTGTACCACAATGGCCTTAAATGGTTTTCCTAAACTAAAATCCTTTCGAAGTGAGGCTGGTTTATGAAGTCCCATAAGCACCATCATAACAGGTCCTATATCAAAAGTACATTGCCTTTCAAACGCAAGACACCAAAGCCAAGGCTGTTCTTGGTGAACTTCATTACGCTTCAAGGAAGCAGATGTTCTTAAGCATCTTGCTGCCACAGGTCCAGGTTTAAATACGTGCTTCATATTTAGCATTCAATGACAAATGGTATGCTAACTGTGTGAGGCGGTCAGAAATCATAGGATGAACAAAAATCAGACTTTCCAAATAAAACAGAAGTATTTTCCTTCTGAATATTTTGATAGATTGCCTACCAAGTGTGATCTCAGTTGAGATTACAATTTCAGATGACAGCATGTCTCCAAAGCAAGCAAGAAAAAGGAGGAAAAAAAGCGAGGTAAAATGACTGCAAAGGGAGAGCGTATTCCATATTTTCAGGGGCTATAAAAATAGTTGAGCCATTATATGCTAAGTTCCTACTATTTTCAAACATTTTACCAATAGTTTCTTATTCAACCATTACCAATTCCATGAAAGTAGATATTTTGCTGATGAGAAAACTGAGGACCAGAAAGGTTAAGTAACTTGTTCAAACTCACAAAGCTGGTAAGTGGGAGATATGAGATTCAAACACAAGAAATCAAGCTTTATTTAGTATACCTTCCCCAAACCCCTCACCTCAAAATTCACTAACATCCTGGTAGTTTACAGAAATTTCTTGTGAACATATAACTGAGTAACTGCAAATATTTTAAATTGACAACATTTCAAAGAGTGTTGTGTGTAATTTTTACAACTAACTCTAAGGTGCTATATGGCCGATCTTGGAAACTGAATGCAATCAAACAAGCATTCTAAAATCCTAAAGCGTCGCACAAATATAAGGCATTCTGTTATTCACTGAAATCAATTTTAGTTTGAGGATCTTTGGCAGACAGCAGCAGGATTTTGAGATACTATGAAATAATTAGAGACACCCTAGGATACTGTGAAATCATGCTTGAGGTGGCACTAAACTGGCTTCAATAGCCACACATAATAGAAATGATTTGGACAATAGATAATGTCATTTTTAAATGATTATATTAGAGATGCTAGATGCCTCCCCCGGGTGTGGGCACTGCCCAGGGGTCCATTCTGGGCCGGTCCCTTCACCATCCCCTCAGGCGACCTCACCTACTGCAGGCTTCAGATATCACCTCTTCATGCCCACAAAGCACCCACTGACATGCTCACCCTTCATCATTTTCCCTGTCTTTCCTTTACATCATAGAGGTCCCTCTGGCATTTCAAACTTAAGATGGTCAAAAACCCAATTCATTATCTATTCCACCTTTCCTCTTGTGTAATCCTTCCTTCTCTTCTCTTCCTCCTCTTTTGCTCCCACAGTTAACTGCATCGTTTATCACATCTAGAAACCTCAGCATCATCTTCAATTCTGCCTAATACATAAAACTAGACTCTGGATCCTTAAGAGGAGACTCTCAAATGGACCTCTTCTTTTTTTTTTTTTTTTTGGCGGTATGCGGGCCTCTCACTGTTGTGGCCTCTCCTGTTGTGGAGCACAGGCTCCGAACGCACAGGCCCAGCGGCCATGGCTCACGGGCCCAGCCGCTCCGCGGCATGTGGGATCCTCTCGGACCGGGGCACGAACCCGTGTCCCCTGCATTGGCAGGCAGACTCTCAACCACTGCGTCACCAGGGAAGCCCATGGACCTCTTCTTTACTTGCTCACTCTCTCAAGATCTCTTTAAAATCAAGACAAAACAAAATACATCTCAGGTGATACTGAGATTCTCTTCTTTCAAAGTCTAAAGAGTAGAGTCCAATCTCCTTAGCATGGTCCTGCAACACCCAGCTCCTGCCATTCTAGTTTCATCTCCCACACAGACCTTTGCCACCTGCCTGCCACCCTCACTAGCCAACCTGCTCTTCCTTAAACCCGCGGGCAACCTCATGCTTCTCAACTTTCATTTATTCCCTGTGCTTTCTCCACCATCATCACAGAGCAGTTTCTGAACATGCTGTCTCAGGGACTTTGCAGATGCTGTTCCCTTTTATCTGAAATGCCCTTCCCTGCCTGCAAATTCTGTTCATCCTTAGAGTCTAAGCATGAGCTGGACATATTCACTGGGGAGCTTTTCGCAATTCCCCATTTCCTTTTTCCAAGCCCCAGAATACCTCTCCTTCATACAAACGCCTATCATCACTCTCATCACACTCATATTTCTATATCCTCAGCTGACAGTGGGTCACTGCTGGCAGAGGTGTCTTTTTCCTGTGGATTGCCAGAACTCAATGTCATCACATAATAGATGCTCAATCGATGTGAGATGACCGACTACCATGACTACCAATAAATGCCAGGCTTTATGTATGCTCATTAAAAAATGTAATGACTAACAGGATATGAAATGTAGATTCTTATTCAAAGAGCTATGCCCTATGGTCTATACTTTATCTACTGATACAAATAGCTTTTCTATCAGAAGGGAGAAAGTAAAGCTAAGAGATCTATAATTTTCTCTGTCAGCACATTAGCCTCTGTATAACCCATCTCAGCATTTACCGTGTACTCATGATCCTGGTTTGTCTGTGTTTCCCTGCAGCCAGTGTGCTATTGAAGAACAGAGGCCAAGTCATATTCATCTGTCACTTCCTAGCATGTAGCGGAGCAGGCAGTCCACAATTTCTTTTAAATTTGTATTCAAAATGCATCACACAATGGGATATTAACAACTGCACTTTCAAATTATGTTCAGCCTATTTCAAAAGGCTAGAAAGTAAACTTATAGTCTAAAAGTTAATGCTTAAGTTGGTCACAGGATACAAAGAACATATGTTAACACGAAAACAATATTCAAGATTAAGATTGCATATAGAGCCCATCTCATAAAATCTTATTTTACCCACATTTTTAGCTGAAATTTTGAATATTGGAGGGAAATGCTGGATGGGATGCTACAGATTTGTTTTCTTCTTAGTATTATAAAATGCATTAAAAAAAAAAACTAGAGAGACTTCATCAACCCTCCACAAAACGTCTAGCCTGTGGCCACCACCTGCTTTCTACGGCTGGAGGGGAAGAGGGTCAGGAATAAGGACAGCTTGACCCAGTGGGGATGGAGCCCTGTGTATACAGGGTGGACGTGGCTGTCTGATGAAGGCCCTGGGGTTCTATGCTAGACACTTCCCAGTCCCCTCTCTTTTCCCCATCCAAGGAAATTGGGACCAGTGCAGCTTGGGTTAAGTGGGGCAAGTCCCAGGGTTAATTCAGTCAGATGTCCTGCGGAGGGGTAAGCACACAGGGAAATAGGCCTCCGGGTAACTGCAAAGGCTAGGACACGGGACCACCATGCAAGAAATCCCAATAAGCCATCGTGCCCCTCCTGAAACCCCAGGGATACAGAGAAAGGGATGGAACAGAGAAGGGAGAAAAAGGCAAATGAAGACTAGAGATGAGTCAGACATGTAAAGAGAGGGATTTATAAGGTACAGAAGACCAAAGAAGTTCTCTGGATGTTTATTTTTCGAAGACAATAATAAGCGAAAACGCATGACATAATTTACTTCTCTAAAGAGTACTGGTAAAGAAAAACAATAATAAACCTAGTTCATTTTCCAATTATTTGGATTTTAAACAAGTGGGAGTTTACTCTATTAAAATTCCATATCCATAAGTGAGTTTGCGGAAAAAGTAAAACTTTTTGATGGTGTTCCTATATCTCTATATATGAATGATGCAGATTTGGGGTCCTATGATATCAGATGACAAGATTCAGCCCAAGCTTCAGCTCTTGCTAATTAAACAAATCAATTAAGAGACTAGAGCTGCAACTGTGTAGCTGCTGTTCTACAGTGGCAATAACAACCCCGGGGGAGGTCTTTCACTACATTAAAATGCTGTCCTCCACAACTCCATCTGATATTATTAGAAACAGTTATTTGTGTCTTGCTGTCATATTAGTAGCAAAGGCAAATTATGGAAATATGCAGACCAGAATGGTCCCAGTATGAGATCAGGTTGGGTTTTCAGCCTCCAAGGGAACAATTGCTGAAATTCCGAAGCTCCCCAAAGTTCTTTAATGGAACTGATAAATCTATCAGCACAGCATCCACTTAGAAACTAGGTAAGGGTCACGTATTTACATACTTCCCTGCTAAGCTGATACAATTCAACCAGATGAATTATCATATTAAGTTTACCCTCCTGAGTTAAACTGATGGAGTTCAAAATTGTTTTCGATGGTTGTCATTAATCGCTGTTACTTCGTGAATGCTTACTTTGAAATCTTATTGTGCTAGGGTAACAAGGGTCGTACTAATACCATTCTTCATGGTAAATCTTTGTAAAACATGTTTATTCTACAGATATTGTTACTCAAGCTTTCAAGGCTAATAAGAAATAAAGTATATTTATTACCAATAAAAACTTAATTTAAAGTGTACAATCTGAGATTTAAACTAGCCTTAAGAACTTCAGCATGGTTTGGTTTCATTAAGATCTCTGGCTAAGCTTCAAGACGTATAATTTGATAGCTCCTCAAGAGTCCTTGGGTAAATGCCAAAAGCACAGCTATGAAGAAGCTGCTCAGTGTAGGCTAAGCTTATTTTCTCTTTCGGGCAATACGTATTGTTTTCACAAGAAAAAAAATTCCGTCTTACTAAGATATATGTTTGTCTTAATATTACGGCGTTTTAAAGATAATGGAACTTTTAAAAAATTAAATATAAACTGATTGCAATACAAGATTTGGAATAAAACAGTAACATCTGCATTCTTCAAGTCATAACAAAATATTCTTCCTTATTGTGAAGCACAGTTCAAGTAAGGAAGTCGGGTTACATAAAATACTGGACCTTTTCCACTTCTCTGTGAGCTTATACTATCTGACATACACAAGCTGACAGCTTCACCAAAAACCATGCAAACAAAACAAACCCAGACAATTTACTATCTGAAATAGGCACAGACATCCTGGAAAAGTTCTGGGGTATGTAGCTCTACCAACTAAGTGTATACTGTGAACTAAATGTTTGTGTCCCCCCCAAATTCATACGTTGAACTACAATCCTCAATATGACGGTATCTGGAGGTGCCACCTTTGGGAGGTAATGGCTTGGATGAGGCCATGAGTGAGGCCATGAGTGAGGCAAATGACGAAGCCCTGGCGCCTGTGCCCGACACGTTTGAAGAAGAGCAACAGGTCAGCTAAGTTGATGTATATTTTAGAAGGATCACTTTAACTGCTATATTAATGATAAAGCAGGGAGCAGGGGTGGAGGTGGGAAGACTGGCTGCTGCAAGAATCTGGACAGGAGAGGAGGAAGACTGTGGTCAGGATGGAGGGCAGTGGGAGTGGTGGACGAAAGAGGGGAATCAAGGAAAAGACAAGGTTTTAGCTTAAGCTGCCATTTTCTGAGACAGGAAAAACTGCCTGGAGAAACTTTATGTTGGTTTGGTTTCTTTGAAGGTTGTGGCTATCAAGAAGTCAGTTTTCAGTATCTGAGCCCTGAGAAATCTATTGGAATCCAAGGAGAGATACCAAGCAGCAGAGACAGCATAAGTGCCCTTTCTAGCATGAGCACAGAGGTACAGAAAAACCTTCACATAATATAATTCCAGGTAGCTGTGAAAAAGAATGACATGGATCTTTATGTAATGACTTAGAAAGATATCCACAATTTATTCTTGCATGAAAAGATGTATAAATCTATTTCTGGAAGCATATGTCTATTGTTAAAAACTTAAATACCTCTAGGGAATAAAATGAATACTTCCGTGATGGTTAATTTTATGTGTCAACTTGGCTAGGCAACAGTATTCAAATATTTGGCCAAACATTATTCTAGATGTTTCTACGAAGGTATTTTTTTAGATGAGATTAACACTTAAATCAGTAGACTTTGAGTAAAGCAGATGACCCTCTAATAATATCGGTGGGCTCATTCACTCAGTTGAAGAAAAAGGACTGAGCTCCCAAGCAAGAGGGAATCCTTCAAGCACACTGACTTTGGACTTGAACTGCAACTCTCCCCTGGTCTACCCTGCAGGTTTTGGACTTGCATCCACAATCTCGTGAACCAACTGCTTAAAATCAATCACTCACTCAATCAATCTCTCTCTCTGTAATACATAAAAATATAACACACACACACATCATGTTGGTTCTGTTTCTTTGGAGAACCCTAATACAATTTTTTATGACATGCATTTAAATAATATTTAAATTTTCTAATTAAAAAAATAAGCATGTGTAGTACTTATTAATCAGAAAAACAAGGATAACCACAAGTCTTAGGAGCAATACTAAAAGTTTACATCACGTCGGGCAGGTGCCTATACATATACTTGAATATGTAAACTTTACTACACCTCTATACATATACAAAGCACACAGTAAATGCACATTAGTACTAATATCCTTCCTATCTCAATAGCTGCAAAATCACTCTTCTTTTGATCTAAGCCACAGGTCTGTCCTCTGATATTCTCAACACACGGACCTAACAGAAATACCCAGTGTGAATTTACAACCTGAACAAGGTACCCAAAGGACATGAACAGACATTTTACAGATTATAAATGATACCTAGCAAGTGAATACATGGAGAAATATTCAAATATAGCAATAAGCAGAGAAAGGCTAATTAAAACAATAAGGTACCTTTTTCAACAAATTATTTTGAAAATTATAACTAATACTACTAATATGATCATTATAAACCTATAAGTAAAAATAATAACTATAAATTAAATTTATTTTCACCAGGTAGAGTTAAATAGGGATCTTAGTTCCCTGAAGAGGGATGGCACCCCGGCCCTTGGCAGTGAGAGCACAGAGTCTTAACCACTGGACTGCCAGGGAATTCCCAAGGTCACTATTTTCAAAAGCATCTTTTTAAAATATGTTCTTATTTTTATTAAAAATGGGGAGAAAGTCCCCAGTGAAAAAAGTACTTAAAAGACTCAACAAACTACAGATAATTTAAAAAACCATTTTGTCTCTCATAAGAAATAGCTAAAATTACTCTATCATGGAATCTTTTCCCACGCATTAAAGAACCCATTTCTTATACAAAGACATCTCATTTAACGGCAAAACAAACCCATGATGAAGCCAAGTTCAAACACATGGGCTATAACTACTAGTCAATCACGTTTTCTCTCTGTAAATTAAGAGAATATACAAAATAATAATTCTTTCAGACTTACCACAGTACCAAGAAACTGAATGCTCATGTTGCCACCTGCTTCTCGAGAAAGACACTGGGGGAAAAAAAAAGAGAGGTATAAAATGAATTTTCATCCATACAAAAACATGTACATGAATGTTCAGAGCAGCATTATTCCTAATAGCTGAATAACCCAAATGTCCATCAACTGATAAATGGATAAACAAAATATGGTATATTCATACAATGGAATATTATTTGGCCATAAAAAGGAACGAGGTACTGATACATGCTACAACAGAAGTCAGTCACAAAGGAGCACATATTATATGATTCCATTTAACATGAAATGTCCAGAAGAGGCAAATCCATAGGGACAGGAAGTAGACTGCTGTAGTTTGGCTCTTCTTTGCAGGAAAACTCTCAGCCACCTGGAAGATTTCCAGGTTGTCAATAACTCCTCAGGCCCCAGCTAGCACAGGCTACAGGTATTTTCTTAGTCTGCTGCCTAAGAATATACCATATAACACATCTTTTCACCAGTATAGATTACTTTATATCACTTTGTCAAAGAAAGGACTAGAAGAATTTTCTGATGACCCAGAGTTAGGGGGAATAAAAATCGAAAGTTGGAGCTTCATGGGCCTGTTGGCAATTAAGGAATGGAAGTAATGAAGGTGTACATAAACTCTGGTGTGTCCTACTGAAAAAAGAAACATGTTCCTAACTCTAGAGCAGGAGGACGGGTGGGAGAGACTGCCAATGCCAAGTTCAGAACGGTTAGAAAAGGTAGTGGATTCCATGGATGCATTTTTTTTTTTTTTTAAACGTTTGGCTGTGTTGGGTCTTCATTGCTACACATGGCTTTCTCTAGTTGCAGCGAGCGGGGGCTACTCTTCGTTGTGGTGTGCAGGCTTCCCATTGTGGTGGCTTCTCTTGTTGTGGAGCTTGGGCTCTAGGTGCGTGGGCTTAAGTAGTTGTGGCACGCAGGCTCAGCAGCTCTGGCTCACGGGCTCTAGAGCGCAGGCTCAGTAGTTGTGGCACATGGGCTTAGTTGCTCCGCGGCATGTGGGATCTTAGTTGCCCGACGAGGGATCGAACCCGAGTCCCCTGCATTGGAAGGCCGATTCTCAACCACTGGACCAGCAGGGAAGTTCCCATGGATGCATTTAAGTTGTCCAGGGAAGAGAAGATGCCCTAAGCCTTTTTCAGATTGCTCAGGGAAAAGCTAGACCTGGTGCCTGGATAAAAGACATCAGTGGGGGAACTGCCTGGTGGTCCAGTGGTTAGGACTCGGGGAGGGGAGGGGAGGGAAGGGAAGGATTTGAATGGTGGTTGATTGGGGAAAGGACGGTTGGGAGGATATGGGGAATGATTTGCTAATTCGTATGAGGTTTCTTTTGGGGGGCATGAAAATGTTCTAAAATTGACTGTGGTGATGACTGCACAACTCTGTGAAGAGACTAAAAAACACTGAATTGTACACTTTGGGTGAATTGTATGATATGTGAATTATATCTCAATAAAGTTGTTATAAAAATGAGTTAGCATTTGTTTAAAATAACAATAAGGGGCTTCCCTGATGGCGCAGTGGTTGAGAGTCCACCTGCCGATGCAGGGGACATGGGTTCGTGCCCCGGTCCGGGAAGATCCCATATGCCACGGAGCGGCTGGGCCCGTGAGCCATGGCCGCTGAGCCTGCGCGTCCGGAGCCTGTGCTCCACAACGGGAGAGGCCCGCCTACCACAAAAAAACAAACAAACAAAAAACAATAAGAACAATGCAATTCTTCTATGTCCAGAGAGTAGTAAAAAAAAGAAATAACCTCGGGCTTCCCTGGTGGCGCAGTGGTTGAGAGTCCGCCTGCCAATGCAGGGGACACGGGTTCGTGCCCCGGTCCGGGAAGATCCCACATGCCGCGGAGTGGCTGGGCCCGTGAGCCATGGCTGCTGAGCCTGTGCATCCGGAGCCTGTGCTCCGCAATGGGAGAGGCCACAAAGGTGAGAGGCCCGCGTACCGCAAAAAAAAAAAAAAAAAAAAAAAAAAAAAGAAAGAAATAACCTCTGTGTTATGCATTTATTTGTAAATAAATTATGTTCAAAGTGAATACAGTATTATTTATGCATATCTTCCTTGTTTGAATTTTACTTTACTAAAAATGGATGATTAAATAGTACACTGGAAGTAAATTATACTTTTTCAGATAATTCTCACTTATAAAATTGTTCTCGTTATTCCTAACCTGTTCTTCAAAATTCTTCCTCTCCTGTGCTAATCAGAGAGGGCTCAGTGGCTTCAAAGACTACACAGATAAATCAAGCAGTTCTAACGAAGCAGCTATGATTTTTTTTTGTAAGTTCTCCGACGTAGCCCTGGAGAAAGTATTAGTAGTCTCCACTCTACTGCATGCCATGAACTAATTCTAGACGTATTCTAACTGTATTCCTTTTAAAGAAGTGGAGGTTTACCAACTCTGATCTTTATGATCACTAAAGTCACAGAACCCAGACTAAACCTCTAGAATTCAGGCTGAACCCCTGGTTCCTTGACTGAGGGAAGTCAAATCAATAAGAAGAAAAGCAGTTTAATGCACAATGATACCAAAATGTTTACCCCTATCTGCAAATACTGCCAAGTGACTTGAGTAACCTGACTGGCATACTCAAGGTGGTGTGGTATAGAGTAGAAAATTCAGAGTCAGTATTTTTATCCAATAATTTCACTTCTAAGAATTTATCTTAAGGAAAAAAGTCATGAGTGGGCAGAAAAATAAAGCTATGAAAATGTCATCACAGTGTAGTTTACAGAATCTAAAAATTTCAAGCAATCTAAATGATGAAGAAAAGTGGGACTTCCCTGGTGGTCCAGCTGTTAAGTGGGTTAATCCTCACTCCCAATGCAGGGGGCGCGGGTTCGATCCCTGGTCAGAGAACTAGATCCTGCGTGCCACAACAAAAAAAGATCCTGCACATGGCAACGAAGATTGCACATGCTGCAACTAAGGCCCGGCGCAGCCAATAAGTAAACAAATATTTTTTAAAAAGTAAATAAATGATGAAGAAAAGAAATCAGTTAAATAAATTATGGTATACCCATATAGCCATTTAAAAATTTTAGCGACATGAAAAATGTGTATTGTATACTTCTAAATGCAAAAAGAACAATATGTTCAGAATAAATCTTGTTTAAAAATTCTATACATTATAGATAAAACTCTAGAATAAATAATGCACATTAAACAGTTAACTGTTATTTCTGGAAGATACTGGTTGACTTTTCATTTTAGCCTACCTGTTATTCCTATTATGGACATGTATAACTTAATAAGGCAAAAAGAGATATAACAGAGGATGGAATAAAATCTCTTCCCCTCAGTGGGGAAGAGATTAACAATTGAGGCTTGAACCCTAGGTTCTGATGCTGGCACTTGTACTTTAAGTCATCCAGCTAGCCAACCATCTGTCCAACAGCTATGTATTGAGCACTGCTAGCTGAATTAAGACCCACCTTTCAGGAGACCAAAGGAAAGAACAGAATTCTAAAATAAGTTATAATTCAATATGATAAATCCATAGTACAAAACGTACAGTGTTACAGGATAAGAGGCCAGACCAGCTAAATGTCCAGAAAGATTAAGGAAGATGTGAGGTAAACAGAAGAGATGGGTATTAAAAAATGAGCGGGAATTCTCCAAATGGGAAGTAAAAGAGAAACTTTAGGTCTGATGGGACAGTTTGTGCAAATTTCAGATTAAGAAAATGCATGGTGAGTTTAAGGAATGGTAAGTAGTTCAGCATGGCCAGAGATAGGTTTGGCTGATGGAGGGAAGTAGCAAGAAAGGAAACTGAGAAGTAATTACAGAGCCAGGTCACATCTTGCCCAGAGGGAGTGCCAACTTTACAAAGTTCTTATAGTTAAGAATGGGGAGTGACATGTTTATGTTTTAGAAGGACTGACGGCCTGAGTTAAGGTTGAAGCTATACAGAAATGTGGGAGGGACTGGACTGGGAGGACAAGGAAATGCTACTGCAATCACTCAGGGAGGAGGACTCAAGGATGAAGCGAACACAACAGTAGAACTAAACCTGATTCAGTGACAGAACTTTAGAATTTGGAGGGCAAACAGATCTGAAGATCTACATTTTGTTTATGAGGAAACTAAAGGTGCAGGAATGTGAAATGCAATCTGCCTACCTCGCAGGGGGAGAGCAAGAATCCCAACCCAAGTACTTTGACTGTACAGGATAGAGTATCTCCACACTGTCTTAGACTAGGTCATCAATTAGATGGTGAGTTCCTTAAGGGCAAGGACCATTCCTTGTACTTCCTCCTTAATCCCACAAACATATAAGTCAGTGCTGCAGAAATGGAAATGTAAGGTCAATCTTCACCAAGAATTCTTAAGTTTTCCATATTATGAAAGATAAGAGTGACTTTCTTATTTCTCACTCTTTGCCTAGCAGAAGTTTTAGCTGGGGGAGAATTAGTAGTGTAGCTGTCAAGAAATCAGGGAAAGGAACAGTGCAGAACAATTTAGATTGTGGGTAGGCAGCCCAACAACCTGGTGAATTCTACGCTGCTGAGGTTTTCAGAGTAGTGAGGAGGAAACCTCCGCTGAAGCATCCCCGTGACCACCAGACCAGGACCTCATCCCAGCAGTGGTTAAACGTTCCCTCCTCAGAAGCCTATCGCAGGAGAGCCACAGGGTCCAGGCCATATTTCCCAGTAAAGACTCAGCAGAGTCAATCACCTTTATACGACAGCAGTGGACACAATCACAGCAATTCTTCAGAATGAGAAAACTTCTCATTGCAAAGTGAGGCTAGGGCTTCCCTGGTGGCGCAGTGGTTGAGAGTCCGCCTGTCCATGCAGGGGACACGGGTTCGTGCCCCGGTCTGGGAAGATCCCACATGCCACGGAGCGGCTGGGCCCGTGAGCCATGGCTGCTGAGCCTGTGCGTCCGGAGCCTGTGCTCCGCAACGGGAGAGGCCACAACAGTGAGAGGCCCGCATACCAAAAAAAAAAAAAAAAAAAAAAAGAAAAGTGAGGCTACTGGATTCTGGTAAGATGACAGTGGTGGCATAGTGTCTGAACCCTCCCCAGAAACAATGAAAAGGCCTCACAGCAACAAGCACCCCCAGCACCCCAACTGTTATCTACAAATACCATTTCCGCCTCAAAGAAATCAAGGCTTCTTGGAAAAATGGCTGAACCCAGGTCTGGGGCAGAAATGAGGCTTCTCTATCTTGTCATATCAGAAAGCAAGGGAGCTATCAAAGACAGTGGTCAGGTCAAAAAGACTCAGGAACCAACCTGAAGAAACTCCCTCTGGACAAAGATGGGATAATTTGACAATCAATAAGGATGTGAACTGCAATGGAATAAAACATATCAAGTATGTTTAAACCTGGTGAGTTCAAAATGGAAACCAAAAGCAAAAACAACACCCCAACTGAGTCACTTTTGAAGAATGACAGGGAAGCCACTCTTTGAGAACTGGTAAATAAAAGGAAAGGATCAAACATTAATTTTATCTTTCCTAGGCAAAGACTCCTGGGTAACCTAAGAAGTAGCTGAGGTGGAGTTTCTCTTTAAAGAATTGTTCCAGGTAATAAATGACGAGAAAGAATGGCAAAATGAGAATATTATCATTTTGTAAACCTTAATGAATGTATTGACCTAAACTTGAACATCAACAGGATGACCCGACAGTATGGCCTCTTAGGGAGGCACTCCATACCACTCATGGTTCAGTCCTGCCAAAGATAATGGCACCTGAATCTGATTACATCTTTAAGCTCCAAGTATCAGATTACAGGAAACAGAGGAGAAAGCACATGTTGAACGACACTACTGGGATGCCATCAGCTACGTCCTGGCAACACACAACTCCACAGGGCAAATGACTCAGTTTCTTCAATAAACAAAACACAAAGAATAAAACAAGTTTCCACAGACATTTCTCTCAAGCTAGCCCATTTCTGCTCCTTGAAAGCAAGATACCTTGAAAAACTGTCTATCTTCACTGTCTCCACTTCCTCACTTTTCATTCACGTTTAAACCTACACCCATCTGGCTTTTGTCCCCGCTAATTATCTGTAGTCATTCTTGTCAAGGTCATCTACAATTTCCATCTTGCCGTATCTACTGGTCAGCTCTGTCATCTTATTCACCTACATTATAGACGGGTGACGATGCCCTTTCCCAAACACCTCTTTCACAGGCTTCATGGACATCTCATGCGCCGTGTTCTTCTCCCGCCTCCTTGGCAGCTCTTTCTTAGCCTCATTTGCCAGCTTTGCCTCTGCATTCAATTTCTAACTCCTGGAGCGCCCCAGGACCCAGGCCTCAGGGTCCTTTACCACTTTACCACTTTAACCATTTAACCTCTTCTCTTTCCATCTATGTTCTTCCTCTGTGTGCTCTCATCCAGATCCATGCTTCTCCCTCCCTCCCCTGATACTTACTTTTAAAAAGTGTACTTCATGGAAGCCTAATTTATGTACCAAAACCCCAGCATTCTATTTAAAGTATAGAATTCTATAACTTTTGATGGCTGTACAAAACCACCACCACAATCAAGATACAGAACATTTCCATCACCTCCAAAAGATGCTTCCTACTCTTTTGCAGGCCAACCCCGGTCCCTGCCTAGAGGCAACCACCGACCTGCTAATAAATGTGTTCCTTTTTCCCCCAAATGGATATTTAGTTCTTCCAGCACCATTTGTTTGAGAGAATTTTCTACTGAATTCCTTGGTGCTTTTGCCAAAAACCAACTGACCATTCTCATCTGGATCTTATTCTAGACTCTCTGCTGTTCGGCTGATGCGCATGTCTACCTACCAGTACCACACAGTCTGGATACTGCTGTTTCATGTCTTGAAATCAGGTGGTATAAATCCTCCAACTTTGTGTTTCTTTTTAAAAATGGCTTTGGCTCTTACGATTTTCAATTAACGGAACTTTTATTGTGTTAACAAATAACAAACTTTACCACCTTAACCACTTTAAGTATGTTGTTCAGTACTGTTAGGTGTACTTACATTGCTGTGAAATAGATCTCCAGAACTTTCTTCATCTTGCAGGTCTGAAACTCCACACCCACTGAACACCAACGCCCCTCCTTCCCCTCCCCCAAGGCCCTAGTCACTACCATTCTACTTTCTATCTCTATTAATTCGACGACTTTAGTAGGTGCTTTAGATACCTCATACAAGTGGATTCATATAGTATTTGTCTTTTGGGGACTGGCTTATTTCACTTAGCATAATGTCCTCAAGGTTCATCCATGTTGTAGCATGTGACAGGATTTCTTGACTTCTTACGGCTGAATGATATTTCACTGTATGTATGTACCACAGTTTGTACTCATCCGTCCATCATGGACATTTTGGTTGCTTGGCTCCTGTGAATAGTGCTGCAATGAACACGGGTGCACAAATATCTCTTCAAGACCCTACTTTTAATTCCTTTGGATATATATTGCAATATCTAGAAGTGGGATTGCTGGATCATATGGTAGTACTATTGATTTTTTTTTAAATTTTTATTTATTTATTTTATTTCTGGCTGCGTTGGGTCTTTGTTGCTGCGCGCCGGCTTTTCTCTAGTTGCGGCGAGCGGGGGTTACTCTTCATTGTGGTGCGCCAGCTTCTCATTGCGGTGGCTTCTCTTGTTGCAGAGCATGGGCTCTAAGCACGTGGGCTTCAGTAGTTGTGGCTTGCGCGCTCTAGAGTGCAGGTTCAGTAGTTGTGGCTCACGGGCTTAGTTGCTCTGCGGCATGTGGGATCTTCCCGGACCAGGGCCCGAACCTGTGTTCCCTGCATTGGCAGGCGGATTGTTAACCACTGAGCCACCATCGAAGCCCTATTCTTGATTTTTTGAGGACCCTCCATGCTGTTTTCCATAGCAGGTGCACCATTTTGTAATTCTACCAAAAGGGCACACAGGTTCCAGTTTTTCCACATTCTCACCAACAGTTGTTATTTTCTTTTTTTGATAGTACCCATCCTAACGGGTATGAGGTGATATCTCACTGTGGTTTTGACTTGCACTTCTCTTTCGATTAGTGATGTCAAGCATCTTTTCATATGCGTGCTGCCCATTTGTGTATCATCATTGGAGAAGTGTCTATTCAAGGCCTGTGTCCACTTCTTAGGTTATTTAATTTTTTGTTGTTAAGGTACAAGAGTTCTTTATATATTCTGGATATTAACCCCTTGTTAGATGTATGACTTCCACATATTTCTCCCATTTCACAGGATGCCTCTTCACTCCATTGTGTCCTTTGATACACAAAGTTTTTAAGTTTGATGTAGTCCAATTTGTCTATGTTTGCTTTTGTGCCTATGATTTTGGTGTTATATCCAAGAAATCGCTGTCAAGTCCAAAGTCATGAAGCTTTTTGCTTACATTTTCTTTTAGAAGTTTTATAGTTTTAGGTGTTACGTTTAGGTCTTTAATCCACTTTGAGTTAATTTTTGTATCTAGTTTAAGATAAGGGTCCAACTTTAACCTTTTGTATGTGGCAGACCCATGCTTAAAGAGAAAATCTACATGAATATGACTATCAAATTTATGTTTTCAACTCCCATTTGTCTTCTGAGTTCAAAACTCATATAGTCAACTGTTAGCTGGACATCAACACTCGGATATCTAATGCACATATTAAACCTACCAAGTCCAAACAGAATTCTTGATCTGCCTCCTCAAACCTGCTTCTCCCCTAGCCTTCTCATCTCAGTAAATATCACCATCATTCACTCACCTTTAATTCTTTAACTTCCTTCATACCCAGTATCTAATCCACTTGCCATTCTTTTCTGCCTTCCCTCAAAAATATATGTCAAGTTGTTAGGGGAACCACTGACCAAAACTCCCCGCCCTGGCCAGGCAAGATAGTAACCACTTGCATGAGTTATCTTACAACAGAAGGTCCTGGTAAGAAATATGGAACTGACAAGCTACCACCAACCAGAAGAATTCGGGAAAGGTCAAAAGGAGAGAGGAGACGCCAGTCCATATGTCTTACCAACGTCCCAGAATCCTCCTTGCTGGAATCCATCTTGGCTGAGTGATGCTCGGGCCCCAAGGAAGGACCCTGAGTCAGAGTGATTGGCCAGAGACAACCGGAAGCTAACCCCTGACCATAAAACCTGAGACTGCGAGCCACGTAGCAGAGCAGTTCTCCTGGGCTCCCTCACCCTCCTGCTCTCTGCCCAGGCGCCCCATCCCCATAAAGTCTCTTGCTTTGTCAGCACGTGTGTCTCCTCAGACAATTCATTTCCGGGTGTTAGACAAGAGCCCGCTCTCGGGCCCTGGAAGGGGTCCCCTTCCTGCAACGAAATTAGTTCACTTCAAGCCATCTCCATTGCTACCATCTTAGTCTAAGCCAAGGGTTGGCCATTTTTTTTCCCCGAAGGGCCAGATTTTGCTAGATTCTTCTCTTGATATTTGCCTTTAGCATAACATATTGTAGTTTAATCACTTCCAGTTGAAGGTTGAGTGGAAGATTCTCAATTGCACAGTTATACAGATTTTGAAATATGGAAATTTCTTTTGCTTTTGTAAAAATGCTGCTGGAACTGTAGTCCACTTCTTGCTTTAATCTTTTGACAGCCTAGGAAGTAAAAAAGCAGCTTGCCATCAGTTGCAACTCAAATATTATTTGTCAAAATGACTACCACAGTATGCATCTTGCATGTAAATGCGGTTTTGCCTTGCAATTTCCGGTTGACTTCATTAAGAAACATTATCAAGTCTGCAACACAAGCTAATTTTCAAAGCCATTCAGTGTTTGACGTTCCGTAATAGTGGTTGAGGACAGTTCTTTTTTGTTCAGAAAAATTTCAATCTTGGTCCTGCGTCAAAAAAAATCTCAACAAACTCCTAAGCTACTGAACTGCTGTGTGATAGAGGCAAATCAGGGCATTATGCTTCTATGTAAAATAACAACTCCAAAAGCAGCCACGGACAGATGAAAATGAATAAATGCGGCTGTGTTCTGGTAAAACTCCATTTACGGACCTGAAATTTGAATCTCATATACTTTTCATGTGCCATGAAACATTCTTCTTCTTTTAATTTTTTCCAACCATTTAAAATGTAATGCTTGCAAACTTTAAAAAACCAGTCAACTTGTGAGCAGTACAAAGACTGGCAGTGGGCTGGGTTTGGCCAGCTCCTTGTCTAAACCATCATCAGCACCTCTCGTGTGGATGACTGCAATGATCATACAAGGGACTTCCCTGTCTCCACCACTGGTCCCCTATGGTCCATCCCTCCTCACAGCAGTAACTTTAAATCACATCATACCATTCTTCTACTCTAACCCTTCAAAAGCTTCGCAATAGGAATCGAATAAAAACCAAATTCCCTGGCCTATATGACCTGGTCCCGGCCTATCTTTGTCCACTCTCCTTGAGTGTCCACTCAAGGAGGCACTGGCCTTCCTCCTGGCTTCCACACAAACCAAATGTGTTCCTATCTCAGGGCCTTTGCACGTGCCATTCCTTCTACTTGAGACTTTCCTCCCCCAGATTTTTGCATGGCTTCCTCCTACTCCTCACAGGTTGCAACTCAATGTTAATTATTCAGAGAGGACTTCCTAACCCTACCTAAAGCTACTTCCTCCTAATTGCCTTCTATGAATTATCCTGTTACCTTTTTAACGTGGTCATCAAGTGTTTGGTATCTACATCCCCCTGCTGCAGTGTAAGTCTTGGTCATTGCTGTATCTCCAGAGTCTAGAACACTGCCTAGGTCGTATCAGAATTGCCTTCTATGTAAGGGATGTTAAAAAAAATATAACAGTTCCTTTTCCTTACCCTACGTGGGTTGGACTGATTCCCAGGCAAACAGAAGTAATTCTGCAGTATGTAAAATGGAAACAGGTTTAGAAACTTTTTTTTCACATTAAAGATACAACTAAAGTGTAACAATGAATACGGAAACCACAGATATAAGTACCAGTAAGTTACCCTTAACTTTGCATTCAATTTAAAGGTTAAAATTACGTACATAATGAGTTATCAGATATTCCCCCACCACAGCTACCACAGTCTGTTTTTGTGCACTGAAAGAAAGAACCCAAACCTGACATATCTCAGCAATAAGGATTGATGTAACAGAAAATAGGGAAATAAGATTTCATTCAAAACTGGAATTTACTTCTACACAGGAAACAGGAATACACACTTTTCCCACAGTCTAGGATTAAGACAATTCAGTTTTAGAATCCACGAAGAACAAAGTACTCAATGCCTACAATGAATCTGAGGTATGCCAAAAACAAATACGAACTGGCCCCTTGGTAAGCTAAGAGAAAAAAGCAAAATAAAATAAAAATGAAAACTTTCATCTTCATGAAACATATTCTGTCCTAAAATATTTTACCCCCTTTTCTATTTTAAGTGGCACTTCACAGCTAAATTACAACGTCCTTCTTTTCTTATTCTGATAGTCTGCTCCAACATTTACAAAACATACTCCTTTTTTTCTTTCTTTAAGGAAAAAAGTACTTAGGAAGACTTTGTTAACAAAATAATGTCAACATTTGTTAGAATCAAATTCATACAAAATTAGCAAGATTGCTCACTCAAAAAAAGCAAAAACATTCACAAAATTTTAAAATGTTCCAAAAATATTTTCCTAAGATAATAAAATCAAAGGCAATTTCACCTTTAAAAGTAATCTCACTGAACAGTATGGGGAAGAAACGGTAATAGTTTTCTTTTTTCCCTCACTGATTTCCAACTTGATAATATGTTTTAAAGGCCATTACTATGGGATTTGTCTTATCAGACTGCAGTGCAGCTGCTTGTATTATTTTCCATGTTTTCCATAATCAGTGTTTATACTATTCAAAATCCTCTTCTTCTGGCAGCTACTAAAACATAATTTTCTAGTTAACAGAGAGTAGAAGAGAAAAAGTATGTGTGTGTGGGGAGGGGATACAGAAAGACACTCTCCCATTAAATTTTTAAAAGCAACTCCAAATCATAAAACACATGCCACTAGAGACAAGAAAATGGCTAAGTTTCTAGACTACACTACAAAAGCAGGCAGACTTGCATCAAAATTAATATTTTAAATTATAGTTGTAAATACATCCCAGCTGTTAAGCAGTGATTAAATTTTTTGGAGCATAGTGAAAGGAGTTATTTCTGTTCTACTGGTGGGCTTGTTTCTAAGATGTGTGACTGTAATTGATGTTTTCAGGAATGTGAAAAGGAGTGGTTAATAATTACTCTTTCATTTTCTACTTCATTAGGAAAAAATACCATCCTCTACTTCTTCTAAGTTATATATTTATATATCCTATATATCCTAAATAGATGGTTTCCTATTACATTTGATGAGTCTAGGGTAATCACATGAATATAGGACAAAACAGCTAGTTACTGCTAAGGGGGTGGGGGGGTGAGGAGAAACATCGAAAAAACATGGGATACATTTATTTGGGGACTGAAAACTAAGATGATTACTTCCAAATCCACTTTTTTTTTTTTTTTTGTACTGGCAAAGTATAAGCAAAAATGTAAGTCGCTTCATTTAATTTTCTAATTAAAATATTATTAACATTTATTTTAGCATCTATACACATACATTTATTAGGATTAAAACTAAAGTTTGTTCTCAGAAGTTGTGGGAGTTATTTTAATCTGAAAAACAGAAAAAAGAAAATAACATTTTAAACTTCTCTCCTGAAGTGGTGAAAAAATCCATTCATTTTTTTTAAAAACAGAAAATCAAGGTTAAATTTTAAAAATCTATTCAAATTCCGTGTGGACAAGAATTTGCAAATATATCACAGATACACATTCTACAAACATAACATCTCTTCTATTACATTCATGTGCTTGTGTAATATTCTATTTTACAAAGGTCCCCTGAGCATTTTAAGTTATCATGTTATATAATCTATTTAACACTGCAATCAATTCACAAGTAATCCATTTAATCTGGTATTCTGTAGTAAATAACATGAGATTCATGTGACACTATTCCAAATTTGTCTGCTTTAACACAGAAAATTAGTTCCACTTAGTTGAGTATCAATGACCTATTCAATGCAGAATGCGATAGTGCTGCAATCAGCTTTGTACTGTTATTTATAATAAATTTATCTTCTCTTGAAAATATTTAAGAATATGAGAAATAAAAAGAAAAAAGCCTTCAAAGGTACACCATGAATAGCTTCACATCACACAAATGCGGAAATTGACGTTCGCAGGATCTCAAGATATTTTCAAAAGTATTTAGCTACTCTTCAGGCCTGTGGACAACCTGCTGTGAGCAGGTGGAGAGAAGAAATCGTGCCACACAAAGAAACAGGCCAATAGCAGTTAGTCGGCTCTGCTTGCAAATGTTCAAACAACGTGACTATGCAAAATGAAAATCCAGCACGTAAAACACTAACGAGAAACAGTATATTAAATCCCAGCAGACAAATTACATTGTAAGAAACCGAAAACTATTTGAGTTGTTCAGAGTAAAATTAAAGAGTCTCTTCCAGGTTAAAAAAAATTTACTTCACAGGAATACAGTCATAGGAATAATAAAAAAGTTCTATTCATCCAAGCACGTTCCATAGTCGGAAGGTGCTTGGATGTGTGAAGAAAGCAGTGTTAAGAAAGCAGTGAGCTTAACACATATAGAACAGCAAAACCTTTTGTTTTGTTTCAACACTTTAGTTACATGCTCCAGATAGGAAATCATTCCACTTTTTAAAAATAGTTCTAATTTTTGTTAAGCTTCTAAATTAAAATTTTAAAAGGTTGTCACCTAGATGAGAAATTCACCCTCTGTTTTAAAATGAATTTAATTCATCTATTTCTAATTTTAAATGATAAAAACCAAAACTGTGGTTGACACATGGGGGGAGCCCTTTACAAAAATGTGTTTTTTCTTCTGTAAACACTGTCTGACTTACAAATGGTTCTGTTTCTGAGCTATCTAACTAGCCACACATGGCCATTAAGAACTTGAAATGTGACTAGTGCAACTGAGAAACTAAATTTATAACTTTATTTAATTTTAAATACAGAAGTAGTATGATGTATTTTCCCTTTTAAACACAACTTCACTGTTTTAGTACATTCCACTTTAATCGTTCCATTACTTATGTTATTGTTGTCATATACGCGTCAAGAGTATGTTTCATTTCCAGTATCCCACTAATAATTTGTGTTTCATGTAGAAATGCTAACAGTTTGGATATAGTGGGTTAAATAAACTGGATTATAAAAATGAACCTCACTTGTGCTTACTTTCTTAACGTGGCTACTAAGAAATTTAAACTGAAAATATGGCTCGTATTAGATTTCTACTGGACAATCTGTTTCATTCCACAACTTTTTAAATTGGTAATTTGGAAATCAGAATATATCTTTCCACAAAAGAATGAGAAAAGATTGTTAGTTTCTCAGATTATACTATTAAGACATATTTAATAAGTGCCATTACTGAGGGACTCTACATATGCAATGAAAACAGTAGGAATGTGCTGGTATATAACCAACAATAAAAAAATAAATAAATATAAAATACTATCATTTTATTTTCCTTGAATGATAATATTTGAGGGGAAATGGTTTCATTGTTCGATGAAGAAACAGATTAAAAACTTTAAAAAATTCTAAAGGTGGCCTTTTAGTATCTTCAAGAGTTTTCAAGGTTTATATTCCCAGTTCTTTATTATAAATTATTTCATTTCAAAATATATGACCTCTTCCCCCAGTCAGATAAATACATCACTAGCTCTATACTTAAAGTTATTAATAATGACTAGAATTTGTGTCCAAGAGCATGATTTTCTTGAAGAGAAAAAGACGTAAAGCAGCTCGCACATATACTGGAGTAAGAGATGGTGTGAAGTAGACTCAACTGAGCCGTGAATAATCAGTGCCACTGGGGGAAAGAGAGTGCAAACAAGGTGTGCACACACCTTGCGAAGGCGGAAATGACGAACAGCCTGAGGTGGACCCTTTTCAATACCTACCAATACCTATCAATACGTGGTACTGTTAGCCTTCAGCAGCTCAGGGGCTCCCACAGCAAATGAAGGCAAACAGGAAAGCCACATGCTTGACTAGAAAGAGTCGTGCTACATAAGCAAGAGACTTCTGTGGGCAGGTCCTCGGGAGCCCTCTTGTCTCTCTTTGCTCTCAAAGGAGCTGCAGTGATTCTGTATGGGCAGAGATCAACCAGTCATGTTACCTAATAGAGCATGGATTTTGCGAATGTTGGAAAATCAGGAATTAAAGAGAACTGATAAAATGGCTAGGAAGGCTATCTGATAAACATAGCTTAGTATGACGATGGCTTAGAAGAAACAAAATCTAAATCTTAAAATGAAAGTATAGATAAGGCAGATTTATTTCTGAGATTACAAAAACACAAGATGACTATCCATTCATCCACCCACTTAGCCATTCATCCAGTTACTGAGCTTCCACATGGGCCAGGAACTCAGCAAGACAGTGGAAATTCAAGGTCAAATAAAAACTGAAACAGGTAATTTACATCAATTAAAAGAATTTAGTAATTTATAAAATTCATTATCCAAATAATGTACATGCCAAAATATCAGTTATTTTTAAAGAAATTAATGGATAATATTAAGCTCATGAGGTTTACCAATGAAAACTGGGAAAGTGAACAGACAAATGTAATCTGATTGGATAAACAGGGAGCTAATTACTAAAACAAAGGTAATGCTTCCTCCCCAAGTAATTTCGTCTAATCAGATAAAGGTTTTAAGTGCTACTTTCCGTGTAGTCACAGGGATTCAGCAATAAAACTAAATAGGAACTAAATACCCACATATCCTTAAGTAAGATGCTAGACCAAGCCACCTACTAGGACATGCTAAGAAACTATGAAACCAGCAAGAGAATATGAAAGACATTAAAAACTAATTAGAGGAGGTGGAATTCTTAAGCTAAGAAATCAAGGTTGAACACTTTACGCCAAGTGAAAGGAATTCATGAGAATGATTTGATTTTCTGTATCTCCTGGATCGTGAGGGACACCTAGGGAAGATAAGCAATGCTTCTGGTGACAGAGAAAGAAGACTTTGGGGAGGCAAGGATTTATAACTATTTCTTGTGGCCCAGATGTGGATCATGGAAAAGAGACCCAGGCTGGGTCATTATGGGAAACCCTGCCTATCGAGAGGAATAGGAATCAGGAAAAGACAGAGCAGGCATTAAGGGTTCTACAGGTGAGGAATTCTCCCAAACCCACAAAAATGTCCTAGAAGATGCCAGCCAGCTTTGGACATCTGTCATTCCCCAAAAGAATGAATACCAGATTGTATCTGCCCTGGTCAACCTAGCTCCTCCAGCCGTGTGCCACTCATTCTTACACCATACTGCAACTCTGGAGAGACCCCAGGTAACGGGTGGGAAGTGGAAGAGGACATAAAGCAAGAAAGAAAAAAGCAACACTCTCATCTTCCCTATAAACTTTTCTCAGTCTGAGAAATTTTACCAGTTTTTACCAGGAGAGGTTTTACCAGTCTTGACATTACAATGAACTAGACTTTTAAACACACTCTCTGCCAAATAGACTATGACTTGCTTACTACCTGGTAGCAAGTTTACAAACTGTGAGAATTGTACATGAGTTTATGCAGGGGAGGAAAGAACTGTAAAGCAATTACACTCCCCCCACCCCCCCACCTCCGGCAAAAAAAAGAATAAGTTGAGAGAATGAGTTTGAAAGAACAGTTGTAAGAAAGTTGCTTCTATTGGCACTAAAAAAGCTCCATTTATCAGTTTTACACAGTAAAACTGATAAAGAAATGGCAAGTATTGGGAAGTACCTTGAATGCTTTCTCAATAACTATTCCACAAAATCCTGTTCCACAATGAGATACCACTTCATATCCATTAGGTTAGCTACTACAAAAACGAGAGCAGTAACCAGAAAATATCAAGTGTTGGTGAAAATGTGGAGAAATTAGAATCCTTGTGTGTTGCTGGCAGGAATGTAAAATGGTGCAGCTGCTGTTAAAAACAAAATGGAGGTTCTTCAAAAAATTAAACTAGAATTACTGTATGATCCGGCAATTCCACTCGTGTGTATACACCCCAAAGAACTAAAAGCAGGGACTAGAAGAGGTATTTGCACACCCATGTTCATAGCAACATTAGTCACAACAGCCAAAAGGTAGAAACAACCCAAATGTCCATCAACAGATGAATGGATAAATAAAAGGAAAGAAATTTTGACACATGCCACAACACAGATAAACCTTAAAGATATTACGCTAAGTGAAATAAGCCAGTCGCAAACATATAAATACTATATGAATCCACTTACATGAGGTACCTAGAGTAGTCAAATTCATAGGGACAGTTGCCAAGCAGTGCTGGGAGGGGGGAATAGGGAGTTAGTGTTAAATGGGAACCGAGTACCAGTTTGGGATGACAAAAAAGTTCTAGAGATGGACAGGGGTGATGGCTGCACAACAGTGTGAATGTACTTAATGTCACTGAACTATACACCTAAAATTGGTTAAAATGGTAAATTTCGTATTTTTTAATTTATGTAGATTTTACCACAATTTAAAAAAATCCCGTTAAGGTTTCAAAATAGTGTTGAAGGAAGAAAAATCTAATTAAAGTGCAGCAGATTTAATCCCAGATTGGCATAGAACTCTGAATTTCTATCCTTTTTTCCCTGCTTTTAGAAATTGGTGGATGATGGGTGGCTTGGTATGTAAACGCACAGAATGCAGGGTTCACTTTCAAAACCTTGCTTTTAAGAGGATAACCACCTAACGATAGGGAAGGCCATAAAAACCTATTAGAAAACAAATTTTTAATGGTCAAAGCAGAGGACCGGTGTTCGCTGGAGACAGGATTTTGAGGTCGCTATGGTACCCCACTGTACGCACAGAGCATTCAACAAGTTGTGTCAAGGTTAATCAGCGACTTCTCCCAAGCCCACCCCCTCATTTCTGTGCACTGTCAGCACCCCAGTTTAGGGTCCGTTGCCTCACGAGTGACGTAACAGGACATATCTTCTGAATGAACTCCGTCCCCACTTCCCCCTTCAACTCCTTAACCCCTCTCTTATTATAAAGACACCCTAACCCCCCACAACAGCATTTGTTTTCTTGGCTCAACAGCGTTTTGATGGACATCACTTCCCTCTACAAAAAGTTTCAACAATATCTCCACTGGTGCCTGAAAAGCATAGGCTCCTTAGCCTCCCGTTCATAACTTGGCTCCTCCAATCTGTTTTCCACGCTTAGCTCACATTACTTCCCTATTTGAATGATTCCCAATCTACCTCCCATTTCATGAACATGCTTTTCTAAGCTGTATCTCAAATATCACCTGAGACCCTGGTCCTGCAAAACACCCACCCACACACCCACACCCACACCCTCTTTAAGTGGCTAGGGATTCCCCAGAGATAAATGACAAATGAAAGTAATCGACAGAGAGCTCATGAAAGCAAATATAGTGACCAGAACTTCATATTAAGGAAAAAGTCACCTTTTTGTTTACAATTAATTGAGAAATATTTCACAGAAACAATAAGCCTTTTAAAGAATTTTGGGGTTGGAAAGGTGAGGAGGTGGCAAACTAGTTAGGGAAAGAAAAGCAGGTTTGTAAGTACCGCTGGCGCAACTGGTTATCTATATTTTAAAAACTAAACCTGGACCTTTCTTAACTCACACCGTATGTAATATTCAATCCCAGAAGGATTAACAGTTTAAATATGAAAAAGCACAACATAAAAGGCTTAAAAGAAAATAGAGCCAAGTATCTTTATGAGCTTGAGAGTAGAAGAGGATTGTTTAAACAAATACAAAATACACAAACCATAAAGGAAAAGACTGAAAATTCTCATATGAAATCTCAGATTTAAAACTTCACTCGTGTAAATTAAAAAGGGAAAAATACAAGCTACAAACTGGGAGAAGTTGTTTGTAACACATGTAACTGACAGAGGGTCAGGACACACAATATGAAGAACATTTATGAACCAGTAAGAAAAAGACAAACAATCCAATAAAAAATTGGGCAAAAGCCATGAACAGGTATTTTGCAGAAGAGAAAACAGGACTGTCAATAAATATATTTTTTAAATGCTCACTGTCATTACTAATCAGGGAAATATAGTATACATTAAAACCACTGAGAGAGATTATTTAAACCCACCAGTCAGGAAAAACTTAAGTCATTTGGATACCAAGGGTTCATAGGACATGAAGAAAAACTGTTAAGGGCACAGATTCCTGGCTTCAAATTCTGGCTCTTCCATTTACTAGCAGAATGCCTTGGGCAAGCAATTTAGCCTCTGTAAGCCTCAGTTTCTCCAACTACAAAATGAGAAATAATACTAGCACATACTTTATTTACTTGCTGTGAGGATTAAATAAATTAATGCAAAGAAGTGCTTAGAAAAGTCAGTGCCCAGCATAGCAAGAATACAATAAAGTCAGCTTGTTGTTCATACTGCTAATGTCACCGTCTTCATCACTACTGTTAGCATGTAAATTGGTACAACCGCATAGGGAAAACCATTCGGCAACACCGTGTAGGGTTAAGGGTGCATATTCCCTAAACCCAGCCATTCTACTGGCATATTCCTTGAAGAAACACTTATTTCAAGAGGAAATACGTAGTAGAAAAATGTTCACAGAAGCATTGTTTGTGATAACAAAATAAATAATACAAATGTCTACCTAGGGGAAAAAGAATAAACAAACTGTGGTAATTAACATGATTTAATAACATATAGCATGGAAATAAACTAAACTACATTCATTAACATAGACCAAACTCACAAATATAACACTGAGGAAAAAGCAACTTAGAGAAGCATAGAGAGTATGGTCCCATTTATATCAAGTTCAAGAACACGAGTAACTAAATAATACATTGTTTACAGTTTTACTCTATATGTAAATATCCATAAGGGAAAGGAAGTGCTAAGTTTAAAAATCGGGATGGTGGTTACCTCTGGGGCAGGAGGAAGGAGGATTTACTCAGGGGATGCACAGAGGAAAGTCGATAGCATTGGTAAGGTTTCCTTATTTAATCTGGATGGTGGGTAAACAGACTCATTAAGCTATTCTTTACCTCTTATACGACTAATACGTGTTACTTTGTGTATATAAACTGTTTCAATAATAAAAAGTTTAAATGTATATACAAAAATCCAAGGAAAAAAGAACAGCAGTTATTACTATAAAATCGCTTTTGAAAAACACCTGTGGTAATATCCATCCCACAGTTCTTCTCTGAATTTACCATAAACAAGGGCAACAGAAATATAAACAAACACATTTTCATAGCTATTTGCTTGGAGGTAATGAGCTCAAACTCTTGGGCAATGCAGCCCAGGAAGTCAGCATAGAGACAAAAGGAGTTAGGAATAAACACTGAAGATCTATCCATGCTTCAGGGCAGGTGCAAGAGAAATCAACAAAGATCACGGTGAGGCCACTGGTTCTTTCTGTCCTGTGGTTCTTTCAGACCCCTTCCTCATACAGTGCTCTCCATCCTGACTGTTGCTAATATTTTCCAGGCAGAATGATTTCCCATTTTTCTGATACCTCCTAATTCCTCTCTTTGCCTCCAATCTCACTCTTCTTCGATCCATTCTCCACAATGGAACCGAAAAAAGCTCTTTCTAAACTCCAATTCTGTTCACACCATCACTTCCCTAGTTATAACTCTTTCATGGGTCCCACTGGCCTAAGAACAAAGCAGAATCTATACTATGTAAATGACAAGTCTTCAAACGACTTGGCTCCTATGTAAGTCACTTTGCTCATCACTCCCAGCTTATCTTCTGATTACAAAAGGTTAAAGCAGTGGTTCTCAAACTCTGGCCCCTACAGCATCAGCACTACCTAGGAACTTAGAAATGCACGCCTAGCCCAGACCTACTAAATCAGAGTAAACTCTGTAGGTGGGTCCAACAACCTGAGTTTTAACAAATCTTTTAGTTGATTCTGAAGCACACTAAATAAAGTCTGAGCAGCACTGGTTTACAGCACAAATGAGAGGTAACTTAGTATCTGAAGAACTCTATGGGAAAATTGAAAAGTACCGTACAGGGGCTTCCCTGGTGGCGCAGTGGTTGAGAGTCCGCCTGCCGATGCAGGGGACACGGGTTCGTGCCCCGGTCTGGGAAGATCCCACATGCCGCGGAGCGGCTGGGCCCGTGAGACATGGCCGCTGAGCCTGCGCGTCCGGAGCCTGTGCCCCGCAATGGGAGAGGCCACGGCAGTGAGAAGCCCGCGGACCACACACACACACAAAAAAAAGTACCGTACAGCATAGTGGTTAGAAGCACACAGCCTGCGGTCACAGTGCCAGGGTTCACATTTCTGCTCAGCTTCTGCCTGGTTTTGTAATCACAGGGAAATTACATGGCCTGCCTTAGCATAGTGTGGTGGCTGACGGATCCTACAGCCAGGCCGCTCGGATTTCAATCTTGGCTCCATCCCCCATTAGCTATGTGACCCTGAGCAAGTCACCTACTATCTCTGAGCCTCAGCTACCTCATTTACAAAAGCATAAATAATAGCACCTGCTTCATATAGTTGTTGTGAAGATGAAATGAGTTAACATACGTACTATGCTTAGAACTGTACCTGATACACATTAAGCACTATTTATTATTATTATAATTATTATTAATTTCACAGGGACCACATTATATTTTGGAGATAGAGAGTCAACACTGAGTGCTAATGCCTACAGAAAGTAAGTAAAACTCACCTGTTCTGATGAGGAAAAATTTTCCTCATCTTTTCTTACGGAAGAGACTTTTTCTCTTTTTTTCCCCAGTATACCATCCATCTCTCTGAGTTTGTTTTTTCCAATGACAGAGCAGTTAATTGGAAGCAATGACCTCCTCCAAAGAGTCACGGGGTCTGCCTTGAGGGCCATTTGTTTCACAATAATACTTCTTTTTTTAAGCAAAGCACTTACAAGAATGAAAAGAGATTTACTGAGCATTATCCCTATGCTAGTGAAAATACTTCTGGGGATAATTCCAAATACATACCCAGTGTTAATCTACCTGGAAACTCTACATGTAAAAGTGCTACTAAGACACCCATCTGCACAGTCATTAAGAACACTGAAAATAACATAATATACAAAGATTTGGAAAGCAGAACTTTGTATCTCTCTCTCCTCACTACCAAGAGGTCCTACTATGTCCCCCAGACCAAAACACATGAATGTCAGCCACAGTACGTCCAGTGCAGAGTATATTCTATTAACATAAACAAGTGTAACAAAACCATGTTTTCTGAAGACATAATAACTGGATCTCAGTGATATGAAATTATGCAGTGAAATTTTTCCAAGGGTCTCCAAGTGTTTAACCTCATACTTAGAACATGAAAGAAAATATGAGAGAGAGAAAATATACTGGAGCAAGTCACAAAACCAAAGTCAAAATAAAGGGTTCATTGCTGAGAGTTCAATGCTTCTTGTGACCATAAAGGTAATATACTAATTGATACTGAAAATTAGTTTAGTCATTAATATTTACTGAGATTCTGGAATCCTCCGTCCCACGGTTTCTAACAGAAGTATATATGAACCTGGTGTACAGTCATCTTTAGATGTGATTTTCCTGATTTCTCTAGGGTTACAAATTCAGTTTCCCGTGTCAAATCAACGTAAGGGAATGTGAAAAGATTTCCATAGAAAAGAAAAAAGAATGAGCACTTAATGCTATGGAGAGTTTAGGATTTTTATCTGCATGTGATAGCCACATGTTCTGTGCTGTTTTGTTTTGCTTTTCCTGGACCTCAACTATGTGGTGAGGTAAAGGAATTTTGGCAGAACCTCTTTTCATGATTTTCTACTTTCAAATGAAGGACACTGCTTACAAAGAACATTCAATCAACTCTGGATTTCAAGGCACCTCCTCAATACAACAGATTTTATATTGGGGGGAAAAGAAAGGTTAACAAATTAAGATTACTTAATTTTTAAAAGGCATTGAGGGACTTCCCTGGTGGCGCAGTGGTTAAGAATCCGCCTTCCAATGCAGGGGACACGGGTTCGAGTCCTGGTCCAGGAAGATCCCACATGTCACAGAGCAACGAAGCCTGTGCGCCACAACTACTGAGCCTGTGCTGTAGAGCCCGCGAGCCACAACTGCTGAGCCCGTGTGCCACAACTACTGCAGCCCACACGCCTAGAGCCTGTACTGCAGAACAAGAGAAGCCACCACGAGAAGCCCACGCGCCGCAACTAGAGAAAGCCCGTGCGCAGCAACGAAGATCCAACACAGCCCAAAACTAACTAACTAACTAAATTAATTAATTAATTTAAAAAGGCATCGATGTGCTATGGCAAGTCAACCTGAACAGCTCTGCTTCTGCTAACTTAATACCACACAATTTCAATTACAGAGGAAAGAAAGGTAACAAAGTCAGTCATATTTTACAACTAAAAACCCACAACGGCAAAGAAAACTGCTAATCTTCCGATATTTTTAGAAAAGCACGCAGGATGCTTTATAACAAAGTATAATACATAACTTTCCCAGACTGCCTGAAAAAGGAACACATTGATTCCTCAGAATAGGACTTAACTCAAGATCCTCTAAAATAAGAAAAAATGTTTTCAACTATAAAATGTATGAGGTGGATAAAATGTAGGTTTTCCATACTCTATCTGTAAGTATTAACCACACAGGTATTGGTAACGATTCTGGACTTGGTGGAGCCCTCTAAGTACCTCACCAGAACATTCACCTGTATCATCCTTGGAGTGCCATCAACGTTGACAGACAGTAAGGGTGAAGCCAGGTTCCACGCGCTGGTCACATTTAGTTTCGACTCATCAACTTCCACCTGTTGTGACACCAAATAAGACTGTTACCATGAAGAAAGACAGAAAACTGATCTCAAGTTCACTGCTGCGTACAAAGCAGCAGCCATTTTAAACAGATGGCTCCCCAAACAACCTGTCATGTTTACTGCTCTCACCATGAAAGACAGGGTCCAACGAGAGTCTTCTCAGCCATCTCTGGGGAGAGGTGAGGACCTGGGCACAGCTGCCTCTGGGTACTGCGGTTTCGAGTGATTTCCAGTAAGTAACAAGCAGCCTTCTAAGCCTAACCCTATCCGGCATGCTACATTTACTGCAATTAGACGAGTAATGCATATAAATGCCAGTGACATTTTGCGACCCACACAACAGGACTTGCACATAATATCCTCTCCAAGGACCAACAAAGAACTTCTTCTGTGTTAATTTTAATGAAGGACTATGCATTGTTATCTTAATTAAACAGAAGCTTTAATTAGGCAGAAGTTTTTGGCGTTGAAATCAAAAGTCTATTTGAACCTTGCAACTTCTGTCCTATTTTTGTCCATCATAAATGACTGATTTCATCCAGGCATCATTCATGAAGTTACCCCCCAAAGCCCATAATCTTTTAAAACAGATATTCTTAACAGAAAAATTTTATTATCCAAATAAATAAAAGTAATTGAAAGAGAAAAACCCTCAAAGCTAACTTAAAAGTACCATTCCTTACTTCTTCCATTTCATTCACTCATTTGCTAACTCTTCAATACGAGAGGTAAGCGAAAATAACACTACTTTAAGTCTACAGTAAACAACCTAACAAAGAGAGATTTAAGTTTGCTGAAGTTTCAAAATAAGCCTGTGGCACAGCCAATATACACGATCCTTAACAATTCTTTCACTATCAATTCTCTTAAAAGATACTCACTCACTAAAATCAAAGTCACACAGACTTAACACTGTTTAGAAGAATACGTGTGTACCTATATATTTAGATGTATATGTTTGGATAGGTATTTATGTAGATATATTTCCGCAAAGATATGTTATTGGCTATGTACTGAAATATCAGTAGGACATATATCACACACTGGCTTGCGTTTCTGGGTTTAGTGGCCTCTCTGTACTCACAGTACAATCCAGTTACAGGGAAGAAAAAACTGGCTTTGGAATCACTCTGACTTGGGTCTCACTTGACACTGCTGCTTTATCAAGTGAAAGGTGTTTACTAACTTGGAGTATTTAACCTCTCTGAGCTTCAGTTTCCAAACCATAACACAGTAAAAATAGCTATCTGAGAGGGGGGTGCTCTAAAGATTAAATAAGTTAACATATGAAAGTCTCTACCAATATGCTTGTCATGGTAGGTCCTAAATATTTTCTCTCTTCCCCTGTCTCTAGTAATTTTACTGTCTTACCTTTAAACTAGTTTTAACAATAAGGTCAGATAATCATACTATCTCATAGATTACTTACTATTAAAATACTACATGATAAAGATCTGAGAAGCAGAAAAGGCTATAGTTTTGATTAAAGCAGCACTGATACATTTTAAATGATCTTATTTAGCCCTTGCCCCCCAAATTAAGTATCTCCTTAGGCAATGAAAGATTTCCAAAAGAAGCTCTTAGCAGGTAGAGTTTTACAAATATTAAATGCTAAAAAGATCTTCTAAAACTGAAATATTGCTTTAAAATGTTTCTAAGTTTAAAAAAGCTCAATAATCAATTATAAAAGTTTTATTTGTTAAAAAAAGTTAGAGGTTAAAAAGAAAGATTTTGAATGATAATCACTTAAAATTTGTTATTTGATATTAATTTCCAATCAACAGGGCTGACAATGAAACCGTAATTGCTATCTTTGGGGCACATGAAGGGGAACTGAGGAAAGAATCTAATCTACTCAAATCACGTTAGAGGAAGAACCAAGTTGTTACACCCTGAAATAAACCATTTTTATGAATGTCAAAACAAACTGTGATATATCCATATGGTGGAATATTAGTTGGCAATTTAAAAAGGATGAAATACTAACACATGCTACAACACAGATGAACCCTGGAAACATAGTAACTGCCAGGAGAGAGTCACAGAGGACCACAGATTATATAGTTCCACTTACAGGAAATCCAGAATAGAAAAATCTGCAAGAGACAGGAAGCAAACCAGCAGCTGTGGTAAGCAGGAGTGGGGAGGGGAATGGACTGGGGCGGGGAGGTTGAGGGGTGATGGCTATGGGTAACCGGCTTTCTTGTTGGACATGATGAAACTGTTCTAAAATTGACTGTGGTGATGGTGGCACAACTCCATGAATATACTACACTCTACTGAATTATACTCAAATGGGTAAATTACACGGTATGTGAATTATATCTCAATAAAGCTGTTAAAAAACAAGTAACAAATGAAAACATGGGGGGTGGACTTTATTTTTTCAAAAACCAGAAGCATTACTTTATGAGAAATTAAAGAAGACCTAAAAAATGGAGACATATATCATGTTCATGAATTAGAAGAGTTTTAGTGTCTATTAAGATATAATTTCTCTCCCAAATTGATCCATATATTCAATGTAATTCCAATCGAAATCACAGTAAACTTTTTTTTTGGTAGAATTGATAAGCTGATTCTAAAATATATACAGAAAAGCAAAGGATATAGGATAGTGAAGACAATTTTGAAAAATAAGCAAATGTGGAGAACTCATGCCACTTGATTTTAAGACTTCCCATAAAGCTACAGTAATCAAGACACTGGTGTAAGAACAGACATATTCATTAACAGAACAAAATTGAGAGTTCAGAGACCCACATATAAATGCCTAGTTGATTTTCAAAAAAGGTGCCAAGATATTAAATAAAGTATAGTTTATCAACAACAATTGAACATTCATATTTTGAAAAATAAACCCTGGTCCTTAGCCCATACCATTAAAAAGAAAAATCAATTCAAAACAATTAAAACTAAATGCAGGGCTTCCCTGGTGGCGCAGTGGTTGGGAGTCCGCCTGCCGATGCAGGGGACACGGGTTCGTGCCCCGGTCCGGGAGGATCCCACATGCCGCGGAGCGGCTAAGCCCATGAGCCATGGCCGCTGAGCCTGCACGTAGAGAAGCCACAACTGTGAGAGGCCCACATACCGCAAAAAAAAAAAAAACTAAATGCAAAGCCTAAAACTATAAAACTTTTGGAAAACATGAGAGAAAATCTTTATGACTTGGGGCCAGGCAAAGATTTCTTAGGATACAAAAAATGCAAATCTTATGAGAAAAAACAGATGAATTTAACTTCATCAAAATTAAAAACTTCTGTTTGAAAGACACTTTTAAGAAAAGGAAAGTCAAGCCACAGGTTGTGAAAATATATATGCAAAATAATGGACTTGTATCCAAAATATATAAAGAACTTATAACGCAAAAACAAAACCAACTCATTTTGTTTTTAATGGACAAAAGATTTGAATAGACACTTCATCAAAGGAGACGGATGACAAGCACATGAAAAGATGCTCAAAATAATGAAATGGTCATTAGGGAAAGGCAAAATAAAGTTATAATGAAACAGTGTTCCACATCCACTAGAGTGGCTAAAATTAAACAGAGTGGTAATACTAGGAGCTGGTAAACACATGGAGCAATTGAAACTTTCATACATTGCTGGCAGGAATGCAAAATAGTAGACCCACTTTAGGAACCCCCAGAGAATTGAAAGGCTATGTACACACAAAGACCTATACATGAAAGCTCATAGAAGCTTGTTTATGATAGCAGAATATATATAGCAGAATGTTTACATCAGCCTCAAACTGGAAAAACCCTAAAAGTCCAAATGAACTGAACAATGGATAAACAAATATGGTATATCCACACAATGATCTGTAACTAGCAATAAGCATTTCAAAAACATTACGCTAAGTGAAAGAAGGCTGACACAAAAGAATACACACTGTGTGATCCCATGTATATGACATTATATGGCAGAAATCAGACCAGTGGTTGGTAGGAGCCAAGGGTAGGAGGGTGACTGACTAGGAAGGGGCATGAGGGAAATTTTTGTCCTAAATCTTGATATTGGTGCTGATTACACAACTATATATTTTGTCAAAACTCAACCAAACCACACAATTAAAAAGAGTAAATTTTATACAGATTATACCTCAATAAATCTGACTCTTAAAAAATGAAAACCTAAGGAAAAAACATACCTCTTCAAAAACTGAAAACAGTATTTTTGAACTACCTTTGATTTATCTTCCCTTCCTGATAAGTCGACTTCTCTCCCTGTATCCTCTGCTGCTGGATGAGTGGATGTGAATGTTACCTTGGCGAGAAGGACAGAACGCAAGCTCCTTCCAGACACAAACATGAAAATTAAATTATATGAAGGAAAGACAGAAGACGGAGAGATCACAGCAGCCCCATTTCCTCTTTGTCATGGATCCTTGGGAACAGGCATGGGGTGGCAGTAGAGAGAGATGGTATTCTGACTGGTATCAAGTACCCTAAAAATATCTGGGCTAGAGGTCTACTTCTGGAATAACACTATAGCACTGATGGAGACACAGGCTGGAAGGATGATCCCAGTACATCATAGTGGTAGGAATCTAAAAGTTTCTACCTGTCCTACTGAGATGACTAGAGAGAGCCTGGGTCAGGATAAAGACCACATAGAACTGGGGACTCCATGACTGAAGGCAAGAAGTAACCAGGACCACGGGGAGCAGAAGCCTCTTTGATGACAAATAGGATCAACAGTCACCGGTCCAGGTCCTCGCAGCAAAGCCTCGCAAGGACACTGTGGGTCTGAGTTCTCTGTCCCACCTCCATGGTTATGAGACCAACGTGACTGCATCCCCAGAGGCCCCTCTCACATTCACCCGGAATCCACACCTTAGTGGAAGGGGGAGGGAGAGGAAGAAACCTGAAGTACTATAGTACCTGAAAGAAACTAGTTAAACCAAAAGAGACCAAGATCCTGCTTATTAGCGAGTTTTTCTTCCCCCTCGCCCCCTACTAAAGATCATATGTGATAAAAAAAAACAACTACATTTTCTTATACACCTGGTAAGTAATGAGTCTGAATTTGCAACTTCACTGTATAACTGAAGGGATAAGCTCCAAATCCTAAGCTATGAAACATATCTGCAAAGTTTAAATGAGGGAAGAGAACATGCTGAAAGCCATCACATGCCTTGTCAGGCCTCAAGCAACAAACAGATTTCTAAACAACAAAAACAACCAACAAAACAAAACTCCCATAGTTCTGAACAGTAGATTCTACTGATGCTATCATTAGGTGAGTGGAAGCTAGATGTAAGTATAAGCCGTAGGAGAGGCAGGGAATGTCTCTTTAAACCACAGTTTAATACCATAAAAAGATGGAGGCAGAGCACGGAAGAATTCTTGTTACTGTGCCGTACATATTGTTCACACCTAACTCTTCAGCCAAGGGGACTGAGGCAGCTGATGCAGAGTGTACGTGGCATCTCACTGTTACGACACTGAGAACCGGACACAAAGAACCACCCTCTCTTTTCAGTGCCAAAACGAATGGGAAATGAAATCTAGGGCACAGGAAATAACAGAGATGGTGAGAGGGTTATGAGGGTAACAAGCCCGACAAGGAAAAGCTGTAGGCTGCCCATGCTTATAACCAACCACTTACCTTACTGCAACATAAATAATAATCAGAAAACAATCAATACTGAATCTTTGCATACAATTCTCAAAAAAAATTTGTAAAAAGAAAAAGGTAAATAAAGAGCATGTAACACAAGAACTCCTCAAAGAAACACAGGAAGAGTTCAGATAAATAATTCTCCAAAGTCTCAAAGACAACCATAGGAAACGTGACCCTTCTTTAAAAAAAATGAGCTCAAAGAAGAAAAACAAAGGTTCAAAGAAGAGATTGAACAACAACAGAAGGAAATGAAAATCAAGCTGGCAGAACTCAGAAAAAAAATGAAGAGAAAAATAACATTATAGAGATAAAAGCCACATTAAGAAGCACTAAAAATAGAATAAATATGACTAAAAAGAAAGCAAAGGACATACAGAAATCATATAAAACAAAGTGGAAAAGACCAACAATATAAAAACAATTTATAGAGAAGACAATAGATATGGAGGAGGGAGAAATGAGATCCAAAGTATATACAAATTCTCCTTCGAAAATGCTATAAAGAAAGAACAGGGAATTCCCTGGCAGTCCAGAGGTTAGGACTCAGCGCTTTCACTGCTGAGGGCCTGGGTTCAATCCCTGGTTGGGAGAACTAAGATCCCACAAGCTGCGTGGCACGGCCCAAAAAAAAAGGAAAGAAAGAAAGAAGAGTAAATGTAGATTAATTTAGGGTAAAGCTTTGCAAAATAAATAAAACCTTGAATTTGTAGATCAATGATGATTATGGAACTTTAAGAATAAAGAAAGAATTAAGTGGCTATTTAGGCAAAAATAAGAAATCATGCACAAGCAAGGAAAAAACTCAGGTCAGCCTAACTTCTCAAGAGCAACACTGATACAGAAGACCACAGAGCAATGTGGTATAAGTACAAAAAAAATGTTGCCCCCCAACATTCTCTTTTTATACCCAGCCAAGCTGTCCTTAAAGTGTATCATATAAACATAACCTGCAGCGTATAAGGACCTAGTGCCCCTTCTTTAAAAATGAGGCATCTCTATACATACTGATATGAAACCATCCCCAAGAAAACACAGACTACTATATAAAATATGCTATCATTTATTAAGGAAAAACCCTTTAAGTGTGTGTTTTAAATGCATAGAATATCGCTGGACAAATGTATAAGAGAAGCAGAGTGGCTGAGGAACAGGGATGGAAGGGAAGCTTGCTTTTCACTGCAAACCCACTCACACTGTTTGAATTTTATATATGTATAAAATTGTGTAGGGGGCTTCCCTGGTGGCGCAGTGGTTGAGAGTCCGCCTGCCGATGCATGGGACACGGGTTCGTGCCCCGGTCCGGGAAGATCCCACATGCCGTGGAGCGGCCAGGCCCGTGAGCCATGGCCGCTGAGCCTGCGCGTCCGGAGCCTGTGCTCCGCAACAGGAGAGGCCACAACAGTGAGAGGCCCGCGTACCACAAAAAAAAAAAAAAAAAATTGTGTATGTATATATATTTTATAAAAAATTTTTAAGTGAGGAGAAGTGTAAGTGCCTAATTCCTCTTTCATTATAGCATACAATCAATACCTACTTTAGATCATTCACTAACAGCATACAGTAAATAGTAGCTGTTGTTTTAAAACTTCATTTTGGTTAACAGAGCAATACTCTTTTCAATTTCTCTGGCTGTAGATTTACTGATTTCATCTACAACACCCAAGTTGACAACACATTTCAGACAATCTCTCTTTCTCAACTCTCATTCTCATCTGAAAATGAGGGAGTTAAACCAGCAATGGTGAAGATCTCTTCTAGGTCTCAAATTCTACAGTTTGATGGCTGCAAAGCCCTTTTATTTAAGATATATTTAGAGAGTTAATTGCTGATATGGCAAATTCTAATACAGGAAAGGGCTTTTTGTTTTGCTCAAAGACCTCTGTCTGAGGTTGGAAGTTTTTAAGATCCTTCCTTTAATAGGCAATAAAAGTTAACAAATTAAGTAAAATTCAGTGTGGGGATAAGAGAGACCAAGAGTGAAGTGACAAATGACATAAAACTCTGGGGCCCAAATAAAATTTCACACCTTTCAAGGCAGACAATATTGTTGAACTGTTCTAGCACCATGAAAACACTGTAATATTTTAAATTATTTTAAAGCTCTGTATTTAAAAAACAATCCAAAGACTCAACACCTCTATTTAGAAACACTAACTCAAACATAAAGATTTTACGTCTTTAAACAGGCATAGGGCTCAAATGCACAACTTTACATTAATTATCATCTAATACTGACCCACACTCTTGGCAGATGACCTCCTCTTCTCTTTGCCAAAACTGAAGCCATGAGACATAAGTCCTGTTACTTTCATGCATCATCAACCATCTTCTTTCCTCTACTGACATTCACACACTGGCCGCTTCCCCTCTGTTTTCAAGCACACACAGGATTCCCATATTTTCAAAGCACGTGCACTTGGCCCACTATGCCCTCCAGCCACCAAACTATTTATTCTCCTCTTCTGACAGGTTCTAGAATAAGTTGCTCTGTATCTACTTTCTTACCACGTACCTTTTCCCTTAACCTTCTACAATCTGGCTGCTAAAACTGTATTCTGAAAGGTCACAAATCTTCTTCAGCAATTTTTATACTCTCTTCTTATCCTCATTACTCTTCACTTCTCAGCAGGAAGGAAGACCTCTCGAAGGAGGTGATCTTTAAGCTAAGATCTGAAGAGTGAGTGGGAGTTAATGTGGTAGTGGTAGGTGGGAATATCCAGAGAGAGTATCATGTAGAAGAAAAATCCCTGAGGCAAGAAAGAGCTTAGCTTATTTGAAACCAGTGTGTAGAAGACAGGAAACCAAGGAGAACATGGCACCCAGAGAGAGGACGGAACAGTGGGAAACACTAAAGGATTCCAACTGGAGAGTGACATCATTAGCTTTGTATTTTTAAAGGATCATTCTGGCTACAGCTTGGAGAATGCATTAGATGAAACAAAAATAAAAATTATAGGGACCAGGTCTAGACTACTGGTCGTGGAGAGAAGTAGGATATTCAGGAGTAATATAAACTGGGGAAAGAAACTGGGAACTGGGAACACAGAGGTCAAGATATGAAATAGTCACTGAGGAAAAGGGAGAAGAGTGACCGTTTGGAAAAACAGCAAAACTGCCACACGGGGTTCAAAGCGCAGCTGCAGTGAGACACTATGCCCAGGTAACGGTATGGACCATCCTCCAGCAATGCTCAGGGACCTTGTTTGAGATGGGCATAAAGAAAGTAAGAGGTTGAGTTCATTTGAGGTTGGTACTGATGGAAGCATGACGGGGTTGAAGAAGTTAAGGGTATTTGTTAAGTGAATGACTACAATTATAGGCCAGGGAATCTAAGCTGGATAAATGACAGAAAAACGGGAGTGGATTCATGAATGGAGGAAAAACGTAAGGACTAATGGTTGTGTTGAGGCAGAGAGACAGACCATGAACTGGTTGCTACTCTTCAGTTGCAGGGGGAGGGATGCAGGGGAGGGAACGTGAAGGTTGACAAGAGGAAGGGGAGGTGGTGATGTAGACCAATGAAAGTGAGCTTCAAAGAACAAGGGTTTTATAAGAGGGAGGGGAACAGTTATCTAGAGTGACACCAGGAGGAAAACATTCCCAACTCCCATCTCTGAGGTACATGCAGTATGAGAGCAAATCTCCCGCCAGGTTTCTTTCTGTTAAGGCGGAACATTCAGAGAAAAGGCTGAGAATCCAGGGGACTTGGTTGATGACAAAGCAAGAGATACAGAAGGCACAGTGGAAAAAAGGTTGAGAGCAAGTAGAGATTATGCCGAAGAGCATAGGAAATAGGTTTAGGAGTAACAGATGACTCAAAAGGCTTTCAAATTGCCCAGCTTCTCTGCATCTGCACCACTACCGCCTTACCCAAACCTGCCACCAACTCGCACTTGGATTACTGAGAAAGACACATCTTCCCACATATATTCTTCCATATCTACAATTGGTTCCCCTCACCATAAGCAGAATAATCATAAAACTAATCATTTACAACAACAGAGATAAAGGGGAAATAAAGACAATGTGAGAACATCCAAATGGAGGTCCTGCCAGCTTTCGAAAAGTGTAAACTCTAAAAAGACATGTAATACTGTAATCTTTAGTATAAGGACACCACATTTCACACCATTCTGTAATCATTTCAAGATTAAATTCTATTTAAAATATTGACGTTCTAAATTTAAATTAATCAGAGCAAGGCTATGGTGGGTGGAATTCACGAAATTCATCTCAACAGGCTCTATTTTCTGATAACTTTCCCCTGGCTTAATCAAAGAGATCAGTGTAGATGAAAATTATTCATAATAACAATATTTATGATGTTTGAAACAACTGTTCAAAAACACAATTTCCTTCCTATTTCAAGAAAGCATTTTCTCATATTTAACAATCTACCTGTAACTTTGTATTCCATTAAAAGCATTTAACTGCATTTGTGGTACAAACAATGTTGATGTGGAATATTTTCCATGAGTTGTTTGGAACATTCAATTTTCCTACCTACGTAATCATAAGGGAAAAAGAAAGTACACACCCTAAATTAATCTGACATTTGAGAGAGATTACTTACATCCTTTACCATTAAAAAACAAAAAAGGCACTTCCTCAGAGATACCTCATGACACAGTTATAGCTTCTATTGGAGCAGGCACCTGCTAAACAATTTTTTTCAACATTAGGAATGTAAAACTTACAAAACAAAATATTTGCCAAAAGGCATTTCCAAAAATAATAAAAATTGGGGACAATGCAGGCTGTAAGAAGTGTTTTTGATTCACCATACGAGTCTTCTTTTTTGTCATACACAAATTCGAAATTCTTTTTTTATCATCAAATGTTGATTAGCATTACGTAGAATTAAATCTAAGATAAAAATCAAGGTATTCCACTAGTTTAAAAAGACTCTGATCGAATATCTTGCTTCTATTTCTGAAAACAATACCAAGGATGAAAAAGACTTGCTTGTTAATCAAGCCATAACTAATTTTCAGAAATGAATAATTAGTTCCTGCACCTTTAATAGGCTTTCAGAGTTTACCTTAAAAATAATTAATCTGCATAAAAAATGGAAAAAGATCTGCAGTTTTCTGATTTACCTATAAAGCTGGAAAGGATCTTGGAAATAATATACTCCAGCCCAACCCTCTCTTCCTTCTATTTCATATATAAGGAAATTATAGAGCCATATAAATTATGTAAGTTATAGAAGCAATTATCTTGCAATTCTCCTCAGAGTATATCACTTAAATCCACATGTCAAAAGCAAAAGTAACAAATGTAAATCTAAATACTAAGATAAAGTGCTTGTACATAGTAGTCACTCAGTGCCTATTTTACCTTGAAAGAAAAGAAGACTGTTTTAGAGATAAAGATATTTATTGGATCTTTTGGTTCTTATCTCTTTAACTACTGCTAACAAAAATATGATTATTAGATGTATATCAAACAGATGAGGTATATTCACACTCCCCAATAACAAAGGAATCTGTATGTCATGCAGTTAATTAAAGTGGGATATTACCACCACCCAACATTACCATAGTTCACTGGCTTCTACATAAACTGCTGTTGGATATGTAGAATACAAATATACTTCTTAAAAAAATTCTAAACGTTAAGATATTGACAATAAGAAGCACATAATTTTCCTATTATTTATATCTAATAACTTTGCTAAGTTATTTGCCTCAACATTTACTTCTCAGGTAAACTATAAGAAAAATAACTCAAATATTTTATTCTATTATAATAATGAATAATTCTTAATATTTTAATATGAACTATAACACAGTCTTATATCTTAATATAACACAAAGAGAGTAGGTTTTCTTTATCCTGTTCTTCTATTTACTAAAATACTTTATTATTCCAGAATATAGTGCCCTTCTAGAGGGAAATGAGAAAACTTGTTTTCTGAAAACAAAAGGAGACAACCATTTTTCATAAGTTTCTTCTTTATCACTATCACCTTGGAAACAGTCTTTTATTTCTCTCCCAAATATATATGTAATAATGACAAAAACATCAAGAGGAATTAGACATAAGGATGGTGAAGGTCTGTTAATCTGTCACAAAAGATTATATTAAGTATGCATGTGTTATAAATGTAATTAAATATATCTCAAAGGATGTGAAATGCAAAGACAAATTTTAGGTACTGATCTACAATCAGCCATGTTGACTAGTTTCTGTTTAATTATCGCCTCATTAATTGATCAGTAACAACTTGGATTTCAGTTGGATGGTTTTTTAAAAATTCTACATTATTTTGCCCACAGTTTAATTATAGTAGTACTTTCTTTTGGATTGGTGTGAAAAGGTCATTCTCTGCAGATAATACTGATAATACTGTAAATTATATCAGCTGAATGAGTAACTCTAGGTGGATGAGCTTAACATAAGGAGCAACTGAAGCTGCCTTTACTTCACCTACCAAATCTGCCAAATCATGGTGGAATCCTGTTTTTTTTACGTAGTATTGTCGATAGTCAGAATGCTTGCATCTGAACCTCAGCTCCACACAAGTTACCCAAGTATTCATGTCTGTTTCTTCATATGTAAAATCTATTCTCATAGAGTGGTTGAGGAAAGAAGCCAAGCACTTAGAACAGTATCTGGCACACAATAAGTCCTAAATAAATTCTATTTGTTGTTGGTAGTTCAATTTACTGGTACCATGTGCTCTTCCCACAATAATGATTATTCTCAATCTATTTTTCTCCTTTTCCAAGCATACCTGCTTTTGCTTGTTCTTCCATTAATACCTCCTCCATTATTTAGCCTTTTAATTTCATCTGATTTCTATCAGCATTTATTTTGCATTTCATATGTATTTTGCTACCACAGACGTCCCCCGATAAAATCCCATTATCTAAGCTGGTCGTTCACCACCACAGAACCCGCGCATGAACTGAGCAGGCTATGGGACTTTACGGCAATGTCTAAGTCTTCCCACCCCTAAATTCCTATACACTGCAATTGCGACGTGCTATTTCTTTATCTTACCTACATTATGTAATATCTATCTGTGACTGTTTAACATTCTAGTACTATCCTTAGACACACAGTTTGTCCTAATATACTCTTTCCCCTGGCCCAAAACAAACGTATTTGATATTCTGTTTTCCATGTTCCCACCTACCAAAGAGTATTCAGCAATTCTGTCTTCTCTTCTCAGCCTCTGCGGCCTTCAGTGACATTATTCCTAATAGATATACTAAGATATTTTTATCTCTTTTTTTACAGTGTAATACCAGTAACATATATTTGATAGTTTTATGTTTGTATCTTAAAATTATAGTAGCAAATTTACTCCCCCAAAATTAGTATACATTTTATGTCCTTAAAATGTTTCATGAGGTACAAATCTAATAACAGAATGTTTTATAAGGATGAACAATAAAATAACTTCTCTCCTTTTTTTTCCTATCATGGTTTATACCAGTTTCTTTGATAGGTAAAGGTCAGATTCATGAACTGACACCCAAGACCAACACATCAAACCCATTCAGTGAATAATCTAACAATCAGCCTTTTACTCTGCAAGTATCCGTTATATCTCAAGGAAGACCCTGGTAAAAATCTGTCTATTAAATTGATTGTAATAAACAATGCACTTGCAAAGAGTCAATAAGGCAGCTTATCAGCTCTATAAACCATTGGCATAACCCTACTGGTAAGTAAGGTTAACAGAGTTACCAATATTCCTTCATTGGTCCTAAAAGGAAATAGGAAAAAGGTGCAATCAAGTTCTACCATTCTAATGAATGGCCTGGGAAAGTATTTTTTATGTTGTTCCTTTTCTGTGAAATAAGTTCAAATATACATAATAATTATAGCAATAGTATATCAAGCTTAGATTTCCCAGTTGTTAATTATTTTGTCAGTAAAGAATAAGTGTTATGACGTTTCATTGCCCTTTAATTCTCCTAAGTAGGAGGATGCTCTCTGTACACAGCACAGTACAACCAGCAAAATCAAGAAGCTAATATGGATCCAATATTACTACTGAATCCACAAACCCTATTCAAATATTGCCAGTTGCCCCAATAATGACCTTTATGGTATGTCCAGTTTCTAATTTAGGTTCCTGTATTTAGTTGTCAAGCATCTCTCTCTCTCTCTCTCTCTCTCTCTCTCTCTCTCTCTCTCTCTCTCTCTCTCTCTCTCCCCGCCGCTCCCCACCCAGCCTTTTTTTTTTTTTTTGCAGGTTTTAAAAATAACATTCATTTTTGTCAAGTCTCTTTGGTCTCTGTCCATCTGGAACATTTCCTTGAATTTGGTTTGTCTTTCATGAGCTTGAACTTTTTGAAGAATAGGGACCAGTTACTTGGCAGAGCATCTCTCAATTTGGGAGAATGCTTCCTCATGTTAATTAATTTTTACCAGGACCACTACAGAAGTGATGTTGTGTTTTATTTAGCATCATACCAGGAGACACATGATGTCAACCTGTCCCATTACCAATGAGGTGACTTTGTCACTGATTGAGATGGGTTCTGCCAAGTTTGTGCACTGTAACATTAAGCACTTAGTAAAGGCACCTAGGTCTGTTTCTATATCTACCTATAAAAACATCCTGAGTTCACACTGATCCCTCTGATTCCAGTCCTAGTCTCCCCAGTTCTACGTTTGTATCTCTCTTCTCTGACAGTGAAAACCAGCTTTCTATTATCCACCTAACAATAAGTTTGCTACTTTTGTCTTTCTCAGTTTGTCCAACATACACATGTATCTTCTTCCCCAAATATATTTCAGGTGCTTCAACATTTAAAAGGTCAACTGATTTAATACTGATGTGAAATTTAAAAAGAAATAGGTTTCCCTTTGGATAAAAAAGGAACAGTGTACTAGATGCCGATACAGGTTTGCAAATTTAGGACACTGGAAGATCTTCTGCAACACAACAACCCCCTCCCCAAAACAAGCATCGGTTTGTAGAATATGCGATATCTGCCTTAAAATACTCCAGGTAAATTTTTAAAAGGTGAGCAAAGCTAGGTAAAACAAAAATGGTGCATGGTACTCATTGTACTATTCTCTCAATTTTGTGATACTTCTAATTTTCCATAAAAAGTTAAAGAAAATAGATCTTCGGGTCAGGCCAACTATTTGGACAGTCCTGCTTGGTACCAAAGAATTCCAGTCCACACTGTCAATTAATCAAGCCAACGTGGCCACAGGGAGAGACGGTTTACAGACTGAGTCATGTCACAAGTGGGGCTGACAAAAGCTGACTCATCCTGAAAATTACTCCATCCACTAAGTCTGACTTGCTTGGCCCTTTCTCCTCCCACTACTGCTGACATCCCACTAGTCTACTCCTCCCCGAATTCTGTTATCAACCGCTAGGCTAAATACAAACTCTCTTCCTTTCTTTCTTTTCCTGCTCTCAACCCATCCAAACAGAAAACCTTCCCAAAGCCCTATCACCCGTCTTCTACAATTCTATTTACTTCCACTAACCAGTCAATAATGTGGCTTTATTGTGTCTTTTGAGTTTTCTCAGCTCAAAATCTTTCTTGGCTTCTGGTTGCTTAATAAATACAATTTTAACTTCTCAACGTGGCCCTCAAGGTCTTGTGTACTAATGGTCTCCATCTAGCGACCTATCGTTCCAATTTTTCTCCCCTCTTTCTCTTACATTCAACAAACGTGCACAGACCCTATTCCCTGATCTTTATTCCCACTATTTCCTAAACTTGGAACAGTCAGCTCAGCCTAACAGATGTCTACCGTCCGTTCATTACCTATGATATTAAGTTCTTTATTGTGTCCGTTTGCCCTTGACTTTCTGCTCCATCCCCCCTGAAGCCAGTTACGTCACCTGTAGTCCTCTGCTAGACTGGACGGTATCTTTCCTTTTTTTTTTTTTTGAATTTCTATAACACTTTGTATCTCTATGCACTTATCAGATTATGCCTTATGTCACAATCATTAGTGCACCGACCCCAACACCTCCCAAGCAACCTCACGAAGGCTGGTTGATGTCTTGTTCCTTCATGTCCCTCATGAAGAGCCTAGCACAGTGCTTTGATGGTGAAGATCGGTGTGTCCTAGATGAGTACCTGTTGTATTAAAAATTATCTAATTCTGGGAGACAGAAAATCTTTTATTTTCATGATTACAGAATTACTGGAAAGGTCCCAAAGCTATGTTTTTAACTTAAATAGCACAACATAAAGCAGATAAAAGCATAATGACTTGCTTTCATACTCTTACTACATGTCATACAGATAAGTGGCTTTTATTATAGACTGTTGACCACTGACAATATAGTTCTGATTCAAAACACCCAAGACAGCTTTTGGTAAGACCAATAAAGTAACTTCTAAGTAAAAATATGTTTAGTCACAATGTCCTATAAAGTGTTGATAATACCTGTATTTTAAAAATCCATATGTGCTTATAATAGCAGATTACAGTTATCCAACAACATAAAGGACTCCATCAGCCCTCTGATGAAACAAAATCTACAAAGGATGTAGTATTTCAGAGGTGAACACCCCAAACCTTACTCGCAGGTACGCATCCAAGCACATTTAACAGAGGTCATTTAGAGGCAGACAGACAAGAGTTTCAAAACAAATTTTAAATGCTATTTAAAATTCTATCCCATTCACTTTCATGTCCACACAAATAAAATCATCCATTCAAATTGTTAGATAAATCCTTTTAATTCTGATGATTACAAACAAAGTAAGACCATTCTATTATTTGTAAAGCTATGCTCCCAAACAGAAAGGAGAATAAGCCTGGCACTTTTCCAGGAGCCTTGACAAAAGGCCAGGGCTAATATAACACATCAGTTCTGATAGCAGTTACTAGACATAATACACCTATCATGGCCATACTAAAAGCTAACAAGAAAAGGGATGAATGGAGAACAATCGAGAATAGTACAGGAGATTAATGAGCAAACAACATTCATTCCTCCAGAGCTACAAACTAAAAAAGAAATAGTGAAATTGTTTTTACATTTCAGTTCCTTAGAAAGCTATTAAAAATCTAAAATATTTCAAGCAATGCTACTTTGAAATAAGGATCAACCCAAATCAATCCTCTGGACAGCCCAAAAGCATGGAAAAAGCAGCAAGAGCCTAAAAATTTATCTTGGCTTCTCCACTTCTTACTAGTCGAGAATTAACATCTTAAACACCTTCTAAAAAGTTTATGTTTACTTGATTGTAATAAATCTCAAGGGAACTTTGATTAGAAGCAGAGTACAAAATTTATATAAACTACTCATCTACGTAATAACCAGCAGACAGAAGGAAGGGTGACAGTGACTGTTTTCAGCCCTTAACTTTCAAGCTGAAGCCTCTAGCAAGCTTCTCTCCCTAGATACTCCTTTGCAAAAGGGACCTCTGAGTGAATGAAACAAGACTCAACTCTACTTTTTAACACAGGTAATTCTAAATCATTTGGAGGAGGTGGAGAGGGGACAAAAAACACATAGAAATACCTACAGGAGCAAACATAAGGCAAACAAGAGTCACACCATCTCCTAACTCACATAAAGAAAAACACTCTCTTTATGGAAAGTATTTCTACTGAAGGAAAATACATCATTATCTCTAGGACAAAAATGCTAAGAACAAGCATTACACAACCCTACAATTGTTAATACTCTGTGAGGGGTGGTCCTCATACAGACAGAACAGGCACAAAGACCCACTCCAGTGATTAAAAATTCCATCCGGGAGTCATTCCTTTCGATTAAGGAAGTGTCTTTAGAAAGCTCCTGTTATAATCACACTGCCTAGAAATTAACTCATTTGTGCATGAGCACACAGATCAGTTTATTAGGTTATGTAGCTCTCTCTTTAGATGAGTCATTTTTGATAAAAGGAATCAGGAAAAAATTTTAAAACAGGTACCGGGATGGAACTGGCCAAATACAGAAGACCTTATAATAGTAGGGGGTAAGGTCAGTGAGCATATGAAACCAACCAACAAACAAGCACCCTTCTGTAGCGGAAAATTTCAAACATATGCAGAAACAGCTAGAATAGCTTAATAAACCTCTGTGGTTCCATCACCCAAGTTCAGAACTTACCCACTTAAAGCCAATCTTGTTTCATCTATATCCCCACTGATGTGCCCACCTGCTCCAAGACCATTTAGAAGCAAATCCCAGGCTTCTTGTTTCATCCATAAACTCAACGAATATGTTTTATTAAGTTTAGCCTAAAGTACTGACACTCATCCAGCTTTTGGCAAAAAAAAAATCAATCAAAAAATTACTTTAATATTCAGTCATAGTAGTTATCTCCTTTTTATTCCACACATATGCTTTGGTTTCTTTGAGCCCTGGAAGGCGGGTGGGGAGATGTGGGAAGTGGGTAATAGAGCAGAGAGCTGTAAAAGGTTACCTGAAAAACCATCAGTAATCACACACACACACTGCATATTATGCTTTCTATAATTTCTGTTCATTGAAGGATGAGGTCAGCATTAAGTGTTCCTGTTAGTCTGGGTCACAAAAGTAATTCAAGATGCATATAAAAATGCTTATTATCATTCAAGTTCTCTAAATCCATTCAACCATTCAGCCCTTTGCTTTCTGATAAGACTGCCAACAACTATGCCAATTAGTGTCAATTGCGATGTTAGATTTTGTAATATTTGCACCTGCCTACCAGTTGGTTTAGTGGGCAGAAAGGACTGACGGTTACAAGTTTCAGCAACACCAAACCCTAACTGTTTTTGTGTTAACATTTGCAAGTCTACAAATTCACCAATTCACTTTAAAAAAAAAAAACATTTTGCATATTAGTTTCAATAGAGGATTTCTTCTATTACAGGGAGAGGGCATGTTTAGCCACTACATTATGAACTATAACAGTAATAATAATGTTTAAAATCCTGAAGTTTTATAAGTAGGGACAATGTAATTTATAAGAAACTTAGTGAATTATACATTTACTTCAAAGTTTCACTAATGCTAAATTCACGGATTTCATTTGAACACATGATTAATTTTTTAAAAACCACCTATTCATATTTTGAATGAGATGTTTCTCACTTTAGAACAAGATTTTTGGTTAAAACTTCTCTTTTAGAATTTGTAAGCCAAAAATTAAAGCACATATAAAAGAGCAAAGTATATTTAACATAGAAGAAATCATGAACATCTGGAATTTCATCTTAATGTCTTCCTACTAATTAATGTGTATATTTCATCCTTACTTTTAAAATTATAAGTAATTGTCCCTAATTTAAAAACATGAAATACTTTTGAAATACCCGAAACAAAATACAGTCATTAACTTATCCTCAGATCAAAATGCTTCACTTTGGTTTATTATAATTAATAACACCATATTTTTTTCAATTTCACAATTGAAGGAAATTGCCTGTAGCTAATGAAAGCTACTGGAAGTAATATAGTGGTTAAAGGCAAAGTGCATTACTAAAGAGAAATAAAAATTGCATGGCAATATCTATAAGTATGGGAGATGTATACAACGTACCACATTCTATCTAGTGTCATTACTTAAACTGCTGCTTTTCCTCAGCAATCTGTTCTCCAGCTCTAGCAAGCAGAATAAACGGTCATTTTACCTGCCAAATTTGGCACAAAAAAGGACAAGCAACTTCATGAACAGAACAATGCTTTCAATATGATGTTTTTCCTTCTTCCACCCAGTGCCAAGTAGCAGAACAATTCAAATCAAGAAATCTAAGCAAAATTACCTCCTCTTGTTGAAGTTTTACTGCTTGAATAAGCAAATGATACATACGGAGTGCTAGCAAGAGTATCCTCCTGGTAAATTAGTATATTTCTTGTATTGCAGCTTAACTCCAAGCTGGTATGCTAAACTCAACAAAAAAGAAACATCTCTCCGCTGAGGTAAAGTTCTTAATGTATGGTGTGGCGTAGTGTGGATATGTAATTTAAAACCGAACAGAATAGATGAAACCTAAAAGACTTGATTTAGATCAAACTTTAGGTTGCAACATCCATCAGTGTACCTAAAGCAGTATGTGGAATGAAATGAAAGAGATCTTTCTTCAATCTTTGATAAGTTAAACTAATGGAAAACAACACCCACCACTAGCAACCTTGCCAGTCACCACTGCTCTCACACTTCACTGGTGTTTTCGGTAGCTGGCTATAAACAAAATCATAAATTCTTCTAAACTCGCTTTCAAATCTGATCATAAAAACAATAAGCAACAACAATTCCTCTATTAATCAAGCTGAACCTGTATGATTAAAGAGATATATTTAAGTTAGTTCTCAAGTAGCCATCATTAGATTTTAAAAGCTAAACATAAGTACTTTTTGTCTAATTGGGTGAATTTGCTAGCCACTCACAAGTTTGTCCATGGCTATTTACAACAGAGGATTGTGCTATGTTTAATCTCCAGCTGCTTTCCTTACTCTTGTTCCATAAGAAACTGTACATTGCGCATCTAAACATACTCAGCATGTTTTATAAAAAGCCAGGTAAAAAAAATAGGCAAGCACAGTATAAACCCATCATCATGCTGGCATGGCAATAGGCTAAGAGCAAATCTATCCAAACAAAATGTACCCAAAGTCATTTGCACTAAATCTTAATATTTCAAGCAATATCTACCTTTGTGAGATTTAAACACTGAGAAACAAGAGGCATGATTTATTTTGTAATTCTACCTTAGAAATAAACTGCCTTTAAAAAAGAAAACAATAAACAGAAAATCCTAAAGATGCCACCAGAAAACTACCAGAACTAATCAATGAATTTGGTAAAGTTGCAGGAGACAAAATCAATGCAGAGAAATCTCTTGCATTCCTATACACTAACAGTGAAAGATCAGAAAGAGAAATTAAGGAAATAATCCCATTTACCATCGCAGCAAAAAGAATAAAATACCTAGGAATAAACCCACCTAAGGAGGCAAAAGACCTGTGCTCAGAAAACTATAAAACACTGATGAAAGAAATCAAAGATAACATAAACAGATGGAGAGATATACCATGCTCCCGGATTGGATGAATCAATATTGTAAAAATGACTATACTACCCACAGCAATCTACAGGCTCAATGCAATCCCTATCAAATTACCAAAGGCACTTTTCACAGAACTAGAACAAGAAATTTTACAATTTGTATGGAAACACAAAAGACTCTGAAGAGCCAAAGCAATATTAAGAAAAATGGAGCTGGAGGAATCAGGCTCCCTGACTTCAGACTATACTACAGAGCTACAGTAATCAGAACAGTATGGTACTGGCACAAAAACAGAAATATAGATCAATGAAAAAGGATATAAAGCCCAGAGATAAACTCACGCACCTTATCTTTGACAAAGGAGGCAAGAATATACAATGGAGAAAAGACAGCCTCTTCAATGAGTGGTGCTGGGAAAAATGGATAGATACATGTAAAAGAATGAAATTAGAACACACCCTAACAGCATACACAAAAATACACTTCTAAATAACATAAACAATACATAACATACACAATAATAAACTCCTTAAAGACCTAAATGTAAGGCCAGACACTATAAAACTCTTAGAGGAAAACGTAGGGAGAACACTCTATGACATAAATCACAGCAAGATCCCTTCTGACCCACCTCCTAGAGTAAGGGAAGTAAAAACAAAAATAAACAAATGGGACCTAATGAAACTTAAAAGCTTTTGCACAGCAAAGGAAACCATAAACACAACAAAAAGACAACCCTTAGAATGGGAGAAAATATTTGCAAACGAATATTCTGCAACTGACAAAGGATTAATCTCCCAAATAGACAAGCAGCTCATGCAGCTCAATATCAAAAAAACAAACAATCCAATCCAAAAATGGGCAGAAGACCTAAACAGACATTTCTCCAAAGAAGACATACAGATGGCCAACAAATACATGAAAAGATGCTCAATATCACTGATCATTAGAGAAATGCAAATCAAAACCACAATGAGGTATCACCTCACACCATTCAGAATGGCCATCGTCAAAAAATCTAGAAACAATAAATGCTGGAGAGAGTGTGGAGAAAAGGGAAACCCTCCCGCACTGTTGGTGGGAATGTAAATTGATAGAGCCACTATGGAGAACGGTATGGAGGTTCCTTAAAAAACTAAAATGAGAACTACCATAGGACCCAGCAATGCCACTACTGGGCATATACCCTGAGAAAACCATAATTCAAACAGACACATGCACCCCAGTGTTCACTGCAGCACTATTTACAATAGCCAGGACATGGAAGTAACCTAAATGTCCATCCACAGATGAATGGATACAGAAGATGTGGCACATATATACAATGGAATATTACTCAGCCATAAAAAGGAACGAAATTGAGTTACTTGCAGTGAGGTGGATGGACCTAGAGTCTGTCATACAGAGCAAAGTAAGTCAGAGAAGAGAAAAGCAAATGCCGTATGCTAACACATATATATGGAATTTTAAAAAGCGGTACTGATGAACCTAGTGGCAGGGCAGGAATAAAGATGCAGACGTAGAGAACAGACTTGAGGGCACAGGCAGGGAGCGAGGCTGGGATGAAGTGAGAGAGCAGCACTGACATTTATACACGACCAAGTGTAAAATGGACGGCTAGTGGGAAGCTGCTGCATAGCACAAAGAGATCAACTTGATGCTCTGTGACGACCTAGAGGGGTGGGATAGGGAGGGTGGGAGGGAGGCTCAAGAGGGAGGGGATAGGGGGAGAGATGTATACATGTAGCTGATTCACTTTGTTGTACAGCAGAAAGTAACACACCATTGTAAAGCATTTACACTCCAATAAAGATGTGAAAAAGAAAGAAAGAAAGGAAAGAGAGGAAAGGAGAGGAAGGGAGGGAGGGAGGGAGGGAGGAAGAGAAAACAACACTGAAACAGACTAGAAACTCCTAAGGGTAAGATCCAGATTATGAATGCCCCTTGGTGTTCTTTGCAGCCAAGTTTTTGTCACTTGTTCAGAAAAATGAGTCAAAATCAAAGAAAGGGAACACTTAGCACTGAGTGGTTAACATCTAGCAGATATTTTAATAAACATTAAACTCACTGAATCCTCAGAGTAATCCTACAATGGGGATGTTATTAACCACATTTTATAGATGCCAAATCTGAGGTTCAGGGAAGTTAAAACAACTGCACAAAGTCCCACGGTAGCAAAGGAGCACATCCAGCCCTGGGTCGGTCTGATTACCTCAACTGAGCCAGTTCACATATTTGTTGGTAAATTCATTTGGAGGGAAAATACAGTAACAAAGGTCAATATTTTATTGCAAAGCATGGTCACTGTAATAATTGGTGTGGTAATTCCATGATGCCTGGAGTTTTTAACAACGGGTAGAGTATCCATGGATAAGAGAAAGGCTTTGACAGAAGGGAAAGATCCCCCATCGAGCCTGATCCCGCCAGCCCTGCACCTCGAACAGTGAAGACGCGCCTGATAGCGGGGGAAGGAGGAACTGCAGACCCCGTGGGATCTGAAACCACAACCGGGTCCCAAGGGCAGCAAGAGGGAGGGGAAGGCAAACGCAGTGATTGGCTCACTGAACAAAATTTCCCAGAGTGAAAGGCGAGAGGCGAAGATTACCTCTGTAACTACTCTCCAGGTATTCTGCGGTGGCCTCAAAAAGGGCTTCATAAGATAAATGAAGAATATAATTCTAAGCAAAGAATATTAGAATCTTAGAATATTAATTGATACCCCAAGCCTCGCCAAAGTACGTGTGTATGTTTTTAGTCTTATTTTTTAAACTTTCCACAAATTTTTCACAGAAGAGAAAGCACTGCTTGCAAAGTAAAAGCTACTTTAGATTCTTTTGAAAAGCAAAATGTCTATATTTAAGGGGGAAGGGAGATGGTTTCATGAGTACCTACTACATGCCAGCCACTGTACTAGAGACTTTACATACATTATCTTATTTGATTTTAACAAAACCCTGGAGACTATTATCCCTATGTTATAGATGAGGAAAATGAAGACTCAGAAAAGATAACTAACTGCTACTGCTTTGACAGTCAGCAGTCTCAGGGCTGGTAGTTACACTCAAGTCCATTTGACTCAAGGCCTTTATGCTTTCTTCTGTACCAGCATTTATATAAAATACTATTACTGCAGTGGCTCAGAGAGGTTAAGTAACTTTTCCAAAGGTTAAGGACTGTATGTCTTCAAAAACTGTTCTTTTAAATACAATGTTACATTATTGTTTCTCTACCACCCCCTTACCTAGCCCCAAACAAAACCCTGTTAGTAAATGCAGACAGTTAATTTTTACATCATTTTTAAAACTGAAGATAATGGAGGAAGAATATGATTGCCTATGTCCCTGTATCCAAAGTGATGGGTGTTTCTTTTTTATAAGACAGCCCAGTCTGAAGAATAGAAAATGGTATAACTGTAATATGTTACTTATCATCTTCAAATACTAGAAATAAGGTTCCCTAACAAATGGTCTTGCAAATTTATATAAAAAACAATTTACAAATGTTCTGTCTTTTGTATTTGAGATTTTCTATTTCCACCAAGATTTGTAAGAAATAAAAACACTGCAAAACCACGTAACACTGTACGAAAGATGGAACTATTAAAAGAACTCCTGGAGTAAATCACATCCATAAAATTGTTTAAAATTATAATATTTACATAAATGTAACAAGATATTCCTGAGCCACATGTCCATAATTCTCCCAACACGAGGATTTCCACAATATAGTCACAAGTCACAAAACATATATAATCAAGAACACAGATCAATTCCCAACAGTATGTTGGCCCTTTCAGTGAAATCTCTTTCTGACTTATTGTGAGCACGGATCAAAATATTTTTTTTAAGAACTGGTTTTAAGTCTTTGTCTATCTTTTTCACATATCTTCAATGGTGGAATATGCCTGACCTTTGAGTTTTAGAAACTGGCACAGTTATATAGAACTGAATCTGGTGAATAAGATGGGAAAGATCACTTATGGCTTTCACAAGGCAGAAACATAAGCCTAAGACTCTACAGATTCTTGGATGGAATACTGAAACAAGACACCAAAAGAATTTGTGGGATATGTATTTTTCAGTGTGATGTATGGCTCTGGGACAATTTTAAGCTTCAACAGTCTAATTTAACTTGGTCTTTCCATTCAAAGGAAAGAGGGATAAGAAGTTAAAGAGTATCTTTTAGGATTTTTATACAAATCAGGATGTTGGAGCAAGAGAAGCTTTTAGAGATGCAAAACCTGTGCCCATGAGTGAATAGCCCCCAAACCCCCTGAAGCACTTCATCCTAAATACCATGAATGACCAGGATTCTGGGAGAGATTACAACCCCCTAAAATGTAGTTAGAATTGTGGGCATGGGCGATAAAAGCTGCCTTGATGATGAAGCATGCCAGACCCTCAGAGGACACACTAACTGGAAAACAGAAGAAAGTGCATTATTTTCAGGGTAAATTCAAGTAGCTCTTCTAATAAAATGTGAAGCTTTATGGATAATTTTTTAGAAAATAGTAGTAGTAGGATACATGTTTTTTAAATATATAATTTTTCTGTAGAGAATATGTTTTCATTCTTTCAACATATTTACTGAAAGCATACCATGAGCTTACGCTGCAGGCAGAGTAAATCAAAATTACAATTACTATGAATTACGGCAACTCTACTTAGTTGATTAGCTCTGCTTTTGTGGTTAATATTATAAGCTTCTAAATCAAACAACTGCCCTATTAACATATTCAGTACTGGTTTTCACCTTACACTGCATTCAGACTTCGGGTTTAGAGAAATTATTTCACAAGTTTATGCCACATTTTCAGTTCATACCTCTCCTAAGCAAAATATGCAAACACACAGCTGCTCTAATAGTCTGACAGAGCAAGATCTACTCCACAGATCTCTGACTTCCACCAATAACCAGCAATGATACAAAAGGACCCTCGTGAAGAAAGCTGTTTTCTTAATAATAACAGTTGTATAAACATAAGGTCTTCTCAGTTAAAGGGAAACCAACATCAAAAAGCAGTAAAACATAGAACCCTAAACCCTTCTTTCTTTGAAGAAACCCGTTTGAAGCGAGGTGTTTCTAGTTATGGGTGAATGAAATGAGAATTCAGCTGCAACAAACGGACATCCAGTCCTATGAAGGACTAATTAAATCCATCTGAGAAGCTGCATCTAAAACTGCCTCACATGTTTCAAAGTATGCACCAGTCTGCCTTTTGCAAAGCCATCAAAACCTTCAGCCACAAATGACGCACATCGAGGCTCTACAACAATGCTGTTTTTATGGACTACAAAGCTCCATAAAAGGAATGTTAAGAGTTTACACTATTTCATTACTGAAAAATCAGAGTTAGGGCAGAACATGTTTACTTATCACTATCTGAAATTTCTCTCCGGCTTCCATCTCTAGTTTTGTGGATCTTCTCCAAGACCTCAAAAATAAAACAGGAGATGCATCAGTGTTTAAAGTGCTTCACATACTTGTTGAGCAGAAGTGGTTAAAAAAATTAATACAAGAATTAACCACAGCTGCACAGTTACCTTTTTCTTTCTGATACATAAAACCAGGATTTTGATGTTCTGTTCAGATCTTGAGTAGTTAATAAAAGCCAGCAGAAGGAGCAAAAAACTTAAAAAACTCATTGGTTTGACAAAATAGTCCATTTAGTAACCATTATTTGGCCTATGAAGTGGTAGAAAAAAAGTTACATTCAGAATTTGGAATATTATCCCAACAGAATGAAACAGTCTCAGTGTCTATGTCTATCTTACCAAGCCTTTCAAACCTTCTATAATTGGTTTTGGGGAGCTCATATAATCATATTGAGGAGTCACATTTTTTTAAGTTGTATCATAAATACATATATATATTCTTTTTTCTTAAGGAACACTATTAGACGTGACAGTAGGCAACAAGCTCCCTAAATAGGACAAAGTCAATACTTCAATTCTTTTCAATATATTATAGAGATAAAACTAACACCATGTGCCTAATTGCTAAACTCAGAGTTTCTTCCCATTGCAGAGAGCTCAATATAAAGAGACGGGACTAGTCCTCAGGAGACCCAGGGGTTCTGGCTTTGCTCTCTTTGATCACTGAGCAACCGTGGATGAGGCACTCAATCCCCCAGGCCTAGTGTGTTCTCTGCTTTTCCACAAGGAGTTGGCCTAGGGGAGCCAAATTCTAATCACTCCTAAAATTCTGTAATTTTTCTTTTTTCTTCAAACATGAACTCATGAAAATACTAAATAGATTCTGTTCGGAATCCTATGTACAGTTATTCACATCACAGAAACATACTAACCCCCCAGTTCTCTGCTACCTTCTTTGTCCCAAGAAAATTCTGGGCATACCATAGCAATTTAGAAAATTAACTCCAACTCAAAGATGTCAGTTCAGAGGAAATTTCATAGCAGAGAAAAAATTCCTGGAAACAAATATACACTGCTACATTACTGACAGAGAAAAAAAACAGTTTAAAAAGAAATACATCTTTTTTTTCTCTAAATACTGGTAATATTAAGTGGGTTTTGTTTTTTTTGCTAGGTAGCAACAAAAAAATTTTAAAGGCATTTTCTCTCTACCAAGAAGAACATGATTTCAACCTCCTAGAGGGTAAATTTAAGGAGCATAGCCAATCTGATTAGTTTCCATTGTGCTCTTAGAAAAAGTTAACCATTAAAGCAAACTCAATATTATACTTGGTCATAGGTAAAAATCAGCACCTTGAATGATACCAAGAGATTAATCAACAGTGGAAACTACAGGTGTAATGACTTCCTGTGAGAAAAAGGAAATAGTGTTAATATGGCATATTATTGTAACAGGAGGGCAACTCGTCCATTCAAATATGTTACCTGCCTACTTAAATTCTGTAACCTATTATTCATATTAGCATTTTACTTTGTCTTTTACTAAGAGTGAGGAAATCTGAAGTACTGTAAGAATGTATCATTCAACACCTTCTTGTATCCTAACAAATATTTAGCAGTTTTACAAATCTGAATGTATTTCAGTTTTTGGTTTTTCCTCAAAAATGATTAGGTAACATTCTCTAAAAATGTACTTCACACTGATAAAGTCAGAATATAACTCTTATCAGAACAAGTTAGCCTCTTAAGTTCAAGTGAACTTTACTAATAACTTCATTGAAATTTTAATAAAATATAAAATTCAAAGAAATACTTTTCAGTGTAAAGATTTTCAAAACTTTCAAACAAAATATGCAGCGGATATTTATCCTGCGTTTAACCTACTCATAAAAGTATTTTGTTTCTTCAAAAGCACACTACTGGGGGCTTCCCTGGTGGCGCAGTGGTTGAGAGTCCGCCTGCCGATGCAGGGGACACAGGTTCGTGCCCCGGTCCGGGAAGATCCCACATGCCGCGGAGCGGCTGGGTCCGTGAGCCATGGCCGCTGAGCCTGCGCTCCACAACGGGAGAGGCCACAACAGTGAGAGGCCCGCATACCGCAAAAAAAAAAAAAGAAAGAAAGAAAAAAAAAGCACACTACTGGTATATTAAGCAACTTTCTTTTTAACAAAAATTAGTGTTTTTCAAACCAACTGGTCTCTTGCAAGGAGGTGCACAATAAGACTGCCATCTCCCATCCTCTAAAGGAGGGGCGCAGTCACATGACCTGCTTTCGCCACTGGAACGCGAGCGGAAGGGTGCTGGCTGAAGCTCTAAGAACCAGTCATGACTCCCTATGCTCATTCTTTTCCTTTGTCAGGGCGACTAGCAACAAGGCAGCCTGAGCCTCCTAGTAAGGATGCACCCCAGCAGACACACAAAGGACATCTAACATGTGTAAGAAACAAACTTTTGGTGTTTTAAGTTCCTGCAATATTAGGGTGACTATTACTTGCAGGATATCCTAGCCAACTCTGAACGATAAATGAAGCTGTGTTTTGAGTCACGTTACATCAGTAATGTGGGTTTTTCTTCTTTCCACCAAAGTCCTATGCAAGGAAAAAAAGAAAACTAATGGTATATTAAGATTCATTTGAATCTGTACCTAATGTCAGTAATGTTAAATTGATCCTTTAGAAAATGATCTTTTACAAAACATCTGATCTGCTCATTCCTAGCTCTAGTGGCAGACTAAAGCTTGACAATTGAAACTCAGTTTGCAAATCAAAAATTGACTTTTACTGCTAATAACATTTAATTAACCAAAAAGATTTTTCAGCCTATTTACTGCACAGATGAGTACTGTATTTACAAAAAGAATAAAACTGATTATTTTTTAAGGTCAAACCCAACTTTCTGCACTGTGTTCAAGTTCTAGAGCGTGGAGGACACCACATTCACTGCAAGCAAGCTGTCACCACTCAGCTCATTGTCCCATCCGTCCCACAGTCCCACCGTCCCACTGTAGGAGGCGTTCCTCCCTCTCCCTTTTCCTCCCTTCTCCTCCCTCCCTTTCTTCTTCCCCTCTCCCCACCACCCCCCAACTCAGCAAATACTTCCTGAGAAGTACAAGGCATAAACAACAAGACAAGGTCCCCATCCTTATAAAGCTTATATTTTAGTGTGAAGAGATGGAAATTAATCAAGTGGGCAAAGAAATAAAGAAAATATAAAGTTTATGATAAATGCATTGAAGGAATTAAACACTATCATATGATAGCAAGTAACTAAGGGGTCACTTTAGAGACCTAAGATCTGTTCCTGCTCCTCAGGTAAAAACAACAATGAAGACAAAACAAAACAGTAACCATAACCAAAAAACCTCTCAACTTCCCCAGAAACAGTAAGAGAATCTGATTTCAAACACGAGTTTACTAAAAATATGACATAAATTTATTCATTCATAACAGTGATCAAGGAACAGAGTCCATTCATTCTCACAAGATATCAGTTTAAGCACAATTTAGGCTTTCTAAAACTCTGTCCATCAACAGTATTCTCTAGACCACACTTGTAAACTGCTCTGATAAGAGATGGCTAGAATAACAAACAACTCAGGACATTATTACCACACAATAAATGCTGTGTAGCTGACTACATTTTAACTCTACTATCCATCCATTTTTTTCCCACTGCTGTAATAACCGTAGTTGAGGTTACTAGTACCTCCTACTTGCATTCTGCCTCAGAAGATGCTAACAGGCCTCCTTCACTCTGCACTCCTCCAAGCTATTCTGCATAATGCAGGCACATTGATCTTTCTCGCAGGCAACTCTGATCAGTTTCCTGAGGGAAGGCCTTCTCTGGTTCTCCCTGCCCTCCAGATAAATCCAGACCATTGAACATGGCTCACAGATGTCCACATCGTCAGGTCTCTGCTTGCTTCATTACGGCCTTTTCCTTCACATAGCTCCTCTCACCACCCTCCCTCCCTGCCACCAGGTCCCCTACCTTCAAGCTTTCCACATCCCAGCCGCATATCAATGCTTCCAGTTCCTCAGATACCTCACACAATCTTTTAGCCCTTTTTATACTTTGTACATCTGTTTTCAAACTCTGACCCCCGCCTAGCCCACCCTCCCCCCGCCTTCTGTAGGACTCAGCTTGGCCTTTCTTTCCGCCCTAAGGCTGCACACAGCCACCTCCACTTCCAGGCTGGGGCTCCCCCAGCTGTTCTCCGCAGTGCCTGCCTCCCCGTCATCACTCACTCATTGCTCTATCTGACACAGCCTTGGTCCTTGCCACCCTCCACAGGTGACAAACTCTACAAGGAGTCAGACGTCATCTCTCCTGATTACTATTGATTCTCCAGGACCTATGTCATTTGAGGTACTTAATAAACAGCTATTAAACTATGTTACAACTAAATGATAAACGTAGAGTGGCTACAAATACATTGAAATTCATCTAATGGTCGAGTCACTCAGCAAAGGCACTTTAACTGTTTGCTTCACCATTCACTGTATTCATAAATAAGTTTGAGGGGCCAATAATATTATGCCAAAATGAATAAAATAACTTCCAATAAATTTTTGTGGTAGAAATTTTACCAGTGCCCATAACAAACTACTAGACTACTATGGATTATTTATAAGGGCTTATAAAATTGAACTGAACTCAACCTGAATATCTGGTGTCAACATTGAAAGTTCTATTCCAAATAAAATTCTTCAGAAAGTGGCTGAAACCAGGCGATAATACTAAAAATCACTTGAAGTCTTAATTATAGTATTTGCCAACCCTAATATGATAACAACTGATACCATTTAGTGATTTTCATTTCCAAAGTAGCTGGCTTTTATAACTTATTTTTTTCTTCATTTAGTCACATAAGAAGTTACTTGACTCTTGGGCACACCATGACTGAGTCATTCAAGAGGGTACAGGTGCAACTGTGCACCCAATCAGACAAGCAGTTTTCCAGATTACATGAGCAGGAGCCTCACCTCTTTATGAAATGCAGTCCTATGGTTCAAAAGAGCATTACCAGACCCACTGAACAAGGTGGCATTTAAAAAGTAAACAGATCAAGCTGTGCAAGGTTACTCTTCAGACTTGATTCTTCTACAACCTCGTTTATCTGAACACTTCCTATCAGACATCAAGCTGATCTGGATGAGTTCGCTTTGAAAGGATATTCTTGGGAGTTCCCTGGTGGTCTAGTGGCTGGGATTTGCTTTCAATCCCTGGTTGGGGAACTGAGATCCCGCAAGCCACGCAGAGCAGCCCACACCGCACCCCCGCCCCCGCCAAAAAAAAAGGATATTCTTTAGCCTGAAGTAAAGAAGTCACATTGAAAAGCAAGTTAGTTTTGGACCTTCTTCCTGAAACCAAGAGGAAGGGAGAATAATTCCATTCTACCAGTGATGTTTCAGGACCAATGAAGTTACTATGAATTCTGGGACACGGAGCAAAACTTCTGGAATGAGCTCTCACTACCCTTTGCTATTTAGCGAAACACACACGTCTCTGACTCTTCAATGTAGTCATCTCTCTGGCTAGTTTATAGGCCTAAAGAAGGAAAAATGAGAGGCTACTGGAGGGGTGTCCAAGTCTACTCTGACTCAACTTCTTTTGTCTCACCCATGGTACAGACCTTTCTTTGCTTTTTCCAGTGTCTTAATTCAGATGAGATCAACCTCTGGACACAGCCTATTAAGTGACCTCCAGCAACTACCTCCAAGTTCAGTGCGCTAGCGGAAGGAGTTGCAGTAACTGTACTTGAGGTACTTACATGTGTGACACCAGAGGTCTTTATTCAATGAGCCGGTTGTTCATCTACTTCCCCGGATGGCCCAAGCACGGCAGAAGTTTCGTGGTAGGTGACTAAAATTCCATTATTTCAACAGTCTCCTATCTTCCAGACCCTTCCACTGCAAACTCTTGAAACCTCTTTTTGTGGGGGGGAGTGGGTATTCGGTAATACATATACAGGGTTCAAAATTCAAAAAGTACTAACAAGACATCTATTAATAGTATATGGTATGTATCCTTCTTACTTCTGTCACGGGGTCAGCCATCCAGCTCCCAATTCAAAGGCAACCACAATTACTAGTTTCTTGTGGTTCCTTCCAAAGATACTTTATACACATAAGAAGCATAAATATATACATTATTTTTTACACAAATAAAAGTATACTGCTTCTGTCACTTAATGTATCAGCACATACGGAACATTCAGATCCTTTTTAATGGCTATACAGTAGTTCAAGAATATGGATGTACTTACACACACTGTAAGTATGTACTATACTTATTTAATTATCCCATTTTTATGGGGATTTCAGTTGTCTCCAGCCTTCTGCTGTTACACACAATATACGCTATGAACATACTTGTGTATCTCCCATGTGTGAACATATCCTGTAGTATAAATTCACTGTCAAATTGTTCTCCATGGAGGCTTTTATCAATTTATATGCCTACCAATAATATATGTGGGCCTATTTTCCTACAACCTAATAAAATCAGAAATTATCAAAATTTTCACGTTTGTCAAAATGTAGCTGGAAAACAGTATTTTAACTTGAATTTCTCTGTATAGTTTAGCACATTTTGTCATTGTGCAGGAGCCATTTATATTTCCTTTGCTACAAATCATCTTTGAACATTTTTTGCCTGGGTGGTTCGTCTTTTTCATATTGATTTGTAAGAGTTCTTTATACACTAAGAACACTCCCCCTTTGTCACTAAAATAAGCTACAAACTTTCCCTCTGGCCTGCTGACTTCTGTATTGGCTTTACTTTTATGATGGTTTTATATCTTTAGCAGAAAAATTTAACTTTTTTTTAGCATTACCTTGACTTCTCAGTAATTTTTTTCTCAAATGGACAAGTAATTTTATCAGGAAAACAAATGTTTTTGCCAAAGTGAAAGAATTCCATTTTTATACAATACTATGTGTTTCCATTAAAAAAATCCATTAACGGAAAATATTTTCCTCAAATAGGATAATATTTTTTGTTGCTTTGTCTAGGACAGCTTTAAAAACTGGGGGAGGAAAAGGTCCAAGTGAAAAAATTACCTAATAAGAGAAGTAGTTTACATGATCATAACACTGGATTACTGTCACAAGAAAAAAAAATGAAATGTTTTAAATATAAAATATTGCATAACTTTGAAAACTTGCTTCAATTTGCTATCATTTATCATGCACTATAAGGAAATTTTCTAAATAGGATTATAGTCTTTTATTATAAGCCTCTAACAGTGCTATGGTATTCATTTTATTATTATTATTTTTGCTGCTCCGTGTGGCATGTGGGATATTAGTTTCCCAACCAAGGATTGAACCCTTGCCTCTTGCAGTAGAAGTGTGGAGTCCTAACCACTGGACCGTCGGGGAATTCCCCACTCTGGTATTCATTTTAAAATGCTACTACAAAAATGTTCTTTTCTTTTTCTGTTTGCCTACTGTACACTTAAGCCATAGATAAATTTTTATTAAAAAGTCTACCATAGATATAAATGTAATAGTTATCTGACTTTGTTTGCTATTGTCCTTCTTATGTTCAAGAATAAGAGTCTATTCTAAAAATTGACCATAAAGGCAAAGGGACAGATATAATAATGGTTTTTCCCTAAGAAGGGTATTTGAAAATTATTTCTTTAAAAGAACAACCATGATTCTTACCATGTCCCTATACAAATTCCAGTAACTGCATGATTTAGCATTACTCTCTACAAATGGGATAAAAGAAACAGATTATGACGTACAACACAGGTATAAACTCTATTGAAGATACATTTAAGGTTCTTTTCATTAATATTTGAAAACATAAAGAAAATGTTAATTTGTGCACAAGATTATTTATTGGTATACGCTAAGTTCATTTAATTCCTCATCTTTATGAAAATGTTACATAAAAAATACTTAAATAGCTTTACTTAAAACCACAATTTCAAAATGCTCTCTGAATATCAAAACAAACTGGTGGAATGTTTTCTTAGTCAAGAAATCTAGAACAAAATGCACGGTGGTAGAACAAATGGGAAAGGGTTGGCTATATTAGAGAAAGAAAAACCTCAAACAATGCGTATATAATTATTTCTTATTATGCATTCATATGTAATTATTATTTTTTATTCTTATGTTCATCACCATATTCTTTCTTTGAGAAGAAAAATATAGGTTGGTAATTTCAATGATATGACTACTACAAAACATTTCCCTCCCTCCACCACAAGCATCTAAAGTTGAGACAATTTTACATCAAGCAAAATGAACATTATTAAAACAAAATCTTTTAGATGCAAAAAATCTTACCTATTTCAAACCTTGTATGGCTCTAAAAATTTATTACTTACTTGGACAAGACTGTAAAATCACCACTAAAAATCAATATTTTGAATTTTAACATAATTTGAAAAATACGTTAACATCTACAAGAGGTAATAAGATATTAAAAATGCTTTCTGACAGTTACTCTTAACCAGTATCTCTAATTGTATATTTTGTAAAACTGTACACTGTGTGTGTAATACTGTGTGATTCATTCATGTCCTTGCAATGCCTTCTATGCTTCCTTTAAATGGTATGACTTGAGCCTCAATGTTCAACAATCACAAAGAAAATTCCTCTTATCATGTGACAAAACTGTTCTGGCTAGAAGTAAGTGTATTATTCCTTATATTAACAAAGATTTGTCCACAGTCTGACAGAGCTAATTTTCCATGTCAGTGCTACTATTTCTCAGAATTTTCTCTAGCAAAACTACTTTGTAAAGTTAGATACAGAGAAGTACTAGTTCACAGGCCTTGGAATCATACTGACCTGCGTTTAATCTTAGATTCTACACTCCCAAGCTGTGTGACTTCAGCTACCTTACTTAGTATTTCTGAACCTCAGTTTCCAACTCTTCTGTAAACTAAGGCTAATAACATCTACCTTGTGGCTTACCACCATCTCATTTAGAATAACATATGTAAAGTGTTTACCACAGTGCTTGAGACAAGGAACATACTCAATAGAATAGACCAGAGTAATCAGTTGCCTCATGAAAATGCCTTTGAATAGGCTAAAATATGTATCAAAAACAATAATACAGGGGGCTTCCCTGGTGGCGCAGTGGTTGAGAGTCCGCCTGCTGATGCAGGGGACGCGGGTTCGTGCCCCGGTCCGGGAAGATCCCACATGCTGTGGAGCGGCTGGGCCCATGAGCCGTGGCCGCTGGGCCTGCGCGTCCGGGGCCTGTGCTCCGCAACGGGAGAGGCCACGGCAGTGAGAGGCCCGCGTACCGCAAAAAAAAAAAAAAAAAAAAAAAAAAAATCACTTGATTATAGGGACTTCCCTGGTGGCACAGTGGTTAAGAATCCGCCTGCCAGGCTTCCCTGGTGGCGCAGTGGTTGAGAGTCCACCTTCTGATGCAGGGGACGCGGGTTCGTGCCCCGGTCCGGGAAGATCCCACATGCAGTGGAGTGGCTCGGCCCGTGAGCCATGGCCACTGAGCCTGCGTGTCTGGAGCCTGTGCTCTGCAATGGGAGAGGCCACAACAGTGAGAGGCCCGCGTACTGCAAAAAAAAAAAAAAAAAAAAAAAAAGAATCCGCCTGCCAATGCAGGGGACAAGGGTTCGAGCCCTGGTCTGGGAAGATCCCACATGCCGCAGAGCAACTAAGCCTGTGCTCCACAACAAAAGAAGCCACCACAATGAGAAGCCCTCACACCGCAACAAAGAGTTGCAACTAGAGAAAAGCCCGCACACAGCAACAGAAACCCAATGCAGCCAAAAATAATAAATAATAAATTTATTTTGAAAAAATCACTTGATTATATATCCAAGGGTTTATTTTTGGCTCTCAATTCTATTCTGTTGGTCTATGTGTCTGTCTTACTAGTGTACCAGTTTTGATTACTGCAGTTTTGTAATAAATTTTGAAATCAGGAAGTGTGAGCTCTCCAACTTTGTTCTTCTTTTTCAAAATTGTTTTAAATATTTGGGGTCCCTTGAGATTCCATATGAATTTCTGGATTTTTTTCCATTTCTGCAAAAACTCAGTTGGGATTTTGATAGGGATGACACTGAATCTGTAGATTGCTTTGGATAATATTAACATTTATAGCAACATTAAGTCTCCAATACATGAACATGAGATGGATTTCCATTTATTTGTGTCCTCTTTAATTTCTTTCAGCAACATTTTTGTTGTTTCCAGTGTACAAGTCTTTGTCCTCTACGTCTTAAGTTTATTCCTAAGTAATCTTATTCTTTTTGGTGTTACTGTAAATTGAACTGTTTTTGCTTTGTGTGTTTTTAAATCTTACATAAATGGTATCATTAAGTATATATATATTTCACAACTTTCTTTTTCACTATGATTATGGTACATGAAATGTTTCACTATTATTATGGCACAATGAAGTGTAACAACATGTACAAGAAAGACACATGATACCTTGAGGACAGCTGTCATCGCTAGGCAGGAAGAGGCAGATGGGATGATGTAAAGAAGAGATTTCGCTGTATCTAGGGGTGTTTTTCTGTTGTAATAGGAGACCTATATAGCAGATTTGTACATTTGCTATATTTTCCTCACTTGAAATACCTTATAATTTTTTTGAAGTTTTTAATAAAAGAACTTTAGAAAACGTGAACACATTACTGTGAGGTAAACAAGTATGTCCTACCTCTTGGGTCATTAACCTGGACTGTCACCTCTAGGCTGATTAATTTTCTGTTGATGTGGCAGAGGGTGACACTATTCAGCTTGTCTCCTTTCATAATACTGATGTCAAATGAAGCTCAGTCCAAATACAGTTAGGAAAAAGGGATATACTATCAGTAATAATCCATTTTTATTAGGTTTGATGCTTCTGATAGTAGCTAAGCCAATACATTCAGGAAGTAGTTTTTGATACTATATATCAAGGTGGATATTTTCCAGGGAAATTTTTAATGCATTAATTTTGATGTGTTTTTTGAATAAACCTACTTTCTTCATGAGCTAAAAAGTAAAACAGGGGGTAATTCTACAGGAAAAATTCAAAAGACACCACTTGAGCTGTCAGGCCAATGGTCTCTAGCTTTCCAACACAGAATCTGAAACAAGCCCAAAGAAATAACAGCTCTAAGAAGTAATCTAGGCAGTTTTCTTATTAAGGCAAGGCACTGCTTAGAGAAACATTGTATCAGAGTATCAGATTAAGAATAACACTTCAGTGGTGACTCAGTACAGAACTGAAAATTATGCTAAAGTCTACATTTTTGTAGAGTTAACCTTCCCTGAGGAAAATGCTACACTATAATATTTTTTACTATTCAATACATGTAACTTGTTACTCAACCTGGTATACAGTTAAGTGTCCACTTACAAAGCTATTTTTAAAAATAATCAGATAGAAAGGAGGAACATAAAGAATCACATAAATTCATACAAAATATATCATAAGACCACTGTTTAACTCTATCATAGTTTTCATTTTAAGACAGCCAAGCGAAATATCTTTTAGTAACAAATGCTTTAGCAATTTTGGCATACAGAATGAATCACAAAATTTAAAGACAACCAAGGGGACCACCCTTAATTCAGGAATTAATCTCATTTACTTGTGACTCTGATGATCACAGAGAATGTCACCTTCTCCAGTGTAACAGCCTCATACTCACCTAGCACACGGTAGGCATGTAATAAGTATTTGCTGAACAAATGAATTCTCATTAAATCTTTTTTTTTTTTTTTGCGGTACGCGGGCCTCTCACTGCTGTGGCCTCTCCCATTGCAGAGCGCAGGCTCAGTGGCCATGGCTCACCGGCCTAGCTGCTCCGCGGCATGTGGGATCTTCCCGGACCGGGGCACGAACCCGCGTCCCCTGCATCGGCAGGCGGACTCTCAACCACTGTGCCACCAGGGAACCCCAATTCTCATTAATTCTTGATGCAGTATTTTCTACCTGGGATCAAGAATCTGCCAAATACTTCAAGCCTCTCCAGGTGTTGTTTCAATGAAATTATATTACTTTGATTTTCATATCCTGTTTAAATCTTTTGATGAAAAGTCATTTCCCCCCAATAAAATGACATTTCAATGCAACTTAGCCATGAGAGGAGAAATGTAGATTAATATTCATTATACTAACTTACATACTACATATAATGAACATATAATATTCATTATACTAACTATATAACAGCTTCTGTGGGTTCATGCTCAAAGTATAAAAGGACCCAAGTTATAACAGTAACTCTTGGGAATTCCCTGGCGATCCAGTGGTTAGGACTCGGCACTTTCACTGCTGGGGCCTGGGTTCAATCCCTGTGGGGAACTAATATCCCACAAGCCGTGTGGCATGCATGCATGCATGCATGAATGAATGAATGAATGAATGAATAAATAAAGCAGTAACTCTTCATGGTATTTTTCTGGCAATCTTAAACCATAGAATTTAAACATGTCATTCATATCACAGAAGATCAATATTAAACTAAAGCAGTTCTGTCATGGATACTATCCAAGGCGTTTAAGTTCTTCTAAACAAGAGGAACGTCACTGTCAGGTAAATTTAGCCTAAAGAATGTCTCACAACATGAAATCTCAAGAAAATGTTATATGAGGCTTCAGATTACTTGTTTTAAAAGAAACACAGCTATCATACATTTGGAATTATCATTAAAGATGCTCTTCTCTATAACAAAGGCAAAAGTATTACTTTTCAATAACAAAAGAAAAATGAAGCAGGTGTCAGGAAGCGGGTTTAGAATGTGGCTAAGTCTGGGAGTACATTTCCTCTTTAACATAAGAGACAAAAATTTCCATTTACATTCAGCTTCCTAAAGAAGATGAAACAGATACAGAGCTATGTCGTAGATTCAAAAGATGAGACTCATGGAATGTGTTAAAAATTGTTTTAAATATTCACAGGTAATTTCAAGATTATCAAAAATAAAAAAATAAAACTCACAGAGAATGTTGGCCCACTGTTGGACGCTACCACAGTATAAACTTCATCATGCAATTTTACTGAGAGCTCCCAGTTGGCCACTTGTGGTTTTACAATAGGCACTCTGAAGTAGAAAGAAAAGAAAAAGAGTTAATAATTTTATATTATTCTCTCTCAGTAAACTGATTTTCCTTTGACATTAAGTGTGCAAAGTAAAACCACCAAACCCTGCATTTCAGAACATTTTATTTCACAAGGTTCTATCCTTGGAAAAAAGCTTTAAGATGGAAAGTAGAGAGATTAAAACCGAAAAAGCACACACACACACACACACATACACACACACTCCAAAGACAACAGCATTCTGAAATAATTGTGGTACCATCACCTTGTCTATGAATTTGAGCTGCTTAATTTTGACAGTCCTTCAAAAATTAACCTCCTTTAAGCAATGTTAATTTCTTTTCAATATTTGGTCATTGTTCAAGACTGTTTTTAAAACCTTACAAGGCTAATCTTTTCTTTTTTTCAGGTTGAGTTATAATTCGTATGCAGAAAGCTGCACATGTATACAATTTGATGCAGTTGGACATATTTATTCACTCATGTTACCATCACCACAATCAAGGTAATAAACATATCCATCACCTCCAAAAGTTTCCTTGTGTCTAACTGTTTTGTTTCAGTTTCTTGTTTGTTTGTTTGTTTGTCTGGGTGAGAAAACAACATCAGTGATGCTAGTCTTAACACACAGGTCTTTTCCTGTGAGTGATCGATATTACGTGCTCCAGAAAAGCTGGGACAAGCAGCCAGAGACAAAACATTTTTGGAATACAAATGTTTCTCCCCAATTTTTAAAGTAACAAAATTTTAATGATTTCTGAATAAACCTAATTTAAGTATGGCATATTTACATTATTTATAGTTGTGAAGTAATATTGACTAAGCACTAAACGTGTAGTATCAAGACTCTGGCTTAATTCTTAGTTCTAAAAAAATGTTGCAGGCTACGTTTTAATATAACACCCCCCTGAATTTCAAAGGAGTCTCTGTGTAGTCAATAAAAAAAGTCATAGTCAAAAAAATTATGATTAGAATCAAATCACCTCTAGTCACGATGTCTAACGGAGGATGATTAATAAGTTTAGGTGAATATTTGTATTCAGCACACTACTTACTGAATTATTTTCTGAAGATGAAGAAACTGTTTTGAATACTACACAGATAAAAATTAAAGTTAAAAAATGCATAAACAAATCAAGACTAATGCACACTGTAGGTCTGGAAGATTCGTTTTTGGCAATTTGAAGAGGATTGTTTCAGAGGACAGAGCTTCACGCATGAGAGCTTGAAAAAACAACAGGGAGGAGAGAGGAGGGACAGGAGGTGGGGGTTGGGGAGAGAGAGAGAGAAGGCATATGGGGCAGAGAGGAGGGAAAGGAGGAGGGTGACTCTGCGATCCAGGCTGGCCTCTGTTGGCATCTTGTCCACAGGGCATTTGTTTGTTCATGTTAGTCTCCCCCATTGGCCTGTGAGCTCCTAAAAGCCCAAGATCATGCCTTATTTTATATCCCCAAACCTCAGCACAGGCTGGGGAGAAAGGGCTGAGGGGGAAAGTGGGAAAGAAGCAGTGGAGCATCCACTAGGTGCCAAGCCCCTCACAGGAGACACCGTGTCTCCCCAGGGACACATCGTGAGCTACTGAAGGAGCGGGGGCTCCCCCGGGCTGCCTGGGACTGTGTGGATGACCTCACTAGGCTCACCTGGTTCAACTTCAAATGAGGTTAACACCCCATCCTCTCAGGAGTACTGCGATGACAGAAACAACCTCACAGCTAGATTACTGTGCAGCCTGGCTTTCTGGACTCTGCTATCCTCGATAATTAGATCACTTTCCTGTTCAAGACTGTTCCGTGGTTTTCTATTTTACAACAGGTTAAACCTTAACTAATCAACCTATCATTCAAGTTTCTTAAAAAATAAGTCCCCACTCTTTGCATTTCATTTTATTTCTGATTATTCTCTGACTTGTATATCCGGCTGGGCCAAGGCCTGAAATTCCTTCACAAACCGAACTGAGCCAAGCTGACATGAGCGGGGGAACAAAGCACAGTGGCTACAAGCTCAGGCGCCAGTGACTTGCCGAAGTTGGCAGAAAACCCAGCTCTGTCATTAATCAGCTCTGACCTTGAGCAAAAGTCTGTTTCCTTATGTATAAAATTAAGGTATAATAGCGTCTGCATCATAGGGATGTATTGAGGATAAAATTAAATAATGCATATAAGTGTTCATTTTTATTATGATGATTAGTCCCAACTCTAGGCCTATACTCTTGTTTTCCCCCATAACTGAAATCCCATTAAGGAAACTTTAGATTCCTTCTCTCTGCTTCTCAAACTAACAGATTTTTCAAAAAGAATATTTATCTTCCTCACCTAATTATAGTACAAACTTCAGTGATCTCCCTTCTACTTAACCTCTAGTATACGCCTAATACTTTTCACAATTCAGTGGCCCAATAAGTCTTTCAAGTAAATGTGGAACCCAATTTCCCAAGAGGCTTCTTGGGAAGTTGTTGATCCTGACATCCTGTTCAAAAGCAGAACACATTTTCCCACAGAAAGCAATCTTACAGATGGTGGCGAGATGTAGTCGCCACTCTTTGGAACCTAACTACTATTTATTTTTCCACTGTTTTATTTTGATCCACATCTGTTTCATATGTGTTAGAACCTGCCCCAAGAGGACCTGTAGAGAGAGCATAGGCTCTTCTGAGTTGAAAGGCTGAGGTCTAATCTCAGCCCATTCTCTTACTAGCATTGTACCAGGAGCTCATTCAATCCTTTTGAACCAAAATTTCCACACCTGTAAAATAAGGATCAGAGCAGAGTTGGTGAGATAACAGGGGAAAGCTGCTGCTGCTTCTGAGCATATGACTCCTGAAGCAGCACTTTTCTAACCATATAGAAAGAGGCTTCTCTGTGAAAGCAAGACCTTGAGACACCAAGAAAAGAGGGACAAACTGTGGAATCTCTTTATATGAGTTCACTCTTCTACAAACAAAGTTTGCTAAGATTCCTTCTGGCCTTACATAAGTTTGAAAGTAGTTTGTTTTGTTTTGTTTTTGAATAAAATGGATGGGGTTGGGCATATATGCCCAATATAAATATCAATAAGCTCTACAATAGAAATAAACTATAACTATAAATAAAGATAATAATACATATCAACCTGAAAGTATATGTGCTCTATTTCTGCAAAATTATTGAACCAGATTAACAAGAATTATTTCGAAACAATGAAATTAACTCCACCAGCACAAACATGTCTATAATGATAATAATTACCGAAAGTTATATTTTAAATTTTAAAAAAGAATTATATTTATTCACTAAATCCAAAATAGTCTCAAAGAAGATTTTATGAACAGCTCTCTGAAGGGGGGGGAGGGGCGGGAGTCTTGGAGCTTTACTCAACTCACTGTAGTAATGATATACAGAAAACAGCCCCCTCTACTGAAGTGTCTGTCTAGTGAAAGAGGCTGCCATCTGATCAAAAATTTCATCTATGTGACTTATTAGTTAACTGGAAAGCTGATACCATTTAAGCTACTACTTCAAAAACAAACAAACAAACCAGTAAAAAGGAATTCACATAAACAGCTACTCACAAAGCAAATCAAATAACAGCTCTTACCCAGACCTGTCCACTTTGATTATCATCAGTCAGCCAAAATGAATATGCTCAATTAAACTAAATTTTTCTACATTTTATGGTAAAAAGCTGTCAGCTGACTGTCACAAATGTTAATGCTAATATATTTAAACTTACTGGAACATTTTACTCAAAAAGGTGCAAGGAATACTAACTCAAGTATGTTGCTATTGCATGTCATTTGTTAAAGCAGATTTTGTGTAAACATAACTAACAGCATCTTTAGTTATCGAGGATTATAAGCATCTCAAAACCATAGTATCAGACACTCAGAAATGCTGGTTTACAATTGTGCCATTACCTATTTAGGAGTGAAATACTGAGTTAAAACAATGTTAGTGGTCAAAGAATCATTAAGCAATCCTTCATCATAACTTTCACAGTGGGTGGTCTGTAAAATGATCAAGAATAATATGCTGCATTCCACGGCTGCAGAGGTCAGCTTCTGCATACAAATCTTTGCAGGAAGAAAAAGGCCTTCAGAAAAGTGGGCCATTCATCTGCACCAAGTTCAGAGAATTTCCAGCATGGTGAAAAGATATGTTATGCAAGCACATAGATGTATTCAGTGGGGGTAGACAGACCCAGCTACATGGAGACTACAAAGGAGCCCTCCCATGGCTCATGAATAAGTCGAGGAAATGATCAGAAAAAAAAGGAGAGAGATGTTTAGACAGATGGCCCACTTAAAATGCCTGAGACAGGGTATAAGCAATTTTAATGAAACTTTAGATCTAGCGTATGAATTGTGTCTTACTTCCTCCAGAAAAAAAAAAAAAAAAAACCCAAAGAAGACAAAAATTCAACAATTCGCTGAAAACCTCACTTTTAGCAAGTTGGGATGGAGGAAGAGTTTTATTAGTGTGATAAATTCACATAAAATTCTTCACAGAGCCATCAGCTATCAAAATGAATACACAAAGCATGGAATGAACAGATTAAAAGAATTTTAAACAGAAGTCTACTGCCAAACCAAACAAAAATCTAAGCCTTATTATGTGAGAACTTGCAACACTCCAACATTAAAGTTCATCACTGCAGAAGAAAGATAAAAGCAGCATTTTCAGAGAACCTCTTCAAAGCTAGAACTTGTCATAGTGGAGGAACAGACTTCTGACTGTATGCAGTTTAAAATATGTACATTAGAATGTAGGAGACTGTGCAGAAGAATGTGTATCACAAAATAGTGCTAGAAAGAGTTAAGGAACATTACCAAGTCTGGAGTCTTAGCATTACACAAATGACACCTGAATCTAGAAATGGATAGTATGACTTATAATCTTAAACACATTTTAATATTATGCAAACCCTATTTTCTTCTTCCACCAGTAAGCGTTTATGGTTCTCAATTTGAACTTCGGGCACAACTAGTGAAGGAAGGCAATGATGGTGGTGATTAACCATCACCCCTGCAGGCCCTGGTGTCTGACTGATCACTGACCACAAAAGCTACATGACCTTGACAAGTTACTGTACTCCTTGTGCCTCAGTTTCCTTATCAGTAAGACAAAGGCAATAAGAATACTTAATTCACATGTTGATTAAATGAAATAAAAGGTATAAAATGGTTAGACTGGTGCTTGGCACATAAAGGCTAAATAAGAGACACTATCATCATTATCATAATTTGGTGCAATAATATCCGAAGTCTGCCTCTATTATTTCAACAACCTGTTATTCAATATTAATATACAATTTACATACAGTGAAATTCAAAAACCTTAAGTTCCATCATTTATCTTCCCCACAACAGTTCAACAATAGTGTCACATAAACAAACTTCAAAAATATGCACTCTCGTGTGTGGTTTTTGCCCACTATAATTCTTCTGAGGTTCATTCAAGTTGAATCATTCATTCTTTTTCGATTGCGGAGTAGTACTCCACTGTATAATACAAGCATACTAAAATGCGTTCACCCTTTTGTTGATGGGCATTTGGGTTGTTTCCAGTTTGGGACTTATGAACAAAGTCGCTATAAACATTCTTTGTACAAGTCTTTTTTGAGGACTTACGTTTTCATTTCTTGTGGGTAAAAAATCTAAGAGTGGAAATTCTACAGTGAACGTATGTTTAATTTTACAAAAACTGCCAAACTGTTTTCCAAAGTATTAAAACATACCTATACTCCCATCAGCAATGGCGTTTGCTCCACAGCCTTGCCACCATTTGCTGGTGTTAGTCCTTCTACTTCTAGCCAGACTGGAGGCTGAGAAACCACAACTCTTCATAGTTTAATATGCATTTCCCTTAGGACTAATAATGTTGAACACCTACACATTAGTGCTTATTGGCCACTTGTATTCAAGTTTTTGCCCATTTTGTATTAGGATGTTGGCCTTATTATTACTGATTTGCAGGAGTTCTTTACTTCAGATAGAAAGCCTTTGTGAGATTTATGTATTATTAATATGTTCTCCCCCTCTGTGGCTTGCTTATTAATTTTCTTTAAAAATCTTACCTTCAGGAGAATTTTTAATTAAAAAATTAATTTTTAATCTTTTACAGCAGTTTAAGGTTTTCAGAAAACGTCAGCAGGAAGTACAAAGATTTTCCTAAACATACCCTCACTCACCCCACCTGACACAGTATCCCTGTTAATTAACATCCTGCATTAGTGCAGTACATCTGTTACAACTGATGAACCGAAGCTGATACATTATTATTATTAACTAATGTCCATAGGGATCACTGTTTTGTCGTACATTCTAGGGTCTGAACAACTGTATAAGGACATGTATCTACCATTAAAGTATCATAGAGGATAGTTTCACTGCCTAAAAAATCCCGTGGCCCTACCTATTCAACCTCCCGTCCTCACCCCCGCCGAATCCCTGACAACCACTGATCTTTACTGTCTCCACAGTTATGCCTTTTCCAGAATGCTGTACAGCTAGAATCATACGGAACGTAGCCTTTTCAGATTGGCTTCTTTTCATTTAGTATTATGAATTTAAGGTTCCTCCATGTCTTTTGTAATTACAGAAGAAATATTCTTAAAGAAAACGCCATCATGCTAGAAAATACAATGATGTTTGATTTTAATTCCTAAAATTTGAACTTCTATTACACCATCAGGAAAATAAATTCTTAAATATAAAATATATAATTTTTTAAAATCGTAAACAGCTTTAGTGACATAAAATTCACACATCATAAACTGAACTCACCTGAAGTGTACAATGCATTGGTGTTTAGTATATTCACAGAGTTGTGTATCCATCACCACAACCAATTTTAAAACATTTTCGTAACCCCAAAAGGAAACTTTGGACCCATTAGCGGTCATTTCACATTTCCCGCTCTGGCCTATGCAGCCCTATGCAGCTACTAATGTACACTCTATTTCTACACTTTGCTTATTCTAGACATTTCATATATAATAAATCATAAAATTTGTAGTCTCTTGTGTCTGCCTTATTTCATTTAGCATAGTGTTTTCAAATTTCACTCATGTTGCATGAAGTATCTCTTTTATTTTTATTACTGAATATTCCATTCTATAAATACACATTTTATTGAACATTATATATCTATTAATCACTTCATGGACGTTTCCACTGCCTGCTTATTATGAAAAATGCCCACTATGAACATTTGTATACAACATTCGTGTGGACATATGGGTTAATCTCCCTTGGGTATATATAGCTGAGAGTGGAATAGCTGGGTCATGGGATGCTGTCTTACATTTTGAGAAACTGCCAAATTATTTCCAGGTTTGCATAATTTTACTCATAAATTTGCACCAGGAATGTATAAGTGTCCCAATTTCTCCACATCATCAGCAACACTTTGTTATTGTCTTTGTGATTACAGTCAGCCTAGTGTATGTAAGCGGTATCTCATTTTGATTTTGATTTGCATTTCCCTAATAACTAGTGATGCTGAGCATCTTTTCATGGGCTTGTTGACCATCTGTATATCTCCGCTGGAAAAATTTCTATTCATTCCTTTGCCCATTTTTTAATTGGGTTGTCTTTTTTATTATTGAGTTATAAGAATTCTTTATATATTCTAGACAAAAATCTCTTATCCAATATATGATCTGCAAGTATTTTCCTCCAATCTGTAGGCTGTCTTTTCACTTACTGTCCTTTAAAACACAAAAACTCTTAATTTTGATGAAATACAATTTATCTATTTTTTTCTTTTGTTGCTTATGCATTTGGCTCTTACATAAGAAATCACTGACTAACCAAAAGTAACGAAGATTAACTCCTATGTTTCCTTCTAAGAGTTTTGTAGTTTCGCTCTTTGTTTCATGCTTTTTTTTAAAGTTCATTTTTGTGCACAGTGTAGGGAGGGATCCAACTTCAATTTTTGACATGGAGATATCCAGCTACCCCAGCAGCATTTATTGAAAACAATTATTCTTTACCCATTGGATTGTCTTCATAACACTTGTTGAAATCAACTGATCATACTGTAACAATTTATTTCTGGACTTTATTTGATCAACAATTTATTTGATCAACACATCTACTATTCCTCTGCCAGTACCACACTGTCTTGATTATTGTAACTTTGTATAAGTTTTGAAATTGGGAAGTATGAGTTCCCCAGGTTTGTTCTTCTTTTTTGAGATTGTTTTGGTTATGCTGAATCTCTTGCATTTTTGTACAAATTTTGGAATATGATTATTTCCGCAGAAGAACACACCTGGGGTTTAATAGGGATTGCATCAAATCTGTATGTCATTAATATTAGGTCCTCTGATCTGTGAATGTGGGATGCTAACCCATTTATTTAAATTGTCTTTATTTCAACCATTGTTTTGTAGTTTTCGGTACACAAGTCTTACACTTCTTTTTAAAAAAATTTGTGCTTAAGTATTGTATTCTTTTTGGTGCTTCTGTAAAATAAAATTGTTTTGTTAATTTTATTTTTGGTTTGTAACACTGCTATTGCATAAAAATAAAATTGATATTTATATATCATTCTTATATTCCACAACCTTGCAAAAGTCATTTATTAGTTCTAATAGGATTTTTTGTGAATTCCCTAAGATTTTCTACATACAAGATCATGTCACCTGTGAACAGAGATAGTTTTACTTCTCCCCATTTGATACTTTTAATTCTTCTTGACAAACTGCCCAAGCTAGAACTCTAGTACAATGTTGAAAAAAGTAACAGCAAACTTCCTTGTCTTGTTCCTGACCTTAGCAGAAAAAACATTCAGTTTTATACCACTAAATATGATGTTAGCTGTGGATTTTTCGTAGATGGACTTCATTAGGTTGAGGAAGTTCCCTTCTATTTCTAATTGGTTTTGGGTGTTGTGTTTTTTTTTTTAAGACTAGATTTATTTATTTATTTTGGCTGCATTGGGTCTTCGCTGTTGCATACAGGCTTTCTCTCTAGTTGTGGCGCGCGGAGGCTACTCTTCATTGCGGTGCACAGGCTTCTCATTGCAGTAGCTTCTCTTGCTGTGGAGCACGGGCTCTAGGCACACGGGCTTCAGTAGTTGTGGCACGTGGGCTCAGTAGTTGTGGCTTGCAGGCTCTAGAGTGGAGGCTCAGTAGTTGTGACGCACGGGCTTCACTGCTCCGTGGCACGTGGGGTCTTCCCGGACCAGGGCTCGAACCCGTGTCCCCTGTATTGGCAGGTGGATTCTTAACCACTGCACCACCAGGGAAATTCCTGGTTGAGTGTTTTTATCATGAAAGGCTGCTGGATTTTGCCAAACGTTTTTCCTGCATTTATTGAGATAATTCTGTGATTTTTCCCCTTTACTCTATTAACATGGTTTATCACATTGATTGTTTTTTGGATGTTAAACCAACTGTGTATACACAGGATAAAACTCACTTGGTTATGGCATATAATCGTTTTATATATTCATGAAGTTTGCTAGTATTTTGTTGAGGATTTTTTGCATTAATATATATGAGGGATATTGGTCTTCAGCTTTCTTTTAACATCTTTATCTGGATTTGGTATCATGGTAATACTGGCCATGGAGAATGAGTTGCAAATTTTATCCTTCTTTTCTATTTTTGGAAGAGTTTGTGAAAGATTAGTATTAATTTCTTTCTAAATACTTCACTGAATTCACCAGTGAAGCCATCTAATCCTGGGTTCTTCTTTCTGGGAAGTTTTGTGATGACTAATTCAATCTCTTTCAGGTCTATTCAGATTTTCTATTTCCTCTTGAGTTAATGTCAGTAGCTTGCATCTTTCTCCAAATTTCTCCATTTTATCTAAGTTGGCATGCAATTGTTCACATTATTTCCTTATAATCCTTTTAATTTCTGTAAGGTCCGTATGTATAATCCCTATTTCATTACTGATTTTAGCTATTTGAGTCTCTTTCTCTCTTGGCCAGTCTACCTAAAAGTTTGTCATTTCTGCTGATCTTCCCAAGGACAAAATTCTGCTTTTACTGATCTCTTCTATTGTTGTTCTATTCTCTATTTCATTTATTTCCTCTCTGATCTTTAGTATTTTCTTCCCTCTGCTTGCTTTGGGTTTAGTTTGCTCTTCTTTTCCTATTTTCCTAAAGTGGAAGAAGAGGTGACTGATATGAGATCTTCTTTTTTAATATGTGTTTACAGCTCTACATTTCCCTCTAACCACTGCTTTAGATGCATCCCTTAAGTTTTTGAATGTTCTGATCTTGTTTTAATTCATTTCAAAGTATTTTACAATTTCTTTGTGATTTCTTCTTCATTCTATTAGTTATTTAGGAGTGAATTATTAAATTTCCACAAATTTGTGAATTTCCAAAATTTCTTTTGTTGATTTCTAATTTCATTCAACTGTGGTTGGAGAACATCTGTAAGATTTCAATCTCATTGAATTTATCAAGGCTTGTTCTGTGGCCTAGCATATGACATGGTTTCTCTTGGAAAATGTTACCCATGTACTTGAGAAGGTGCATGTTCTCCAGTTGAATGTACTGTTCTAAATAGATAACTATTAGATCTATTTGGTTTATAGTGTTGTACAAGTCTTCTACTTCCTTGTTGATGATCGTATCTAGTTGTTCTGTCCATTATTGAAAGTGGAGTATGAAAGTCTCCAACTATTACTGTTGAATCATTAATTTCTCCTTTCAGTTGTCTCAGTTTTGCTTCATATATTTGGGGATGGCGTTATTGGGTAACATATATGCTCAAAATCGTTATAGCTTTCTCAAGGATTGATTGTTTTGTCATTATAAAATACCCCTCTGTCTCCAGTAACAATTTTTGTCTTAAAATTATGTTGACTGATATTAGTATTACTAATAATAATTATACTAGTATTACAAACATAGTATGTCTGATAACTCTCTCCTTTTACCTTCAGCCTACTGTGTCTTTGAGTCAAAGTATATCTATTGATGAAAGCATATAATTTGATCTTTTTTTTTAACATCTTTATTGGAATATAATTGCTTTACAATGGTGTGTTAGTTTCTGCTTTATAACAAAGTGCATCAGCTACTGATCTTGTTTTTTATCCCCTATACCAATATCTGCCCTTGACTGGGGTGCTTATTCTATTTATTGATACGTTAAATATACTTCCTCATTAAGCAGGATTTATTTTTTGCTTTTACATTTACTTTTTGCTTTCTATCTCACATCTTTTTTGTTCTTCTATTCCTCCATCACTGCCTTCTTTTGTTTAAATAGGTATTTCCTAGTGTACCAATTTAATTCCCTTGATGGTTCATATACTATTTTCAAAAGCTATTTTCTTAGTGGTTACCTTAGGGATTACAATTAGCACCTTATATTTAGCCACCATAGTTTGGATTAATGCTAACTTAATTGCAAAAGGATATAGAAAATTTGCTCCGATATAGCTTTGTTTTCTCTACCGTTTGTCTTCCTGTTGTCATACAAATTATATCTGTACATATTGTGCGCCTATCAACTTAGAATTATAATTACTGCATTATGCAGTTGTCTTTTAAATCAGATAGAAAACAAAAAGATATTACAAAGTAAAAATACATTTATATTGTCTTTTATATTTACTGATGTAGTAATCTTTAACCAGTGCTCTTTTTTTTTTTTGGAGGGTTTTCATTTTTGTTTTTAATGACTAATCTTGCTTTTTGTCACTTGGTAACCAGTGCTCTTTTTAATTCACATGTATTTAACAGTTTCTGTTTAATGTCCTTTCATTTCACCCTGAAGAACTTCCTATTTCTTGTTGGATAGGTCTGCTAGCATTGGATTCTCTTGGGTTTTGTTCAGAATGTCTTAATGTCTCCTTCATGTTTAAAAGATAGTTTTGCTGGATATAGCGTTCTTTATTGACATTCCTTTCTTTCTTTTTTTTTTTTTTTTAATTCTTCAGCACTTTATATGTACCATCCCATTCTCTTCTGGACAACCTGGTGATGTCCAGAAGAGAATGGGAGCTCTTAACCTTACTGAGGATCTCGTTTACATGATGAGCCATTTTTCTCATGCTGCTTTTAACATTCTTTTTGGGTTTTGACAGTTTGACTATGCTGTGTGTAGGTGTAGATATCTTTGAGCTTATTCTACCTTGGAGCTTATTAAGCTTCTTGAATGTGCAGATTAATGTTTTCCATCAAAGTTGGGATGTTTTCAGTCACGCTTTCTTTTCTTTTTTTTAATAATTCTACAGCATTTCTATTGATTGATTGATTGATTGATTGGCTGTGTTGGGTCTTCGTTTCTGTGCGAGGGCTTTCTCTAGTTGTGGCGAGCGGGGGCCACTCTTCATCGCGGTGCACGGGCCTCTCACTGTCATGGCCTCTCTTGTTGCGGAGCACAGGCTCCAGATGCACCGGCTCAGCAGTTGTGGCTCACAGGCCTAGTTGCTCCGCGCCATGTGGGATCTTCCCAGACCAGGAACCCACGTCCCCTGCACCGGCCGGCAGACTCTCAACCACTGCGCCAACAGGGAAGCCCTCAGTCACACTTTCTTTAAATATTCTTTCTCCTCCTTTATCTTTCTTCTCTTCTGCTTCTGGGACTCTCAGCATGTATGCTGGTAAATCTGATGGTGTCCTAAAGATCTCTGAGGCTCTGTTCATTTTTCTTCAGTTTTCTTTCTGTTCCTCACACTGGATAATCTCAATTGATATGTCTTCAAATTTGCTGATTGCTTCTTCTGCCACTCAAATCTACTGTTGAGTTCCTCAGTGCATTTTTTCACTGTGGGCACTGTACTTTCATCTCTAGAATTTTTATTTGCTTTTAAAAAAAAATCATTTCTATCTTTTATTGATATTTTCTATTTGGTGAGATATGATTGCCCTACTTTCCCTTAATTCTTCATATTGGATTTCCTTCAGTTCTTTCAACATTTTTTTTTTTTTTTGCGGTATGCGGGCCTCTAACTGTTGTGGCCACTCCCGTTGTGGAGCACAGGCTCAGCGGCCATGGCTCACAGGCTTAGCTGCTCCGCGGCATCTTCCTGGACCAGGGCACAAACCCGTGTGCCCTGCAATCAGCAGGCAGACTCTCAACCACTGCGCCACCAGGGAAGCCCCTTCAACATATTTTTAACAGGTTATTAAAGATCACTGTATAATAAGTACATTTGGGCCCGTCTCGGGCAGTTTCTATTGACTTTTTATCCTGTGAATGGGCCATACTTGCATGTTTCTTCACGTCTTGTAATTTTTTTTTATTGAAAATGGGCCATTTAGATAATGTGGCACACCTGCAAATGATATTCTTGTCCCCTCACCAGGACAATCTGGACTTTTCTTCTAGCCGTCTTCAGAGTTGATAATTATCTGTTTAATGTCTACATATCACATTCTATTTTAAGCTTCCTAAAGGGCAGAAACTGTTTTATTATTACTCTAAGCCCAAGCATCTTATCACAAGGAGTACTATTTGTTATCTTTGGAACAATCTAATAACTCTAATTCTAAAGGTAGAAAGTTATCATTGTAATACATATTCAGGAAATTACTCTAATGACAGAAAGTGACCTTTGTAAAGTAGATGATCAGGATACTGGTCATCTAAACCAATGTTATCTAGATTCAGGGCTGTTAGTTACATATGAACATTCAAGGTATGAAATTAGTCTGACACACTGAGAAAATAGAAATCCCAAAGAGCACGAAATCATAAACAACTTTTTAAAAGAAAAAAATAGGCAGCTTAATTCTGAGTTTATCCTACAGATTAATGTGAAAACTTCAGTGATTGTAATAATGGAATATAAGGATACTTAAATAGCTACTATGCTAACATCTTTTAAAAATAACAATGTTTTCAAACAACATGGGTTACTAGTCTCTGCCTTTCCTTTTCTTACACATTTCTTTATATTTCTCAGAATATTCCAAATTTCATAAAATTTATTCACAGAACAAATTTTACTGAAACTATTATTTGGGATAAAGATGAAAAGGTAGCTCTGTAAGTAGAAATTCAAATCTATTCAAATCAAAAAATCAAGATGTAAACATAATGCATTTTCAATGTTCAGTAATACATAATACACATGCAGAAAAAAACATTTTACTGAAAAATCATGTAATGTCTTCAAAAGATGTATTTCTCCATTTGCACCAATTCCATTACTCTTGCATTTTTACTTAACTCAAAATCTCTCTAAACCACCTTTAAAGCTTTTTTTTGAAACAAGGCTGAACATAAATATACAAATATTCCTCCATTACCTACAGCAAATTGCCTTACACAGATCAGCTCACTTGGATTTTTAATAATAATTTTTGAATTATGTAAATTAATCATTTGACATTTTACTATGAATGCAGTGATAGTGTTGATTTAGTTTCAATTCCAAAATCAAGGATTTCATTATCCTATAAAATATATCCAGAGTTCAAAGTATTTAAGGGGGGTTAAACAAAATGCAAACATGTAATGCAATATTAAGCATGTGAAATAAAAACTTGATGGCCTAAAGAAAGCATGCTATGCTGTTACCCTGGTGACAGGTTAAAAAAGGGATTGTGAGCTGAATAGCTGTATGATATGAAATTAAAATGTTTCACATTGAACAATCCAAAATGAATTGGGAAAGGTTAGAGTAAAGGAGAGAGAAATCAATTCTCCAATGGCAATGGGTGAATGGGAAAGAAGTATGAATAGGATTTGCCAGTGGGGTGCAACAGCTGCCAAATATCCTGCAGCCAAAGAATTACAATACTACTGATGAAGTGTGCAAGAGCTTTTGGAATCATTGCAGGGAACAGAGAAATTCTCCTTCAATAATGAGGCTATTCAGTCTTCCATTCAGCTCTTATAGTAGAATTTAAAAAAAAAGAAAGAAAAATATTTTAAAATGTAATATTTAGCAAAAAGTGTATAAATATGACATCCACTTAATCAATATTTTGCGCTTAGTCTCAGATAGGTTTCTAAATCGTCCAAGACACAGTCATATTAAGTAACTGAAAATATTGCAACAGAGATATTAAAAAGTAAGGCTAGCGTAAAGGATGATGATTGAATTGACATTTTCTTCCCTCTTGGAGCTTTTAGGGGACTTATTTGCTTAAATGAAAGTAGATATTTCCAGAAGCACAGTTAGCTATGTATGTTCATGAGCATACACCCAAAGTACTGTTGTTAATTATATACTTAGTTATCAGAACATCAATTTCATTGTCATAATGAAGTAGCTTATCTGAGAACATAAATGAAACAAGTATGATATAAAAGTTGTCATTTGTTGTCACAGATGGTATAAATGTGTTAATAATTTGATATGTCCTTTTAAATTCAGAAATACTTAAGTAAAAGAATCAATATGCACTGTCCACAGTACTTGCTCTTCCTTGGGAATTACTTTCACATGGCTATTTTTTTCTGTTTCTTTCCCCAGTTATATTTCATTGATTATAATCATATTTCAAAACCTTAAACTTTTATCATCTAACTGAAAACTTAATAATGGGTGAATGAATTATAAATCTAAAACCAGGAAACAACATTCTTTTTTAACAGCAGGGGAAAAAAAACCCACACAGATAATTGCATCTGTCAGGTAAAAATCAGTAAAAAATTGATTCTCCATTTTATCAGGAAGCCAGATGAGGAAAGAAAATACCATACAAATGTAGACACAATGACTGCAATTCAAGTGACTGTACTTTCCCATTATGCTACTGTGACTAAAAGAGTTAAAGTGATGACAGGCTATGTAGCCAGTCAAGATACTAGATAATATATATGTTCTACTCAGTAAGAGCTCAAAGTGGTGGTTGTACACTGACTCCATACACCCAAAGTAATCCTCCACAAAAGAGAAAGCTACATTTTTAAAAACCTTTCAGACTGAAGTCCTTTCATCAGTATTATCACAGGCCATAGTGAAGGTGTTCCATTTCCTAAGTCTTTAACTTCTGCTCAAATATCAAGAGAGAAAATAGAGGGTTTAAGTAGAAACCAGAAAGTAAAAGGGTCAGCCTCATGCAATCCAATTAGGATCAGAGCTGAAAAAGATTTCAGGAGGACTCATCCAATCCAACACTGCCATTTCTCAGAGGAGGAAACTGAAGTCAAAAGTTGAAGCACTTTGCACAAAGACTTTTACCACCTTGATACTCAGTAGTGGTGCTGGGACCAAAATCCTGACTCCTGACACTTTACTCGGTGCTGGTCCCACTACACCACACCAAATACTGTGACATTTCAGTGCCAGATGAAGGAGCCAAAAGAACCAAAGACGATACAATTTTCCTAGCCTGAATGGCTGAATAGAAGGACTGCCATAAATAAAAGAAGCTACACAGAATTCTGTGTACATATCTACAGTGTTGAATAGACGTGGGGTGCACCATCACACTCTGCACTGCCAGGGACCACCAATATCACATAGCCTAATGCAAATTAATTTGCAGATTTATCAATCCTATATGAGCAAGATTTTCCATTGTATGTTAATTTTTTTTGAAAGTACTAATGTTGCACAGTCCTGGAAAACCACTTTTCCAAAAACCAATACAGAGAAATGTGGATAACATAACAGTATGTTAAAAAAAAAAAAAAAAAAAAAAGACACTCTTTCAAAGAGAATGGTCCATTTTCTGTAAAATCTAAATAATACATTAACTGTATGTACATAAATATAGAAACCCTAAGAGTTGCCAGTACTTGCAGTCTCCAATTTCTCTCTTCCCATGTTTTCTTGAACCCTCATCAACTCAACTTTAACGACCACGTCCCACTCAACATTCCTGAAAACTGCTTGTCAAGGTCTCCTATGACCCCCACATTGAGAAATTCAATGGTCAATAGTCATTCTCGTATGTGACATATTTCAGTTGAACACTCTTTTCTTCTCTTGGTTCTCTGAACTCCACCTCCGCCTACTTTTCTATCTATCTCCTCTGCCGTTCCTTCTCAGTCTCCTTTGCTGGATCTGCCTGATCTTCCTGACTTGTTAATATGGGGTATCCCAGGGCAGGCCCAGGACCTCTGCTCCCAACTGGTCTCCCAGCTTCCGCTGTTACCCCTTTTGAGGCATTTACAGCAATGCAGGCACAATGATCTTGTTATTACATATGTCACATCAAGCTCTGCTTTGCTGAAGACCCTGCAAGGGCTCCCCATTCCTAGACCACCTAACACAACTCCATCTCTACTACTCTATGGCTTCCTCCCTCCTCTCAAATTGCATTTGCCTCCTTGCCATTTCTCAAACAGGCCGACATACTTGACCTCAGGTGCTTTTTACATTAGCTGTCTCCTCTGATTAGAAGGTCCTTCCTCCAGATATTCACATGACTCACTTCTTTCCTCCTTCAGGTCTTTGCTCTAATGTGAACCTTCCCATCCTGTTAATCCATCCTGCCATCCACTTCCCTGCAATCCAAAGTAAAACTACAACTAGCCCACCATCCACCCCAGGATGTTCTATATCCCTTCCCTGTTTTGTTTTTCACCAAAGTATTTATCATCATTTGATGTATTGCTACATCTGTTTTGTCTATCTTCTACTTAAATGTAAGCTCTATGGGGGCAGGATTTTTTTTTAATCATTTTGTTCCCTGCTAAATTCTCTAAATTTTCTAACTCAATTCTTATAATGATCAATAGGTAATTTTAAAAGACGTGATTATATTTAATACCCATATCTGACTTTCTTATTCAGTAAGGAATGGAAGGCTACATCTTTAATGTAAGAAGAAAGATTTCAAACCAATAGCTAATGTACCCGTTGATGCTGAAACACTCAAAGCATTCGAGTGACTCAGGAATAAAACGAGTATATATCATTGCCACTACCCTTGAAATAGAATCTTTGTCATCAGAGATTTTAGAAAAAGAAAATTACGGAGGGACAACTAAAAGTTAGTGAGCATCATGTTAAGTATTTTATATCTCATTTGACATTGACAAACACTCTTTAAGAACTGCTATTATCTCCATATTACAGGTGAGGAAACTAAGTCCAAGAGAGGCAAAATAATTTATCCTAAAATAGTAGCTAGGGATCAGCAAAACCAGGGAGAAATCCAAGTCTCTGGAACAAAAGCCTGTGCCCTTAAACATGAAACTATACTGGTAGTTCTAGCCAGTAGAACACGACAAGAAAAATAAATACTGGGTTGGCCAAAAAGTTCGCTCAGGTTTTTCCATAAGCTCTTATGGAAAAACCTGAACAAACTTTTTCGCCAACCCAATATTACATCCCATACAAAGGAAGGCAGGGAGTTATTATTAGAAAATGTACTGGTCACTTTAGTTGATTCCTCAACATCTATTTCACACCAGAAAATTAGTCCCAGACAAACACGACAATCCAATTCCCTTTGCAGCGACTGGTTTAGGAACGGGATGAGTTCTCTCTGGTCAATGAGAACTGAGAAGCAGCTGGTTGGGTAACACTTGGGAGAGATTTCCTCACTTCTTAGGGACAGACACAGTCTGGATTTGACTCCTGAAACTTCTACAGCTATCCTGCTATCACAGCCTTATGATAAAGCACAGAAGAAAGCAAGGCTAAGGAACTACAGAGAAGCGACATCAGCAGATGCACTTCCTGAGCCTTGTCCTTTCCGTTCTCTGAGCCTCCTGTTCAACAAAGATGTGTCAGTTTGAATAAGGGTTTCTGTTACTTGTACCCAAAAGCACCCCAAGTGATTCAGGAGGTTTTACGATTGCCCTTTTTGAAATCAAGTAATAAGTTACTACAATGGCAGGGGTGGACCTGAACCAGAGTAAAGAGGAGGGTCGAAGATCAGAAAGGTGAATCCTGACCAGTGAACAACATTTGGATCTAAGGAAAACAGGCATTTTGACCAAAACTAAATGAAAGATTACTGAAAGAAACTAAGTTTTTTTCTTTACTAGATTTTCCTCCAATCATTAGCAGTTAGTGAAACAAATTATTATACCAAACCACAATGCCAACAAAATAATTTTAGCTTCAAATAACATGAAGCAGTTGTTTAACACAACTTTTAATGATTCATTTCTGTCAATAAAAGTGTTTAGGAAAAGAATGGTTACAAAGAAAAATAACTCCATGCTAAGACAGTATGTATTTATGTAAAAACTTAATTCACTTCATTTACAGTCAAAGAAAAATTGTTATTGTTTCTGACATTAACTGTTCTCTTTTTCTAAAATACACTATCTTTTTACTATCCAAATACTATGGGTACATATTATTAAAGTTTTTTCCAAGTCATAAATGATGAAAGCGTAAAACCCATGGAGAAATTGGGAAAATAAGACCAGCAGCCAAAACAAGCAGCACAAAGGAAGTGCTGCAGGCTACTGGGTTTGGAAGCAGAACGGTACATGAGCACACCCATGACACAGCAACATGCAGCCACACCCGGAGGCTGACTTTGGACTCCATTCCCCAGGCAATAATGAAAACACGACTGTGAAGCCAAAATGTGAAGAGCTAACCACTTTACACCATTTCTGGTGTCAGGGACCTCTTCAGCAAATAAGCAAAAATAGCTTCGGTTCACTTGTGCCTAAACAAGATTACGCTTTGTCGAAAAAGACCAGTATATTTTGTTAAACGTTATAGGTCTCTGGTGGTAGCAACTTTACGGTAAACTGGCCTACTAGATAAACGATAAGTTCAACAGAAAATAAATGTACCAAAAATAAAATAATTGTTTGTTATATAGGTAATACGTGCACAATTATCTACATAACTGAACTCCTGGCCGACATATTTTATGAATCTAACTTCTTCCCAAGTTCTAAAGGGTAATGAATTCAACAGTAATATACGAGGAGGGGGATTCTAGGAAGATGACAGAATAGGAAGCACCAAGAATCTCTCTCCCCACCTAGACAACAGTCACACTGGCAGAATCTGTCTGATATAACTCTTGTGGAACCTTCAGAAGAAGGCTTGGGGGTAACTGTGGTAACTTGTGGTCAACTTCAGCTTTAGCACAGCAGCAGCTCCCCATCCCCCACTCCTAGCCTCCTGGGCGCAACTGTGGGTGTGTTCACTGGAGCAGCCTGCACCCAGCTTGTGGAAGCCAGGGTGGGCAGAACAGAACCCTGTCCTCCAAATACTAAGGATCTGTGCTCCGACTGCTAACTGCTGCTTCTGATCACAAAGGTGCAGACAGAAAGGCAGGCAGCCAGCTACTGCACCTCCCTCACTGCTGCAAGCCCCTCCCCCTCTGACCTGAGTGACTTCCAGAAGATTTAAGGGTCTAGTGCTTCCCTAACCGCCCTCCCACCTTCATTTCCCCCACCCCCTTTCAGGAGCTAGGCCTTAAAGGCTAAGACATTCAAAAACAACTGCATATACAAGGAAAATTGAAAAGTGACTGCACATGCCCAGGGAAAGTCTAGGAAAAGACCAGAAAACACCTTAAGTTTACACCTCAGGCTGATCATTGGCACAGAGGCAGCCTACGATAATCAGAAAAACAAAAATGATAAACAAAGACAATAACATAAACCACTAAACCCTGGGGAAGGAGGAGAATCTGATTTCCAAAGTTACCACATCATTGGATTGAAATGTCCAGTGTTCAATCAAAAATTCGGAAGTCATACAAATAAACAAGAAAGTATGGCCTACTCAAAGGAAAAAAAAAAAAATCAACAGAACATATCCCTGAAAAAGACCTAATGGCAGATATATCAGACAAAGACTTTAAAACAACTATCTTAAAGATGCTAAAAGAACTAAAGGAAGATGTGGAGAAAGTCAAGAAAATAATGTGTAAACAAAATAAAAATATCAATAAAAAGACAGAAAACCTAAAAAGAAATGAAATTCTGGAGCTGAAAAGCACAACAATTGAAATGAAAAACTCACTAGAGTAATTCAAAGGCAGATCTGACCAGACAGAAGGAAAAAATCAGTCAACATGAAGACAGGACAATAGAATTATCAAGTCTGAAGAACCGAAAGAAAAAAGATCAAAGTAAAGTGAACAGAGCCTAAGGGTCCTGTGGGGATACCATCAAGCAGACCAACGTATACATCATGAAAGTCCCGGAAGGAGAAAGAGAAAGGGGCAAAGAGGATATTTGAAGAAATAACAACCAAAAACTTCCCAAATTTGATGATAGACATGAACATAAACATTCAAAAAGCTCAACAAACTCCAGATAAGATGAACTCAAAGACCCACACCAAGACACAGTCAAACCTTCAAAAGCTGAAGACAGAATCTTGAAAGAGAGGAACGAATTTTCAAGTACAAATAAGATTATCAGCAGATTTCTCATCAGACACTCTGCAGGCCAGAGGCAGTGGGCTGATATATTCAAAGTGCTAAAAGAAAAAGAAACCATCAACCAAGAATCCTAAATCCAGCAAACACGTCCTTCAAAACTGAGGCAGAAGTTAACACCTTCCCAGATAAACAAAAGCTGACGGAGTTTGTGACTAGACCTGCCCTACAAAAACTGCTAAAGGAAGTCCAGCAGGGTGGAATGAAAGGACACTAGACAGTACTGAGAAACCACATGAAGAAATAAGTATCTCAGTAAAGACAAATACATGGACAATCATAAAAGCTACTATTATTGTAACAATAGCTTGTAACTCCACGTTTGGTTCTCCGTAAGATTCAAGGATCTAACGCACTTTAAAAATTATTAAAGTGAAAGCTAGTATCATCTTAACTTTGCTTTGTTTTCTACATAATTTAAGAGACTAATGCACTTAAAATAATGATTGGTTTATAGTTTTGGACATAGACTGCATAAAGGTGTAATTCTGTGATGTCAACACCTGCACCCTGGCAATCGCTGATCTTTTTCCTGTCTTTTATACTTCCATCCTTCCTAGAAATGCCAAATAAACGAAACTGTACATTATATAGTCTTCTCTAACTGGTTTCTTCCTCTTAGCATGATTTTCTTTTTAGGTTTATGCATGTATCAGTAGTGCATTTCTTCTTATTGCTAAATAGTATTCCATTGTATGGATATACCACATTTATTTTTCTACTCACCACTTGATGTACACTATTCTCCCAGGTGTGTGGTGGTGTACCACTGTGATTTTAGTTTGTATTTTTCTAATGATTAATGATGTTAAACATCTTTTCATGGACTTATTTGCCATTCATATAACTTCTTTGTAAAAGAGGCCATGCCAAATCTTCTATTTTTTTTTAATTCAGTTGTTTGGCTCATTTTTTAGTTGTAAGAATTATTTATACATTATAGATTCAAGTCCTTTATTGGACATGTATCTCTGAATACGTTCTGTTTTATAATATTCTTGATGGTGTTTTTAAGAGCAGTTATTTTGCATATATTTTAAATTCACTATAATAGAAATTTTAAATGTGCTTTCAAAGACTAGTGAATAAAGAGAAGAAATAGTCACAATATAATATGAAATTTTAAAAGGTAAAATTCAAATGACATTTCCAGTATGACTCTAATTATGTAGACTATATACACTACAAGTATGGATATGTATAAACATACACACATATACACTTGGAAAGGAATATATTAAAATATTAAAAGTGGTTATTGTGGGATTACAGGAAATTTTTATCCTTTTATTTATTTATTTTTTTTCTTCTTTTATTTTTTAAAACTTCTTCAGATTCTTACCAATGTTAAGTCAGCACTCTCTGAAAATAACTAGAATACACTGCTTAAAGATCAAACCAGTTCATCATTAGCTATACTCAGGACTTGTGTGAAATAGTCAAGATCCAAGTAACACCTGAAGCTAAAGGAATAAAGATATGAATATTGTATTTACCAAAAAAAATAATAAAAATATTATTCATACAAGGTATGATTCTGGCTTTAAAGCAAAAGCTTAGATCTCTCCTACACACACATCACTCCAAAACAGCACAGTCCAACAAAGCTTGACAGAAATACAACAGCGATGATGGAAAGGTTCTTTCTGTTACCTGATACCGTAGCCACTGACCACGGTACAGTAGTGGCTATGGAGCACTGCAACTGTGGGTAGTGACTATATTGACACTGACATTGACATGTGACTGAGAAACTGAGTTTTTAATTTAATTTTAATTCAAATAGGCACACATGGCTAGTGGCTTCCACACTGGGGAGCACGACTTTAGGGGTAAAACAAACGAACCAACCAGATTCCTGGCTCTACTGACCATTTTCCTCCTCCTTCCATTCATTCAGTAATTTACAGAAATTCAATATCCTCTCATCTCTCCCTAGACAGACACCAAATTAACTTCAAAAAAAGATCATACATTAAGCTTTTTGTACTATCCCTTGAGGATAAGAACAAATGAAAAGTACTGGTTACTTGGGATTCATCCCAAGTTCACAAGAATGGTTCAACATATGCAAATCAATCAATGTGATACACCACATAAAAAAAAGAAAAGACAAAAAACACGTGATCATCTCAATAGATACAGAAAAAGCATTTGACAAAATTCAACATCCATTCATGATAAAAACTCTTACCAAAATGGGTAGAGATGGAACATATCTCAACATAATAAAAGCTATTTATGACAAACCCACAGCCAATATAGTACTCAATGGTGAAAAGCTTAAGGCGTTCCCACTAAAATCTGGAATAAGACAAGGATGCCCACTCTCGCCTCTTCTATTCAACATAGAATCGGAAGTCCTAGCCACAGCAATCAGACAAGAAAAAGAAACAGAACGTATCCAAATTGGAAGGGAAGAGGTAACACTGTCATTATATGCAGATGACATGACACTATTATAAATATAGGAAACCCTAAAGACTCCACACAAAAACTACTAGAACTGATAAACGAATTCAGCAAGGAAACAGGATACAAAATTAACATACAGAAATCGGTTGCATGTCTTTACACTAACAATGAAATGTCAGAAGGGGAATGTAAAAAAACAATATCTTTTAAAAATCACACTCCCCAAAATAAAATGCTTAGGAATAAACCTGACCAAGGAGGTGAAAGACTTATACACTGAGAACTATAAAACATTAATAAAGTAAACTGAAGATGAATCAAAGAAATGGAAAGATATCCCAGGACCTTGAATTGGAAGAATTAATATTGTTAAAATGGCCATACTACACAAAGCAATCTACAGATCTAATGGGATCCCTATCAAATTACCCATGATATTTTTCACAGAATTAGAACAAATAATCCTAAAATTTATATGGAACCATAAAAGACCCAGAGAATTGCCAAAGCAATCCTGAAGAAAAAGAACAAAGCAGGAGGCATAACCCTCCCAGACTTCAGACACTACTACGAAAGCTACAGTAATCAAAATGGTGTGGTATTGGCACAAAAACAGACATATGGATCAACAGAACAGAATAGAGAGCCCAGAAATAAACCCACACACCTACAGCCAATTAATCTTTGACAAAGAAGGCAAGAATATACAATGGAAAAAAGAAGAACCTTCAGCCAGTGGTGTCGGGAACGTTGGACAGCCACATGTCAATGAATGAAGTTAGAACACACCCTCACACCATACACAAAAATAAACTCAAAATGGCTTAAGGACTTAAACATAAGACATGACACCACAAAACTCCTAGAAGAGATCACAGGCAAAACATTCTCTGACATAAATCATAGCAATGTTTTCTTAGGTCAGTCTCCTAAGGCAATAGAAATAAAAACAGAAATAAAAAATGGGACCTAATCAAACTTACAAGTCTTTGCACAGCAAAGGAAACCATAAACAAAACGAAAAGACAACCTACAGAATGGGAGAAGATGTCTGCAAACTATGCGACCGACAAGGGCTTAATTTCCAAAATATACAAACAGCTCATACAGCTCAACAACAACAACAAACAAACAACCCAATCGAAAACTGAGAAGGACCTAAATAGACATTTCTCCAAAGAAGAAATACAGACGGCCAATAAGCACAGAAAAAGATGTTCGATGTCACTAATTATTAGAGAAATGCACATCAGAACTACAATGAGGTAGCACCTCACACCGGTCAGAATGGCCATCGTTAAAAAGTCTACAAATAACAAACAATGGAGAGGGTGTGGAGAAAAGGGAACCCTCCCACACTGTTGGTGGGAATGTAAGTTGGTGCAGCGGTTATGGAAAACAGTACGGAGGTTCCACAGAAAACTAACAACAGAATTACCATATGATCCAGCAATCTCACTCCTGGGCATATATCCACACAAAACTCTTATTCAAAAAGATACATGCTCCCTCCCCTATATTCATAGCAGCACTATTCACAATAGCCGAGACATGGAAACAAGCTAAATGTCCATTGACAGATGAACGGATAGATGCAGATGTGCAGCAACTTGGATGCAACTAGAGATGATCACACTAAGTGAAGTAAGTCAGAAAAAGAGAGACAAATACCATATGGTATCACTTATATGTGGAATCTAAAATAGGACACAAATGAACCTACTTATGAAACAGAAACAGACTCATAAACATAAAGAACAGACTTGTGGTTGCCAAGGGGGAGGGGGCTGGGGAGGGATGGAGTGGAAGGTTGGGGTGAGCAGGTGTAAGCTTTTATATACAGGATGGATAAACAACAAGGTCCTACTCTATAGCACAGGGAACTGTAGTCAATATGCTATGATGCAGAAGAACATTTAAAACAAGAATGTATATATATGTGTAACTAAACCACTTTGCGGTACCGCAGAAATTATCACAACATTGTACATCAACTATACTCCAATAAAAATTTTAAAAAAGAGAAGTTCCGGTTACTCAGATTTTCTGAGTAAAACCACATTAGCCACGCATATATAGCCTGAGACCAATTTAGTTTTCCTTCTACCTAATTCTTCAGGAGTAACCTGAGTTTCTGATCTGTGCTCTTCAGAGCTGCTCGGTCATCTGCCATCTTTTTTCTAATCTTTATTCTTCCTCTTGAGGAAAAGTAAAAAGAAAGGAAAAGGACTTGACGTAACACAATTTTATCAACTGCCTCTCTAGCAAGTAATGGACTATACTTGCTAAGTAGGATTACTCTAGCAAATGCACAGACATTCATAATAAATAATCCTGTCACTCAGAAGCATGAATGTCACAATGATTTTTGTACTTGCCCGGGTATAAAGCATGTTTTCCCTTTTGCTTAGGTTATTAGGAAGCTAAAAGGTACACTTAGGGCTCACACATAACTAACTCAACCTGTTGTTAATTCTTTCTTATAGCTTATAAATAAGTTTCTTATATACATATTTTTAACTGTTCAGGTTATTTCCTAAAGTTTAGTACTATAACACTTCTCAAAACATTTTTCCAGTAAGAAAACAAAAGTAATAAATACAAATTACTTGAACAGATTTCCTATAAGGTTTCAGGGTACTTTCTCCAATAATGTCCAATTTTTTCTGCTCATTTATTCTGTTTTAAATGATCTCACATACCTTGAATTTTCACCTTCTTGAAAATGATGTGCTCTTAATTGGGATGCCACAAACAAGGATGAAGCTATTGCCAGTAACTGGTTTCTCTCAGTCTCTGTTAACTGGTGTCCTGAGGGAAATCAATCAATCAATCAATCACATGCATAATGCTAACATCTATGCTTCTATATTACAGAGTTATTAGTCATTCAAACAAGTATTTTATCAAGCATCTCTTATGGAGCTAGTCTTGTACCAGACCCTGGGCTGTGCCAGAGGGAAAGGAGGGAGCAAGATGGTTCAAATAAAACAAAGACCCCTGCTCACTGGAAGTTTATAGTCCAATTTGGGAAAGAAGATATTAAACAGATGCACAGAACAAAACAATTGCAAATAAGAAAACTACTCACAGAGATCTCTAGGAAAAACTTAGGGCTCCTCATATCTGCTTCTCCTTATCACTCCCCACCCCAAATTTTACTTCTAAGGAGAGAGAGGATAAAATGAGGAAAAGGAGTGTTGCCGGTCAAGGACAGTGGCTGGGCCATGTTTTCTAACATGAAGGACTAAAAGAAAATAAATACGTGATTCTCTTGCCTCTATACTTACAGTCAGGGTTTGAATCCCAGTCAATCAACCAACCAACAAAGCGATTTCTCTCTCCCTCTTTAATTCACTCTTCTTACCGTAATACAGCTGGACCTGGGGGCAGTGGTCTAGCCTGACAAGCCCGGGGAAGACTCCCTGGTCTGGCTGAGTGTGGTGCAGCGGGGAAATCTGCTCTATGTGCATGATAATTCCTCAAGAAGTGGGTGAGTCAAGGCGGAACTGGATACTCCAGGGTCTGCCAGCAAACACATCCCCTTGAGTGCTGTGTAATCTCACCACAACTTCTAACACTGTCTATTTACCACCATGCTATACACAGATAATAGAGTTCATCAGATGGTACAGTACAGGCAACTGGAGTGCTGGATCATCAGCACGAAGATGCTACTTGTACAATTCGAAAAAGAAAAATCGATCAGGTAGTTATTTAAGTTTATCGGAAAGAAATGAAGTAATTTCAACACTGTGTCTTAAAAAATTATTCAGAACAGAAATAAGACTAAAAATATTCACAACTAGAATATAAAGACTTTCCAGATCGGCAGCACATTTTTCTACGGGGAGGCGTTCTGCGAAAATGAAAGGTGTTGTTTCATGACACTGAAGGGGAAGGAAAGCCCCAGTAACCCATTCTTCGAGACAAACCGAGGAGCACCATAAACTATAACACCAATGTGGGACGTCTCGTTGGTCTGGGAATTCAGTGACAGAACCCTCAATGGCCTAAGAAACCACATTCCTACAGGCTTTGAAAAGTTCCTAATCATCCCCAACACTTAAGCAGTGATGGAAACATTCCATATACTTCCATAATGAACTACCCTACATGAGGATTACAGAAATTTGGTCTCAGTCTTCTCAAAAACATACCATCTACACAAGAGCGGTTCTCAAAGTATGGCCTGGGGATTACTGGGAGTCCCCAAGAGCCCTTCGGGGGTTCTGCAAGGTCAAAACTATTTTCGTAATAATGCTAAGATTTATTTGCTTTTTCACCCCTCCGTTTTTCAGGAGTATATTGTGGAGGTTCCCTGATCCAAGAGATATGACCTGTGATGACATCATTACTCTGATGTCAACATATAATGGATCTACTATTGTTACTCTGAAAATGAATTAATAATTATTTTTAAAGTTCCTAAGTTTTAATTGACAACATAGCAAGTAAATAACCACAAAAGCTCTTTGGGGGATAAAGAGCACCAGTGCCTCTCAAACCTCACTGTGCATCAGAATCGCCTGGATTAAAGCACAGATTCCAGAGCTCCACCTGCAGAGAATGACAGGTAGTAAGTCTGAGGTGGGGCCCAGTAATTTGCATTTCCAAGAAGCTCCAGAGTGCTGCTGAAGCCACATGTCTACAGATCTCACTGTGAACAGAAGTGGTTTAGATTCATGTTTATCAAACTGTGAAATACAAACCACTTAGTAGCTCATGAAACCAGTTCGGTGGGTCAGACCAGCAAAACAATTTATGAGAGCACTTTGCTCACACTATTTTTCACGAGTGTGTGTATCCTAAGTCATGCTGTAAAATATATTTACTACAGTGGTTCACAAAGTTGTTACTTCTCTAGACACATCTGCACATCATGTATCGCCAACAGAAAAAAAGGCAAAATGTGGGAATCCTTTAAATTGTAAGATGATAATTCCGTGTTTCATTTGTCTAACAAATTATTAGATGTACTGACTCAGACAATATTAAGGAGAATCCCAAATAAAATCGAACATCATCACATCTCACAGGCAAATTGATACAATACATAGCAACTTTAACCCTTTTACTGATACTGGAACAGATTCTCCAATTTTACCAATGGCTAATTCTCAATAAATTTGTCTGATGTAAGCGTGCTAAAGATTTCTTGTCTTCTACAATTGAACTAAATTTGTTTCGACAATTTTTTAAAGAATCTCAGGTAATTTTAATAGGGAAGTACTGCAAATATCGTCTACTCTATATCCTCCATGCAGTGTGGGTGGTCTCTTCTACTGCAATGTTGGACAGATCGCTATATATGACCTACAGAACCCCTACAATATGGGAAAATGAGAAGTTCTTACAAGGATTTCTAAATCATTAGCCAGTTACTTCTCATACTGCGTTACACTGTTTCTTTGTGACTTCCACCCATCCATCTGACTTTTCCAACCTAAAGTAACACTGAATAATTCTATTCCCTCTTACACTTGTACAACACCAATCTAGACTGCAGTTACACATCCTGAAACTCGTTAAATAAAAGAACTATTATATCCGGACCACTCCTGGGGTACTCTGGCCATGTCAAAAGAGGGGTATTCAGGTCCAAAAAGGCAAGGCATCAGAGATTCTATCATAACCAAGGATCTCTTATCCTTTATATTGTACTTTTTAGATGTAGAGGCTTTGCAGTATGTTTTAATATACGGAAGCCAATTTTCCTCTTTACTTTTCATAATCTTCTTGGCTGTTCTTGGAAATCTATGATTACATATAAGCTTTTAAATTGCTTATGTAGTAAGCCTTGTGAATCTAACTGGAATTACATAAAATCTGTGTATTAATCTGGGAAAGACTGGCACTCATATATACTGAGTCCCCCCCCAAAAAATAACTGATTTTTCCCCCATGTTTTCAGATTGTGTTTCTTGCTCCTTGACAAGATTTTATAGTTGTCTCCATATAGGTTCTATGTCTTTCCTATTAAATTTTCTCTAGTCTTACAAGATATTACAGTTAATAAGAAAAGCTTTGGTTTTTTCCCTTTTCATTTCAAGCTAGCTTTCACACAAAAAAAAGAGTCACTGACTTGGCATATTTTTCTTGTTGCATTCAGCCACCTTGCCAAATTTGCTTATTAAGTCTAGAAGTTTTTAGTAGGATCTTCTGGGTTTTCTAGGAATATAATCATATCTGGGGAAAAAAAAGACTTCGTCTCTTCTTTTAAAAATATTTACACCAACTACTTCCTTTTTTCCCTTTTTATCCTCTAAAACAATATTTAATAATAATGGTAATTTTATAGTAGACCTCATTTTGTTCCTAATTTTAAGGGAAATGATTTTAGCATTTCATCATGCAAAATGAAGCTTTTTAATTAGTTTTCAGTAAGTAGCCTTTTAATCAAATTTAATCAGTTTACTTTTTGTTTTATTAGAAATGGGCTATTAGAAAAGAGTTTCATTAGAAATGGCTACTGAATTTTTATCAAATACCTTTCTAACATCTACTTTTTTATAAGCCATCAGGAGTTTTGATTTTATTTTAACTGCAATGGATACCCATTAACAGAGGTGGGTTTTTTTTAACTTTGAGGTATAATTTGCATATAATAAATGCATCCATTTTAAGTGTACAGTTCAGTGAATTTTGACAAATGTATATGCCCACATAAACACCACAATCTATACAGAATTTTCCATCACCCTAAAATGTTCCCTCGCACCTCTTCCCAGTCAACATCCCTGTCTCTGCTTTCCCTCTGTGGCCCCAGGTTACCAGATTGTTTTCCGGTTTCATAAAAATGGAGTCAGATAGTAAGTGTTCCCTTGTGTCTGACTTCTTTTGCATATAGTATTTCTGGGATTCATCCATGCTGTTGAATGACTCAGTAGTCTGTTCCACGTTAATGCTGAGGAGTTCTCCACAGCATGGGCATACCGCCGTTTGTTTAGCCATTCACTCACTGAGGGCTTCCAAAGTAAGGGAGAAGCTTTGATTTGGTTCTAAAAGTTAACCTTAGCTGCTGAATGAAGAGTACATTGGAAGGTGCAATGGCAGCAGGAAGGAGGCCAATGAAGAGGCTCTTCTGAGTCCAGGCAAAAGTACGGCAGCCCAGGCTAGCTTGGTGTTGAGTCAGTCACTCTTGCATTCAATTTCTGCTCCAGGCGAATAAGTTGAGGCGAGCGCACTTCATTCATGTTTCTGAGCAGGTTCTCACCTGTTAAACACTGCAGAGTTGCCAGGAGGGGAGCTGAGAATGCACGCTGCCTGCTAACTCACTGCAATGTAAGTCCTGTGAGGGCAGCAAGTTCTTTTGCTGATAAATCCTAAGCATCTAGAAGTTTGGGACCTAAATGAGTGTATTTAAATTCTTCCTGTCCTTTTGTCAAGTGTGAATGTAAACTAAGAGAGCTGTACAATTCGACACCTGTTTTTCACCTCTCTGCCAACCCTGGTTGGGAAGACTCACGGGCATGATTCTGGGAGTCTGCAGGAGGCAGAAGAGGTTGAGACCCTCCAGCCTTGCACACACCACAGATGCAGCCCCAAGCGCTCTCGCAGCTGAGGTCTTCAGCAGGTGAAGGTCTAAGGTTTCTCAAACCCACCTCTTGAGAGCATTAAAGCTTAAAACCCCTTCTGCAATGTCAGCGAGTCAGGGAGCAGGGGCTCTCTAGTGAAGACATGGCTGGAAAAAGGTGTGTCTCTTGGTTTTAGAAAGCCTTTGGCTTTTTAAAAATAATTTTACCTCTAGAGCTTAGACTACTGCCTTTGATGTAGTGGGTTCAGCAAATATTTGCAACTGAAAGGAGAACACCTTCCTCACAATTAACGCTCACCTTCTTAACCTTTCGGGGGGACAATTTCAAACAAAGCCCGAAGCCCTAAACGATGTCTATGGTCTCCACTCCAGTGGTTACTGGAGGCCAAGCCCCTGTGGCAGCATCTGTGTGATGTGCCTCTGTAAACCTCACGCTATTACCCACCTTCATTTGCATGACCCAGTTTCTAAGAAGCCAGACCTGTGTTCTCCTAAGTGGTTTTAGTCCTATTGTCTATTTTTAATACTCATTTGGTGGTTCCTTTAAAATCTAGTGTAGTATGAAACATTTTTGATAGGTGTCCTGATACTGATCCATGCATGTTCTCTCTTTGTGGGATGCAGCTTTGTTGACCATTGGCTTCATGGGTAGGGGAATCTGGTGGGATCATTTTGTTGGGCGAATCTTTGGGTAATCTCTCTAAGGCCTGCTTAGATTTCTCAGAGAAAGATATTCTGCTATTGTGCCTGTGCCTATCTGCCTGCCAGCACTCTGGGAACCAAGTGGAGAACAGGGCTGGGAGCAAAAGGTGTCACCACATTATGTCCATATTCACTTGATCCTCTGCCAACTCTGCCTGGTGTTGCTCAGTACAAAGACTGTTTTGTTCTCTACAGGGAAGAACCTCCAAGCTTTTGCCAGGGTGGAGGAGACAGTGTCACCCTGCTTTGAAGAATGAGGGAGGTGACATGGAGAAAATCTTCCAGAGATTTTAGACCAATATTGCCTCCTTTGGGAGTTTTCCAAGTTACTGGAATTAATAATTACTGAGACTTCTGAAGGGTTCCACAGTGACAAAGAGCTACTTCTCAGTTTTTCATATTGTCAGCTTAGGATTCAACATTTTTAGGTTGCTAAGTCACTTAAGAATCACCCTTCAGCTTTACATTTTCTAAAATCATCTCTCTTTTTTCCTTGTGGGCTTGTGTCTTTAAAAAACTCAATTTAGGGAGTTCTGGGATGAGGAAAAAGGTGTATATTTAAGCTATCATCTTAATCACATATTGGTTAAAGTATTTTCTTCAGTAATTTCCTCAAAAAAGGTATATGTGATGGTACATCTCTGAACTTGTATTTTAAAATCTCTCTTTTCACATTGACACATGAGGGATATCTTAGTTGGGTATAGTACTCTTGGAACAAGTTCTTTCTTATGGAACAGATATACTCAGTTTAAGGTTTTCTAATCTCCAGTTTATAGAGCCTGAAGATGATTTCATTCTACATTCTTTGCATATAACTTTTTTCTTTCTAGAAGCTTTAAAAAGTTTTTTGTTCTTGATAAGCCTAGAATAGTTATTCTTTTTCATTAATCCTGTCTGAAACTCAGTGAGTCTTTCCAACATCTCAAGTCTTTCTTAAGAACAGTGGAAAAAAAAAATCTCCCTTATTATTTCTTTTAAAGTTAACCTTTCCTTGTTGATTTCATTTCATGAAACTCTTACTATTTACACATACAATCTCTCATCATTTCGCACATTTCATTCTACCTTTCTGCTACATTTTTTTTTTCTGCTACATATTTTGAGATACTTCTTCCATGTATTTTTTTGGGTCACTATCATTTTGTTCTTAGCAGTCCTTTCACTTTGCTGAGATGTTTCATTTCTAAAACTCACAGTTTTTTGTACTCCTCTAATACCTTTAAGTGTTCTCACAATTTTTCAGTCAGCGCAGTCATCTCTCTCCCATACCTGCAGGTCTAAAACTGAATACTTCCTGTCTTCAGTGATTCTTCCAGGTCTCCCTCCCTAGATAGGTAATCTTCTTCCTTTGTATGCAAATGACTCTGTTTGCTCCCAATAGTCAGGTCAAAGTATAGGCAGGGGTTTGCTGGTAAATGTTTAATAACCAACTGGGGTGTGAAGGAAGAACTGTGGTAGTGTGCAGCATCTGCCAAGTTCCTTACTGTAAGTACTTGCTCCAAGGCTGATTTCAAACCACCAACATCACATCAAAGAAGATGGATTAGGAAGGGATACACACAGTGGCTCTCCTGAGGCAGTATGACAGCCCCTGCACCTACGGAAGAGAGTCCTTGGAGAGGTGTTTCAATAGTCTACACCACCTCGTCCTTGAAGCCATCCTTGATTCCCCAAATTGCAACTGGTTTCTTTTTTCTCCGCTCCAGGACACTTTGCTTGTATCTTCACCTTAGCACGTCTTTTACTCTGTCCTGTAGTGTAGTTACTTCTTTACCTGTTTATTTCCCTAATGATATAACCACTTTAAGGACAGGGAAAATATACTATTTCTCTTTGATTTTCTTCTAGAGTCTACACCAATTATTTGTGGAATGATTTTAAAGACTGAATTTTTAAAGGCAATACTTCAGTCACATATTTACCACTGTCAAAGGTACAGAAATACTTGACTAAATTCAAAGGGAAAAAATAAAGAGAAGTGTAATTAACAGTAGACTTCTTGTGCTAAATCAAAGTTGTCTAAACATTCCACAACGAAGAGAAAGATATTTCTAATGATTTCTTTTGATGGGGCTGGTGGTTCAAGTGTAGCAAGGCAGCAGAGAAATAAGTCCAAAGTGCCCATTCTAGGCTATCTGAAATTATACTGCTTAAAATATCTTCTTCTTCAATTTTCCCTTTATTTCAAAATCAAAATATCTACTTCTCCATTTTCCATTTATTTTTCAGAATCAAAGGAAAATACCTTTTCAACATCAGCATCTAATAAGTTGACGTGAAGAACAAATTCTTGTGTATTCTGTTTTTAAATTTTAGACACAATCATTTCAAAGTTCAGTCTAAGAGACTTTAGTAACACTGTCCTAGTCTACAAATAAACTTGGGATAATATACATATATAATAAAAAAATGTAATGCAGTCATAAAAACAGGCACTTGCCTATGAATAGTGTCTAGGATAGCTGGACAGATGGGAAGCAGATGGGTGATCCCAAAGGGGCAAAGTGACTCAGCCTCAAACATATGGATAAGATCCTGGATTAACTTCAGTTGCCACTTCCTGCCGTCTCTTTCAGGCACATATATCAAACAATCAAAGATGATACAGTTTAATATATCTAAGACATGCTCTGGGGAAAAATCGGGAAGGAGAAATACAGTAATCTGAAGAAGAAGAACAAGAGGTAGTAGCCATTCAGAGAAGAAAGAACTGACGTGAAAATAATATGAAGGGATAAAATAAGCAGTAGACATTAAGAATGGCAAATATAGGTGTGTACTTTTAAACAGTCGTATCGTACAGACCATATGACACATACAGTATACTCTAAAAACTTCGGTGGTTTATGAATTTGAATCCTAGCACAGCTGAATGAGTACTGAAACAGAAGTTGAAACCACTAAGTTCAACACTAAGTTTAATTTCTGGCTTTATTATATGACTGGTCACTTAGCCTTATCAGTCTTTCTGGGCTTTGGTTTCCTCACATGTAAAATGAAGGGCGAGACTAAAAATTGCTAAAGGCCTTCTAACAACTTATAACAATTTAAAAATTGTTATGCATAAGAAACAGAATTATGGTGTCTGTGCTGATAACTGCCTGCCAAAAAAAGAAATGTAATATTTATTACAGCAAACTGCAATATTCAGTTTTAAGAAAATTTCTGAGTTCTCTTAAGAATTTGGAACATTTTCAATTGCTGCTAAATGTATAGCACATAGTACCCAACTCCGATTAGAAATTTTAAATGCTCCATTTTCTTTTCCATGGTACTGGGATATCATACCAAATGTGCATAAGCACATGTATACATGTGTGTCTGTATACAAGTAACCAGGCACACATACAATGTGTGTGCTCTAAAGGTCCCCTTAAGCTGTGACCTGTTGTCTCCTTCTGCCTACTGTTTCACGTAAGCCAGGCAGACACAAAAGCACATGGAAATCTGAGTCCATTTCACAACTAACAGTAACGTTTAATGAAAACTTCGGAAAGGACAAGAAGCCAAAACGTTAGGACCAAAATAAAACCAATTTGTAATCTGGGCACATGTACAGTTAAGTTAAAATAGTCAAGGTAATACCTTCTCACCCATACTATGAACAAGATTCTTCTCCCTTACTGAAAACCACTGAATTGTACACTTTTAATTGTATGGTATGTGAATCATATCTCAGTAAAGCTATGATAAAAAGAATCATCTAAATCAAAAAAAAAGATTCTTTTCCTTAATTCAACAAATATTTAATGTCTGTTTTAGTTGCTAGTGAAACAATAAAAAGCAATAACATTAAGTGGTTCCTGGCTTCGTGCAACCAACAGATAGTAATGAAATAATCACACAAGAACAAAAGTGCAATCATGTTAAGGTTGTCATTTATATTTTTAAAAATTCAAAAGTTCAGGAAAAAGAACCTGATGATTCATTAGTCTCTGTTTTAAGTTCCGAAATAAAACGCATTCTTTATTTTTCTTGGTACGAATGGTAAAGCCCTTTGACACTAAAGTTGTGAAAGAACAATCAAGTCAGTAATCTCCAGTTATTCTTATGAAAACTCTGTATTATAAATTCTGATGTAATAAGTTGCTTTGTAAATGTATTCAATGAAGCTGACCTGAATCTATATACAGCTCCTAAAATGAAGGAGTCGTTTTATATACTAAAACACTTTAAATGGATATAAAGAACACTTAAAATTTGTGAGAGAAGACCTAATCTTCATACGTCTCCAAGCTCATTAGAAACATATGTAGAGCCTTTCACGTGAGTAACATTTCTGGTAAGTCTCACGTTAAGTCCTGTCAGTGTCTTAACACCATGTTAACCATGTTTTCAATGCTCACTCAAGGGTTTTCTCTGTCTCTCACTTAATGAGCAATTTTTGTACTACCTGGAAACACTCACTGATAACTTTGCAGTGCTAAGTTTCACAGTCCACTCATTACTTTATTCAAAATTCATTTTTCAGAATAAAGCCATCATCTTCTTAGACATCTCCATTTTCATTAATAGGAATAGCACCTATTAGTCTGAAATTTTCCGTGCTAATTTTCATAAAGATACACTTTTAGTATTAAAGAAGAGTTCCTGTATATACTCCTATCAGCGAGGAACAGAAACATGTATTGACTTTCAGAAACACAACATCCCACATACTAGTTGAATTTCTCACTCAACAAAATTACAGTTTATTACACATTCATGAGTCACTCATGAATACTCAAAATCATGAATGTCTACAGTCTAGGATACTCTAAGTATATCAATAAATCAAGTACAATATAGGCCCAAGGCCCTAATTTCAGAATAAAGTATACACTGTAATAAAGTATAAAAAATAATAACTTTAATACACTCAAATACTTCAATATATACAAACCTTTAAAGCCATCAGGATACACATCAGAAAGAAATTTAGTGTTGATGTCTCCTCTTACAAAGCGTGAGTTGATTATCACCTCTCGAAGTAATGCAATATTATGTGTAACACCTAAAAATAAAATGATAACAGGCTGAATTAAAAACATTGAGTCTGTTAAAAATCTAATTCCTATTATCTGGAGAAGTTTATCATCAGTGTCCTATGGCCTAGCAAAAAACCATGCAAGATTACTTACCTCCTTGATTTCAACTGACAACAAAAAAATGTCTGAACTTGAGGCAGCAATAAAACTCTGAATGAAAATTTAAGAAATTCAGTGGGAAAATCAATGTCTTTTCAATAAATGTTAGGACTACTAGATACACATTTGGGAAAACAGAAAATGAACCTCAACCCTAATTCACAGCATACATAAAAACTGACTCAATTTGGGTCACAAACCTAAAACTAGAAGACTTATAGAAGGAAATCAGGAGAAAAATCTGTTACCTTGAGGTAGGGAACAGATTCTTAGATAGTACACAAAACCCATGAACCATGAAAAGAATATCAACAAATTATACTCAATCAAAATTTAAGAGTCTGCTCTTCAAAGGATGTAATTAAGAAAATGAAATGGCAAGCCACAGAGAAAATATTCACAACACATATCTCAAATATAGAACTTGTATCTGGTATATATAAAGAAGGCTAACAATATAAAAATAAGATGACAAGCAAACCAGGTGAAAAAAGACAGGCAAAAGATCTAAGGAGACATTTCACAAAATATATACAAATGGCCAGTAAGCACAGGAAAAGACGTTCAACATCACCATCAAAGAAATACAGTGGGATATACCCAAACACCAACTTAAGTGGTTAAAGGTTGAAAGGCAGATAATACTAAGTGTCGGCGAGAACGTTCAACAAGTGGAACTGTCACCACCTGTGTGGGTGACAGGGAATAAACTGGTACATTTTACAGTTTACTTCCACTTTGGACTGTCTGGCAGTTTCTTCAAAAGTTAAACATATACTCACCATATGATTCAGACAATTCACTCCTAAGTATTTATCCAAGTTAAAATAAAAGCATATGCCTATACAAACACTTACACACAGAGGTTAACAGCTTTATTTGCAAAGTCAAAAACTGGAAACAATCTAAATGTCCATCAACAGTGAATGGATTAACAAAATGTGGTTTGTCCATATAATGGAAATCTACTCAGCAACAAAAGGAAGCGAGTCCCCCAGTACACATAACAAGGATGAATCTCAAAATATTATGCTGAATTAAAGAAGCAAGACCAAAAACAATGCATACTGAATGCAACCTACAGAAAGTGGATCATGTGGCTGCATTAGGACAGGGTCGGAGAGAGGGTGGAGAGGCAAAGGCCATGAGGAAACTTTGGGAGATGACAAAAATGTTCAGTATTTTGACTGTGGTGATGGTTTCACAGGTGTGTACATACATATGTCAAAACTCATCAAATTGAATACTTTAAATATGAGTTTATTATATGTCAAGTATACTTCAAAATAAGTAGAGAAGGAGAAGGAGGGCTGGGGCAGGGGGCAGGGGCGGTGGGACGGGAGGGGAGGAGGGAAAGGGAGAGGACCAAGAGGACGAGAAGAAGAAAAAAGCCTGTGATCAAGTAGGAAAAACTGAGCCTAGTACACAGTGACTATTCCAAAGTGAAGTTTAAACAGGTAACTACCACAAGAGGGATAGGAATGGTATGAGGAGGAGTCTGTGATATAGAAAGACTTTATGAAGGGAGTAGATTACAAAGACATTAAACGGGAGTAAAAGGTAAAGCGAAGAGGCATCTCAAAACCAGGGAAAGAGGAATTAAGAGTAGGCGTCCACTAGAAGGGTGACTGGAGCATAAGAGAGCTGACGTTGAAGTAAACAGAGAGGTCTGCTCATTCCTGCCAATTCTTTAACCCACTCTTGCATAGCTCTAATTTGTCCCACTATACTTCGTAACAAACCTAGAAAGCCTGATTCTGTTCTTGCTTGTTCTTGATCTGATTCAAGTCTTATAGAATCCTCACTTATACAAGAATAATTACAAAGTAAGCAAAGAATCACTCAGGTTCAAGCACCTGATCTACCTCTCACCTTGAGTAAGCTATTTAAACTCCCGAAGTTTTAGTTTCCTCATTTGTGAAATGGTGATAATAATAGTCTAGTTAGTATGATTGTCATGAGGTACAAATGAAATAGTGTTTAACACAATGCCAGGCACTCAAAAAGGTGCATTATTATTGTGCTCATTATTATACTTTTATATGAGAATAAATATAGGGCAGAAGACATGTAATAAACAAACATCAGACAGAAGCTGTACAGCATCCTAAGCCTCAGCACTGACCTACCTACCTAACTGGTAGTTAATATTCTGTAAGAATGAAGCTCCACAAATTTAAGCTTATCGCTATTTCCATCTGGAGGGTGTACCCATCCTATAAGGCAAGGAAGGATCAGTGAACTATGGCTTGCAGGTCAAATTGTAAATAAGGTTTTATTGAAACCCAGCAGTGTTTATATACGGTTGTCTTCATGCTAAACAGTAGAGCCCAGTAGTTGGAACAGAGACCATGTGACCCACAAAGTCTAAGATATTTATTCTCTGTCCCTTTACCAAAAGTTTGCCACATCTGCTGTGAAGTTTTAACAACTCTGATGTTCTGAGCAGATTAATCTCTCTCTCTCTCAACATCTTCTCCACACCTACTACTCATGCAGGAGTTAGATATCACAGGAAGGAACACGAAAGCAAGCAGTATGGTACATGCTTTGGGGGAACTTTCAGTAACCAGTTATAGAATAAGAATATTACAAGGCAAAAGGAGACAAAAATAAGAAAATTGTGATCCAGAGAGACTGAATCATTCATCTAATGTTTAGTACAATATAAGTTACAACAGTAATATAGGTAAAAAAAAAATTTTTTTAATACAGAAGTATATTGTGACAGACTGCAGGTTTCCTCTAAAATTTGCTTTTTATTTTTTCCACAATAGAATCTTAGCTGAACAAAAGACCACCCAGACACAGACTCCATTTCCCCATCTATCTTACAGCTAGACATGGCAAACCAATTCCTAGACAAGAGACTACAGTTAAAGTGATGTATCCGACTCCAGCCTCATTTACATGAAAAAAAGAACTGCCAGAACTTCCTTTCCTTCCCTTTTCCTAAGGGCTTCCTGACAGAGCAGGAACTCAGCTTTGGCAACGCGGATGAAGAGGAGCAACAGGGTAAGTGTGGGGATGAGCAGAGGGGGAAGAGACAGATGTGTGTGTGTCTCCTGAAATGAGCACAGGAAACTAACTCGCCCCATCAGCACGGACCAGCCAGACCGTAAGGGAGAAGTGAATAAATTTCTATCTTATTTATACTACTGGATTTAAGAATCTTTGTTATAGCAGGTTACCCTGTACCCTAATGTGTACATATGGGGGAGAAGGTCATACTTTTTGATATGACTTCCTATCTCTGAGCCAACAAATGTTAACAAGTTAATACAGCCTTCCAGGAATTTTTCTATGCATCCCTTTGTACTAGACCATACTAGCAACCATACGAAAAATTCTGAGCAACTTTCTTCCTGACACAGAAGATATTACGTGTCTACAATTTTATAAAATCCAATTTCCAATCTATTCAAACTACTTCAAAACATTTAGAGAAAGTTCCAAAATTCAAATTTTAATGCTATTCCTTTAGCTACACAAATATTCCATGGGAGAAGTTATCCTAGACAATGATCTAATAAATATCTTTCACAGCACATGCCCAGGAGAAATGCACAGTTATCCCAACCTTGCTTTGTGGATAATGACTTGGCCCATATTCAATAACTAACATTTTGAGGGACTTTTGTAATTATGTATATTTCTATGAGGAATTACTGAAAGGTATAAAAACTTCTGACTGTATCAATATATCTAACAAATCACTGCAAAAAGTTGAAATTTGCCTATATTATAGGTGATATTTTGATAGACAAAAATGAAGAGCAATTAATTAAAAGCAAAGTGTTAGGATGCTTAGAAAGACAAACTAGGTAGGCAAGAATTTAAATAGAATATTCCTTGAAAAGAGTTCAGGCTATAAAAGGGAAATGAATCCCTCTGTCATATGTTTTACAAACAGACAAAACTAAACCACTTTAGAAGAAGAAAAGAGTTACAACTTGCCAGAGAGATTTATATGCAGAGTAAACAACAGATGTGGTGTTCCAGGAAGAGGAAAGTGTTTGTGACTTACACAAACTTTCCTGGCTGGGAAAGAAAATAGAGAAAGATGCAGAAGGACACAAAGATGGGTAATATTAGGGAGGAACTTTAAGTATCCAAGACCTTTCATTGTGGTAAAAAGTAAGTGGATACCACCAGGTATTTCTATGAAGAGGACTGAAAGAAGGACACCATGGCCAAAGTGTATGAGCAAAGAAAATGGTGCACCGGGAAAGTCAAACAGGGGCATTCAGGGTCTGACAGCCACGCAAAGATTTCAGTTTACCTGAGAGCACCCAGAGTGGTTGAAAGCGGGTAGACATGACTAGATTTGTGCATTCGAGGAACCTCTGGCTGCTACTGCAAAAGGGACTGGGAAGAGTCGAGACCGAAGATGGGAAGAAGCAAGCTGACAATTGCAGGAGACAAGCTGGAAAATGGTCAGGCCTCAGACCACAGCTAGGGAGTGGACCAGACAGAAGGAGAAAAGCAGCCAGAGTTGAAAGATATCTCGGAGGCAGACAGGGCTTGGTGATTCAGTGGATGTAAGGACGGGAGAGGTGAGTCAAGTGCCAACACCCGAACTTCTGGCTCTGCAACATCACTGAAGATAGTATTTACAGAAAAGGAAAAGGTTGAAAGGAAAAAACCTGATGCATCTTTTGCAAGTTAAATTAGAGATGCCTGTGAGATGAGACTGATAATGTCTAAATGATTAGAGTTCAGACTAGCACGCAGATTAGAATGTGTATACATCAGAATATAGAGGTCATGGAGGTGGACATTCACATGAAGGAATCCAGAACAGAATGTGAAACACAGAAATGCAAGACAAATCCAGCAATCTGTATATAATAACTGAAGTTCTGGAAAAAAAAAAAAGATCCTAAAGGAGGGACTGGACAGGATGAATGTTAGAAGATCAAGGTGTGGCTATAATTTTATTTCCAAAATACAATGTTCTTATGTACAAATTAACGATTCAGAATGTTTCCATTTATAAGCTTTTTTGCGTAAACAGTAAATAACTTAGAAAGGATTTCTGTCCTTTCTTCCTCCAGTTAAATAAAAATAACACTGCTCACTTTACAGGCACCATATTCTGTATTTAAAGTCTACTGGCTTTCCTGTTACAGCCTAATGCTGGTATAAATTGCCTTGCTCTCTGTGTGGCCAATGCCAGAATAGTTGGCATCAGACTCTGTCTTCAGTAAAATACAACATAACTTTCAGAAATAGTTAATGATAATTTGAACAAAAATAAGATTATTTTCTGATGCCAGTGATCAATTCATGACCATGACATCCAAAATACTTAAATGCATGCAGTTTTACAGGATAAATGATGCTCTACTTTAATTCTATATTCAAAGTTGAAAAAGAGGTGATTTTAGAAAATGTAACTCAAAAGAATCATAAGCAAATATTAATTTACATTTTGGACATCAAAGAACAGAGCTGCTCAAGCACACAAACGAAGCATGGGCTTTTAAAAATCTTTCTACTTGAACAGTAAATACAGCATGAAAATACAGAATTTTACCTTGCTAAATAGTGTTTCAGGAATAAAATTAATACACAAGAGCATTTTCCCTTTAATGTTCTCTGAGTAAAATATTACATATTACTATGCAATATTATATATTACTAGTCATTACCTATTATTCTTTCCTAAGGACTGTAAGGTAAAACAATGGCTAATGGCAGACAACCAAAATCTAGATCCCTCCACTGACTGCTCCATAAACTACTTTATATTAATTAATTCTAAAGCCAAATAAGGGAATAATCAAAAATTATTTTATATCTAAAAGCTCAAAAGATCAGATAAATGATAAAAAAAAAGCACTGAACTGTTAAAAGATATCCTACATATCTGAAAGTTACTATTTTGTATTTAGTTTACTTTCCATGTTTCAGTTAAGACAATGCTATTATATAAACTGATCTTGTTCAAACAATAAGCAGATAGTAGAGGTACTCTCAGGCTTAGTTTGTAACTTTTACGGTATTATTAATCACATACTCATAAAAATTATGACTCTGAGATTTGGACTGGGAATTGAGGATGACCTATGCCAAAGTTCATGAGGTCCCATCTGTATGGGAAATCACGACCAGGCCACAGAAGAGAGAGGACCCCTAGGAGCAGCTTTCTACTGACTGCCTGCTGGTTCCAAAACACTGGCCAGACATTAGCTGCACACACTGCCAGGATCAAACAGAGGCCAAAAGCCACTGCGTATTTCATGGGGACTCAGAAATTAACTTTAACCAAATTACATTTTTGCTCTAAAGAATCTTTACCTTAACAAAAGCTCACAATCAGCTCGGGAAAAAAGAAAAAATCATTTGAACAACTGAACAGTTATCAAACTAAACAGTAAACTGTCCACTTTCTGTTCTTCATAAAACAATTTTTTAACCCCTCTATCCTTTAGTCAGATGAATGATATTTAACTACAAATCACAAATGCTTCTCTGTTTTTATTCCTTGAATGTTAGCTTTGGGAGGAGGGGAGCACGTGCTCCTCTTCACTTATTTTTTAAAACTTTTCATTCTGGAGTATTTTCAGAATTATAGAAAATTCACAAAAACAGTACCAAGAGTTACTATATGTCCTTTACCCAGATTCTCCAAATGTTAATATCTGACCACATTTACTTGCTTTGTCATTTATTGTCTCTTTCTCTCTATGTATACACACACACAATTTTTTTTCTTAAACATTTGAGGGTAAGTTGCAGGTAAGACGTACTTGACCTCTAAATACTTCAGTGTACATTTCCTAAAACCAAGTTGAGTCTCTTCTGTAATCACAGTACGATGACCAGATCAAAACATTGACACTGACAGAAGTATCAATATCTAGTCCACAGACCTTATTCAAATTTCACCACTTGTCCTATTTATGACCTTTACTACAGAAGGAAAACTTTTTTTCTGGTCCAGGAACTAATCCAGGATCACACATTGCATTTAGTTGTCATGTGTCCTTAGTTTCCTTTGATGTAGATAAATTGATCCATTTTTTTGTTTTCTGACCTTGACATTTTCGAGAGTACAACCCATTTATATTGTACACTTTCTTTCAGTTTGGTTTGTCTGTTTCCTCGTGATTATATTCATGTTACACATTTTTTGGCAAGAATATCACAGAAAGAATGTGTACTTTTCAGTGCATCATTATCAAGAGGTGCATGATATTGATTTGTCCCATTACCAGTGATATTAATTTTAATCATTTGGGTAGGTTGCTAGGTTTCTCCATTTTAAAGGTACTATTTGTCCCATTGTAATTAATTAGTTATCACCTGAGGTGATATTATGAAACTAAGCAAATACCTGTCTCTCATTATACTTTCATCCACTAATTTTAGCATCAATCATTGATGATTCTTACCCAAACAATTTGGTGTTTGCCAAGTACTGATTTTTCTACACTTGTTAGTTTAAAATCTACTGTAAGGAAGAGCTGTGAGCTCCACCCTCATGTATCTTTCTTACCTATTTGTATCAGTATAAACTCATGGACTTACATTTTATTTCATGGGTTTTAATCTATTGCTAGCATTATTCATTTTGTTGCTGAGGTTTTTCCCAGATTGGCCAGCGGAAGCCCCTGAAAGCTGGTTCCTGTGTCTTTTTGACGCATTACCATTTTTTGAACACTTGATTACGTTCTTATATAAGATCTTTCAGGCTCATCTTATACTCTTCCTGAAAGGAGCCATTTTGTCAAGGAGCGCAGGTTCCACGTATGGGGGGATGGTATTCAGAAAACAAGACCTGGGTGCTTGGTGTGCTCCTTGCTCTGGGTGTCAGTGCTGCTATGACCTCTTGGCAGGACAGCAGTTCTCAATCATTTGGCATGACTGTCCCCTCAGGGGACGTACAGCAATGTCTGGAAGTATGTGGTTGTCACGCCTGAGGCGACGTTGCTGTCATTTAGTGGGTAGAGGCCAAGGGTGCTGCTAAACACCCTACAATGTACAGGACAGGACAGCGCTCCCCGCAGCAAAGGTGTGTCTACCCCAGACGTCAGTGGTGCTGCAGCTGAGAAATCCTCAGCTAGAGGGCATGTGTATGTATGTACACACACACAATTACAAATGCGGTAACATACAGTTATATATTTATCCTTCAATCTAGGTTAAGAAGTATGAATTCACACTGAACTTCCAATTCAACACCATGGGGTTCATTCCACACTTTTCCATTCCCATATCTGTAACTCCTTTCTCCGACAGTGAGAAACTTGGCTCTTCTTATCCACCATACATGTGTTTATTTCCTCAGTCCCAGAATATACATAAACTGGTTTCAGAACTGCTAACCGATGAACTAGGAAAAACAAACCTACTAACTAGAGTTTAATATTTGTTTATACATATTTTATCTCTGCCTTAAGGGTTTCCAGTAAAAATACTATTAAAAGTTATTTAGATTAGCTTTTTTTGTCCCCCTCCTTCAGCATGATTGTATTATTCATACAGTCCTGTCCATTTGTTTGTATTCCATTTTGAGTTTTTTCCACCAAAACATTAATAATTTTATTTATTTATTTTTAAATATTAAAATGGATTTAAAAGTCAGAAATATACACAAATGTATAATCAAAGAAGTCTTTCCCTTTCATCGCATGTACTGCTTCCCATCCCCCAATCACTTCCACCAGATCGTCCCTCCACCTCCTATAGGTATGTCATCTTATTAGTTCTGGTCTTGTGTACGTGTGTGTGTTTCCAAAAATGAGCAGATACATGTATATATTCTTATTTTTCCTAGTTGTCTACCAATATCTATTTTCCTTTCCTTCCTTTAATAAGAGAAATGCTACACTCTACCTGAGGATATGGCTACATATCAACTACATCTCCCATTTTCCAAGCATCTAGGCATGACCACCTAGACTAACCACCAATAGGACAAGAGTAGAAATAAAGGGTGCTTTCTAGGTTATGCCCTGAAAAACAGTGAAAGTGAACTCCCCTGTCCCTGCTCTCTTCCTGCTGAGGCTGGATGATGGGCATGAAAGCAGCCACTTTGGGTCCCAAAATGAAAACCATCTGCTGTGAATGTGTGAGTCACCCTACTGGCCCTTGACAACCCCTTTCTCAACTGTTACATGGAAGAGAAATTAAACTGTATCTTTCTTAGGTCACTGCATTTTTGATTCTCACTGTCACAACTGCTTAGACTAGCTTAACTATGAAAGGTCTTCAGGTGGGAAGAAGACGGTGCATACCAGTAAACGAAGACAACAATCAAGCAGGAAAAAAGGGGGCCTGAGAGAAAGTGGTATAAATCAGACTGCAGAGTCCATGCAGAGGCAATGGGAAGACACTAAAGCAGGGAAGTGATCACTGGCTTTGTACTTTAGAAATATTATTCTGTGCATACTGAAGAATGGACTGATGCAGTAAAGAGTACTTGTAGAGAACCCAATCAGGAAGCTACTGCACTCATCCATGATACAGATAGTGTTGGCTTGGGACTACAGGGCCAGAGGAAAATAAACAGACTCAAAAGTTAACTAGATGAAGTATACAGACCCAGCCCCCTCAGAATGCCTTTGAGACCACTTTTCTGAGCCCAAGTGCTCACTGCCGTTACTTCAGGGTCTCTGCATCCATTACCAGAAGTACAAGCTTCCCTGCCCATCCTCGGAACCTCAGGTAACTCAACTAACTCCTCCCTCCCCAAACACCTGCTCCCTCTTTTCCAGACCTCTCCACAATACCTTCTGAGAGCGCGCTCCGTGATCAGTTGGGTCTACCACGGAGCCGGCATCTTCATGGGACATTCCACTCACCTCCTTCCCTCACCTGAAATACTCAACGCCCTCAACCCTCACTGCCACTTACAAAACATTACCTCTTGTAATCCTTGGAAAAACTTCCGTTTCCTTGAGGTTTATTTTCTCTGGTCAGGAAAACCTTCTCCAATCCTCTGTCATCTATCAACATCCTTGCCACAGTGCAACATTCTCTAAAGAATTTATGTTACCAACTCATGACCTTCCCTCTGCTCCAAACTCATACCACCCATGCGGATGATCCACACAACACTATCTCGGCTCTGTTCTTAGGATCTCATGTCAAATAATCTGTTCTTCCACTTTAGCCACCTGGTCCCATAATCACACCCTGAAATCACCTAATGTTCCGTAACTGCACCACTTTCAAAATCACCAATTCAAAATACATCACTTTCCAACGGCAATCCCCGTCTTTCCAGCTTACTTCCCAAGTGCCTTCTCTGGGTCAATACTGAAACTTCCAATCTAGAATGTAAGACATTCTATATGTCAACTGCCCCTGACTCTTCTGAAGAGTTAATGTTAAGACATACAAAGAGGGCAAGAAAATAAAGAGACATAACCAATATAAACTTTGATTGGACCATGCTGGGGCTAAAAAGCAGGTAAAAAACACACTGTGGCGAACAATTGGGGAAATTCCAATACAGACAGTACATTAGATGATATTATGAGATTGCTGCTAATTTTCCTTTGGTGAGATAATGGTATTGTGGTTTTGGAGGAACATAATCTTACCCCCAAGATGCATTCTGAAGTATTTAGGAGTGATATGTCATAACGTCTGAAACTTTCTGTCAAATAGTTCAGGAAAAAAAACAGGAGAGAAGGATGAAAGGGAGGGAGAAGACAAAGAAAGGAAGAGATGGAGAAAAAAAGCAAATGTAGAAAAGCTTAACAATTCATCTAGATGAAGCGTGTACCAATGTGCAAAGTACTATCCATTCATCTTTTCTCTAGGTTTGAAAATGCCTATAATTTAGAAGTCTGGGGGCTATGTATCAAGAACTACCTCCCTCTTTTGAGCTAAAAAAATAATATATATTTCAATATGATGTGTATATATCCACATCTTTCTCTCTGCTCATCCAAACATAACTAAAAATATTTTAGGACAAGAAGGTTTTAACTAAAAGCTTGCATTACTCTCCAAACTGCTTTTCTACTTTAATAATACATACAGACATGACTTCAAGTCACAGCTGCACAGTATTTTATAATGAATGTACGTCCATTTGGTGGACACTGCGGCTGGTCAGAATTTTGGCTACTACAAACAAGGCTGCTGTAAATGTCCTTGTAAACAGCATCTCACAATTCAGTCTTTTAACACTATAGGGTAGATTCCCAAAAACTGAACAGCTAGGTGAAAGGACATGTACTTTTAACACCTAGTGCCAGTTTATTTTCCCAGAAGACAGCAGCAGGTCATACTTCAGAGATGCCTGAGTGTGCCCATCACCTTTACTTCACCAACACGGTAAGTTACCAGTCTTTTTAAAAATACTGCTCCTCTGATGAGTCGTTTTAAGGAAGCACAAGTAAAATATTCTCAAAAGAGTCACCTATGAGCCCTAAAGCAGTACTCACATTACTTTCAAAGGACAAAAAGGGAGAGGTGTGAGAAGAAAGATACCCTCTCCACCTCTGAATTCCCACTATACTTTTTCACTCCACTATTATGGCACCTATGAATTTATATTACACTTATGTATTTTCCATACCAAGTACACTAGAAACTCTTTGAAATAAAGTAGTATCTCTCACTCATTCATTCACTCATTCAACAAACATTTATTAATCACCTACCATGTATCAGGAACTGCTAAGCACCAGTAATACACAAATAAACAAGATAAACACCATCACTGCCCTCATGTACCTAATACTCTTATGGGAAAATCCAACATTTATCAATTAATTATACAACTAATGCTTTAATTACAGTTATGGTAAATGCTTTGAATAAGCAGTAGAATGGGGTACAATGAAAGCATATAACTCAGCACACAGTACTGGGAATGGCCTAAAATGGGCTTTCAATATGGCTTATCCACAGTTTAATAAATTTCACATGACACCAACTGACTGATAATGATTTATGACATACAGTTTTTAAACCTGTGGTTTTGCAACTATAATGAGAGAGGGAGAAGAGAAGATGGGAACGAAAGTTACTGAACTCAACAAGGCAGCACTGTTGCCAAGCCCTTCTACATATCGAACCTCATTTAATCCTCACCACTAATTTATAAGGCAGAGACTCACACTCCATCTCTTAAATGTGGAGAGTGAGATTCAGAGACACATAGTTACTAAATGGCATCCAGGACAGGATATGAATCCAGGCCTGTCTGATTTCTATCTATTCTATCACAGTAAATCAAGGTAGAAATTTCAGACCAAGCCTGGAAAAATCTATCTGCACAGTAAAATATATCTTGCTTTATACATGATACATTTTAAGTTAGGAGAATAATAGCAAGCCTACTTTGTATTTAAGTCACTGAATTAAAAAATATAGTAACTTGTGTACTTATACATAAAGTATAATAAATAAATTAGTGGAAAACATGTTCATTTAAAAATATAAATATATGGGGCTTCCCTGGTGGCACAGTGGTTGAGAGTCCGCCTGACGATGCAGGGGACATGGGTTCATGCCCCGGTCCGGGAAGATCCCACATGCCACAGAGCAGCTGGGCCCGTGAGCCATGGCCGCTGAGCCTGCGCATCCAGAGCCTGTGCTCCGCAACGGGAGAGGCCACAACAGTGAGAGGCCCGCGTACCGCAAAAAAAAACAAAAAAAGAAAAAAGAAAAAAGAAAAAAAGGTGTATTCTGTAAATATAAAAGAATATTCCTTTCAGAAGCCAGACACAGTAGAAGAAAAACTTTTAGGTGGGACCAATGCTAATTTAATATTTTGACAAACTGCCCATATGCCATGCCACTATGTTATACCAAATCAAAGTTTCACAGGAAGATCAGCTCGGTGCTTGGTGACCGCCTGGAGGGGTGGGATAGGGAGGGTGGGAGGTAGGGAGACGCAAGAGGGAAGGGATGTGGGAACAGATGTATATGTATGACTGATTCACTTTGTTATAGAGCAGAAACTAATAAAAAAATCAAAGTTTAATAGAGATATGATACGACAAAATATTCTTACTCAGATTGACTATCTCAGATTCATGAATTTACCATTCAAGCTCATTAGAATGAAACCTAAATTAACCACCATCTAATAATTCAACAACCACAATAAAAAATTCAATGATAGGGCGGGGGCGGGGGGAACATATAGAAAACTCTTAACAAATACTTTAAAGGCCTCTGGGAATAATCTTGCCAAGCGCCTTGTTTATGTCTATGTATGTATGTATAGTTAAACACACACACACACACACACACACACACACACACACCCAAATTAGATGTGTGCTCCAAACATGCACGAGAATAATTCTGTGGCAATATTATTTCTGTAGGGCAATAGACCTCTCAAGGCCTACTTAACCAATGTACAGCTAAAATATGCATCTGCTGCTTATGGTAGAACACAGCAGAGTTATAAAACCAGAAAATACTCTACCGTTAAGGCTAAAAAGGAGCTAGAGAAATAGCCAGAAAGAATGTGAAGGGAAATTCTCAAATTCTCAGAGGCTCTGGATGTTAATGGTACTTCTTAAAATTACACGTAGGTTCACCTGAAAGCTTTCCTTTCGTGGATGGAGGTGAATCACTGGCACATGAGATTAGATACAATCACCATCACGAATTAACAGATGGGAAGAAAAGAGGGTGACAGTAAAAGGGAAGGGAGGGAAGAAGGTTCTCCTGACCTAACAAAAGAAAAGCTGGAAGAGAAAACACGACGACAAGTGAGGATTGCATGACTTATCTACCAACAGAGGAAAATTAGCAGGGCAAGGTAGATGTGTAAAAACAGAGTCACTGAATTGTCCTGGGCCGCTATCGTACAGTTGTCCAAACTGTTCACTGCACAAAGGAAGCTGGTCAGAGGGGCAGAGTAAGGGTCTGACATGCTCCACTGCTAAGCTGGGCTCCCTGTCTCAGGGCTGGAGACATCCAGAGAATAGAGCACTTTTTCTAATTCACACGAAGCTGCAGTCACTTGTCAAGACTTTCGACCTACGGGCTGTATCCACTCAAAAGGAGGCTTTTTGAAATTGCAGAATAGCTCCATGTGGGCTTGAAACGGGCTGGGTAGTCATACTCCACCACCGTCCCACCCCTTCGGCCTCCAAAATATAGCCTCTCGGCCTCACTGCTATATTTAGTGAGCCACCAGAAAAGAGCCAAACTATACAGCCAGTCTTTCTTACGGATGTTCTTAGACCCACAGTATTCATTCACAATTCAAAGTGAACTTATACTTCACACTTTAAATTTGATATTAAACTCCATTATTCTGAAGCTGATGATAATTTATGTTGGGCTAAAGTAAAATGATCTTTTCATTACTAATGAAAGTTGCTAATAAAATTTATCCTGTAATTCACTCCTTAAAGGAAACAAGTGTAACTTTAATTATTTAAATTTAATGGCTCCTCCTAATACCATTATCATTACACACCCTAAAGGCTTGTAGGATCACACTTCGTTACACATTAGAATTATCCTGTATGTACGTGAGGTAAGAGAATTGCATTTGCTAGAAAATATTTTATAGTTTGCTCTAATTCAAAGAAGCAAAGAACCATTCCCTCTACTCTCAAAGTAGTCAAATGTGGGTCACTATGGTTTAAATCTCCATACATTTTTAAGTTTCATACTTCAAAACTATACAAGCAAAAAAACAAAGACAATAATAGAGCAAACTGGCTGTCAAGCTGCACTAGACAATAAAAGACTCCAGAATGAAGAGTCTATAAAATACTAAATGCTCATCCAGGAAAAGTTATAAATCATAAGTTTAATTAAATAACTTAATTTCAGATGTATATGGAAAGTATATGATTGCTACAGAAGATGAAATACCTATTCTTAATTAGTATGTCAGTTTAATTCAAGCTTTTATTTCTATTTAAACGCATAGTAAGCAAATGTTCTATCGAATTCTCTAATTAATAAATCTTCAAGCTGTTTTCTAGACCTGGACTCAATGTATAATAACATAACCTCAAATGTTTGTTTTTACCTCGAATAACATAATTATCCAGTGCATCTTCCATTCTTTTCAGTGCTTCCCTTCTATCAGAACCATATGTGATTAGCTAAAAGCAAGCAAACAAACAAAACAGTTTATATATAGATCAATCTATCTACAAGTCAAACATTTTATACTAGTAAAAATTAAAATATTTCATAACAGATTTCCAGAAAATATTTTGAAATTTCACAGTGGTTCAGTTTTTAGTACAAACGATGTCAATTAAGATTTTTTTTAAGTAAACAAATATTAGAATCAAGCTATTTCAGACTTTTCTCCGAGATTTCACTATCACAGAAAAGAGCTATTTGAGGTAAACCAAAATGTAACAAAAACAAGCATATAAAAATTTAAGATGAAAGATATCAAAATTGTGAACATTTAGGATGGGATATAAACATCTGGGATAGTGGAGGATTAGGCAAGATTTCTTTTTTCTCTCCTTTCAAGTATGACGCCCTGAATAGCTAATTTTACACAAAATATATAGCACAGAAGCAAAGGGTTCTTGTATTAGAAAAACAGAAAGATCTTACTGTTCTATATGATTTTGTGCCTATTTATATGTGTTAGACCTTTTATAAATTAGCAATAAGAACTATTCGTAAAATATTTTTCTGGTTACTATGTTAGTCAATCTACAGTTTCCAATTTTTTGTTACATTTAATTAGCTGTTCAATATCAAGCCAGGTTGAAAATTAATTTGCAGGCCATTTTTCTGAACAGAAATGTATTCATCTAAAAATGGAACCCTATATCTATAATATTTTATTGTATTTTTTATTTTTTAATTAAATAGTATTTCTCTAACAAACAAAATACCCAAAGTCCACTTTAACAATACTAGTATAAAAACTTAAGTGAAAAAAGAAAAATGAAAAAAATGGGTTGTTTACTACAACTACATAAAAAAGTACACTTGGAAGAAAGAAAAATCTTAAGAAATAGGAGTTGGGAATTCCCTGGTGGTCCAGTGGTTAGGACTCCGAGCTTTCACTGCTGGGGCCTGGGTTCAATCCCTAGTCAGGAAACCTAACATTCCGCAAGCCACTCGTCGTGGTCAAAAAAAAAAAAGGAAAGAAAAAGAAATAGAGGTTTTAGTAAAGAAGTCATCCTTCAATACAGGTCTACCACTTTAGAAAAAATAGGATATTCTAAATAAAATCCAGTTTCAACCACTATAGTAAGAATTTTACACTTTGTAAGATCATAAGATTTGAAAATGTCAAAAGATCTAAAATTTTAAGTAGACTGGTTAATATATCCTGAAAAGTCAAATTTCAAAAAGGGAGCAAAAAGACATCTTATAGTCTTACACAAAATTTAATTATCTTAAATCTACATAAGTAATTAGTAATTCATAAAAACTGAAGAGAAAAGGTGAAAAGTCCTTTAACAAACACAGCCTATCACCTCAACTCCTTGACATCACCTGCATTCATACTTTCATCTTGGACAATGTTCACTGGCCAGAAAGCAACGTTAATTCCTCCCTGCAGCGGACTGGGTTGGTGCCACTGGTTAGCTAAGCTTGTTACTGTGGTGGCTGGGGTGATGGGGTGATTTCACTGGGGAGGAGGGAGTGTTGCCAACTAACATGATGTCGAAATTTCTCTTAAGAGAAAGAAAAGCTGCTCAGTTTTCACTTTTCCATCTGTGGCCATCATTATTTGTTTAATTATAGCACATGATTCAGATAAAGTACCCATTCCAGACTTTTTCTTTTCCCAGACTTTTAAATTATATACGTCCATTGTCTCTTCAGAAGAAAACTGAAAGAAACCATTAAGAAGTCGAACTAACTTTTGAAATCATTGGATCATAATATATGCTAATATCACTTCCTGGTTGGATGCCACTATCAACCCGGACCTGGGAGGAAGAAAGAAAAGAAAAGAAAGTTCATATTATGAAGCTATCTTTCTAACAACAAATTTAATTTCCATGAAGAAGATGGATAATTTCAATCTCAAATAACATTTCAGCTTCCAGTAAGTAGAAAAACAATCTAAAAATATAGAGACCAAACTATCTTGATCTGTTATTATACAGTACAACACATATTTTTTTTCTCCCACTAAACGAAGGAACTAAGAAAGAGCAAAAAAATACCCAAACAAACTAAAAAAACTTTATACATCACTTTCGTGGGATGTGTTTGTAGCTATTTGAGGGTGTCTTCCAACTGAAGGAGAGCATGAACGATGCCCCTTCTAATCACACTCCCCACGCTGCTCTTCCAAGAGTTCCAGTGCGGACCCCAGTCAAACCATGCAGCAGGGACCGGGAGCTCTGCTCACCAGCTCCATAGGAGCACTGGTCCTGTGGCTGTCATGTCTGTAACACTTTCCTTTTTTGCCTCACCCTCTCAACTGTAAAACGCGGTTTTTTTCTGTTACTGTTAGTCCCTTGAGACTTTAATGTTTATACAGCTTTTCTCATGGCTTTCCTTTGTAAGGACACAGCCCCAATTAGAGTTCTGATTTTGTGATTTTCATGGGGGGAAAAAAAATAGCACAAGTTCAAAATATTCTTTTGAAGAACCTGATTGCTGTTAACCAGCCAACAAGTTAGCTAGTACATCGCTGATTCTTGTTTTCATCTCCCTGTTTGATACCAGCAGTAAGGCACAGAGGTTAGCCATGTAAAACTTTAAAATGAGCAGTTGCTGAGGATGAAATATTTGTTAAATTATTGTGCTTAAGTTTTGGAATCTGAAGTATTTAAAAGCTAATCAAAATAGTTAAGATAGTCCAGCATGTCCTAGGGGGTGTGAGGATAGAAGAATTTAATGGAAGCTGCTAGAAGAGCAGGACTTTGATGCCCAACATGGTAAAGGGGTGGGAAGAGAAGAGCAAAGCTCACACAGCTCTTCACCTGTGGGAAGAAGCCTTCCTAATAAACAGCAGCTCATCTGTCTGCAGCAAGGCAGAAAAAGGTCAACACAGCGGCTGTTAGGCCTTTAATATTTTAATTTAGGCAATTATCAAGGGACCACATGTAGAACCTCTTGTCTAGGATATCCACATGAGGGTTCGATGATGGCTTTATTATACGATGACATCAAAAGATAAGCCACAGTTTCATTCTCTTAAAAAAAAAATCATACTACTGTTATTCTCTTTGTAAGGTTTTAGAAGATAACACATACCCAGAATGCTTTTATTTCTGTATTTGCAAACAACTCATGAAAAAATATGGATATTTATATTTGCATTCATAATATATGAAAATCTTCATTCTAAATGAAAATCATTCAGCACACTTAAAACATATATTTGGTTTTCTATTTTCTGAAAACACACTTCAGGACATCAACTGAAGTTCTATGAAATTCACAGTGTTTATAAAAACTAGAAAAGAATTAATGGGGCAGCTGTGAAAGCAATAATATCATAATCTACCTCCTAGACACATTTAAATTGCCCCAAAATGACAACTGGTGATCAAGTTACATCACAGAAAAGACATCTCTGAACTTGCATTTTTTTAATTGTAGTAGCAAAAAGTTAAAGAGCTAATTTTACCACCATGTATTATTTAAAACCATAGCATGCTTGCTAAAGCTGTGTTTAAAACTGAGATTGGTACAAGTTCTAAAACTTTTGACTTAAAACATATGCTACTATTTGCTACATAAACTGCTACAAAGCTAGTGTGGAACTTTGATGTTCAACCCACTAGTAAAATAACAGACAATAAAGAATATTTTTTTACATTCTCCTATAGTAACTTAAAACTTTAGTTACCTTGAATAACACCAGACTAAAAGTTAAGTTACCTAGGGCTCTTAGATATAACTATGTCTTTGTTATTTAATAAAATTATCATCACAGAAGGTATGTCATTTTAATTTAAAAATATATATGGTAAAATAAAGATGTATTAAATATAATCAACACATATCTTTGTATAAGCAAATCAACATTTCCAATTTAAAACTGTAACAAAGCATGAAAACTGACTTACAATTTACTGTCTATGCAGCTTTTTCCAAATGATAATCAGAATTCAAAAAAAAGTCTAACAAATGAATTAAAATTAAGTCTCCATTCCTCCACTGAAACAAAGCCTATACCAAAAAATATATTTTAGCTTTTGCACTAAAAGCTTTAAGAATAAAGGCAAGTGGAATTGTAACCAAATTTCTAAGCAGAAAAAAAATTGCAGTCTGAAAATAACAAATTTACAAAATACAGTGATCAAAGATAAGAAAATCTTCATCTTTGCCACATAAGCTAATAGGAGGCTTAGAGAAGAATGTGAAAAACACAAACCAGAAGTTAACTCTGAAGTATGTATTCCTGTGATCAAAAACGGTTAAGAGCTGCAAAGGATCTCCTGAGTTAAAACTAATCTAGTTTAAGAAGGCAAGGAAGAAAAACTACCACCACCACCACCCAAGCACCTGTGTATGAGTCTCAAACCATTGCTCAGAAACCTCGGGCATAATTTAAATGTCTTTCTTCACACAGTGGACCCTGTGAATCTATCAGCCAGCTCCCACCCTTCATTCTTGATTCACCTCTCCCCCTCAGCACAACTCCCAGCCCGCCATGTCTACCTGACAAGTGACAGCCCAATCTGATTAAATGCTTCCAAGGGAGGGGACTCATGGGCCTCCATGACAGCCAAAAGTGATCACCATGGAGATACATAATTACAGCTGTCAGTGCATCTACTGTCCTGCTGACATCAATTTGATTGCTCCCAGCAATAATGATAGACAAAGCTTAGTGTGCACTCTCCCGCACCCAATCACTTTATCTATTCCTTGGTCCATTTAGCTGACATGCCACATTCACACAAGCAAATAACAGCAGTAAGCAGAACATTTAAGGCATTTTAATTGTTTTTTCTTTCTATGGATGGCTCACAACTGCAAATGTTATTACATAAAGCTCCTGCTGCAGCATTAATTGAAGAAAGATTTGGTGGGACAAAGACTGTAGGGGGTACAGTTTGTCCATTATCACTTGTACTTTCAACAGGTCTCACGTTTGAAAATTGCAAATTGCAAAAACTTGCGAGGGCAAAATGTTTGACATCCTGTTAGCTATTACAACACGGTGAAAACTTCTAACAACTAGAGTAATCATTATGAATTCTTATTTAATACTTTTTTGTTTGATTAAAAAAATGTTTAGATATGTCCCTATGATACTTGTTTTCTCATCTGCTATTTAATGTCACATAATGCCTGTTAAATCTTTACAATTTTCCTTCTGCCTTCAGGCTTTGAACACAGCATGGAGTCTCTGAGCCTAGAAAGGGTCAAGTCCCTTTAGAAAGCACATGGGCAAAAACAATTTAAAAAGTGAAATAAATCATATATCCAATAACATCTTCAAATTTAGAATTCTTCCTGTAATCTTTCACCATCTTCATGCCAGTAATCAAACTGAATAATCATATTCACAGATGGTACAGCCTTGTCATCCACTAGCTAACATAATGTCATATATATATGCACTTATTACCTTGATTAAGATAAAGGGTATGTCCTTGTTCTTTTCATGCAACAAAACTGTTTAAAGAACAGCTATTAAACAAGAAGTATAAATAAAGTGGACAGTGATCACTTTTCTTTAACTGGTGTATATAATATGTACTTCTTAAAGTCTTTGACACTTAATAGAAAGAGGTACATTTTGTTTTCCTTAATCCGTTTAGATTAACGAGCTGATTTTGTGCTTGATTTCTTGACATCTGACTATACAGGGAAGCAGGATTAGATTTATTGAAAAGATTAAATTGTAACACGGAAATGTCATTTCCCATTCTTAGGATTCCATGAATCTTCTTCACTACGATTTTCAGAAGAATTGGGAACACTGTAAACTATCATTTATTTAGAAGTCAGATGTCTCCAGACTTGCCCTGTTAGGTGAATTCTGACTTTCCTGAACATCATACAGTACAAAATATGAAAAAACAAAAAACTGTGATTCCCCATGAATTTCACTTGTCATCCAATTTACACCCTTTGGTGTTGACATGCTTTAACATAAAAGTGTGACATAAATCAAGATTTTTAACCCCTCACTTCATATTACAGCTTAATGACTTACACCAGGTAGATGTATTGGTTCTTGGTACTGAGACAATCTCCCAATAGACGGTAAACCAAAAGACTTGTAGGGGTCCTGAAAGTTCAAAGGACAGGAAGCACAGTCTTTGAAATATAAATCAGCACAAGTAAGGTTACATATTTATACAATGAAGAAGCATTTATAGGCCTATTTACCAAATCACAGATTTCAGAATATTACTGTCTTATCCTCACTCTAGACAACTTAGAAATGTATTTAAAAATCAAACAGAACTGTAACCAGAATTTAGCCTGACCTTGATCATACTTTATTGAAACTGGTAAAATTCCAACTTTCTATAAATCTTCTTAGAATGCCTTGGGCAAGAATAAAATAACCTAGGAGCTACATCAAAACATACTCAAGTTCAGAACAACAAATGTAGTGCACTAAAGATATTTGTTTTTCTTACTCTCAAAACAGCTCACATATGGTAAAATTTGAGCATTTTAGTTCTTCAAAGACCTGAAAAGTAACTTTGCATGTGCGACTAGATATATGCTCCATTTGTAAATATCTTAGATCAGAATAAATAGTAAGTTCAGTGTTATAACAATAGGAAAGAAAAGAATACCACTTAAAATATAATATAACCAAGCCATAGATATTTCTCAAGATCCTTAAAAAATTTTCAAAAAAACTTCCAGAATTTTAAACACAGATACTACTAATTTGTTTTTTATTTTACAGATAGGCTTCAATGTCTAAAAGTAAAAGATGGTATAAATGTTTCCTTGCATTTTTGTTTTAACCATTTGAAAAAAAAGCATTTTCAGATGTTGACTGCTTTATCTGATTAATTATAAAATAATATTAAAGTATTTAACTGAGAGTTCCTGAGTTAAATCCATAATTAAAACTATGAATTGAAGCTTTGCAGTTTAAATTTTAGTTGTTATTTTTACATAATCATAAGAGATAAAATTATTAGGGAAAAAACTGTTGGAAAAAATTTAAACACTGAATTAACAACTGATGTGTAACTAAGGTAGCTCTTTAAAACACACACACACACACACACACACACACAGAGAGAAACAAATGCCCCTTTTCATTTCGAATGTGGTTTGAAAATAAGCAAAAACAAAAACCATGGTCCATTCAAGCACAACAATATTTAACTAATGCTTTCTTTCTCCTTAAACTGATTAGTAGCTATTCCTCCAACCAGAAAAAAACACATGAAAATTAATTAAACTCAAACCTTTAAAACTATTTTGAGTTACGTTAAAATGATCTAACCTTTTTTTCTGGTTCATTTCTGGATTACATAATCAAATCCTTGACACAAGGTATAAAACCCTAAGTTTACCTTGCTGTTTAGCTATATGTGGTCCCATAACTCAGGACACAACCACCATCCTTCCTCCCAACATCATTCATTTTACCTCGGCATAAACCCGACATTCAACTGCCCAGCCGTTGATGGGAATATCAGCTTGTTTGTGCCTGAGAGGGTAACCCTTGGCAACACGGATCATTTCTTGGACTAGGTCCAGGCCAGTAATGCATTCTGTGACAGGATGCTCAACCTGCAAGGCCGAGATGTGCCAGTCAACAGTTGTAGGAAAAGGTAAATAAATAGAAATAAGCAAGCACAATGTCAACAATTTCTGGGTAAAATGAGGTTAATTATATTTAATATTTAATCATATTTGACTATTTTTTTAACTTTTTATTTTATTTTATTTTTCAGCTGCACTGGGTCTTAGTTGTGGCACGTGGGATCTTTAGTTGGGGCATGCATACTTCTTAGTTGCAGGACACATGGAGGATCTAGCTCCCAGACCAGGGATCAAATCCGGGCCCCGTGCACTGGGAGCGCACTGGATTGGTGGTCTTACCCACTGGACCACCAAGGAAGTCCCCATATTTGACTTTAAAACGGATCTAAGAGAATAAAATTAAAGAATCAACACCATATAGTACAAAGCTGGGTAAGAAAAATGACACCCCAAAATTATTTGTAAACTATCTGTACTACTTTTCCCAGTTTTTATTTAGATGTGGTCCAACAATGTTTAACACTTTTAACTCTGAAACTAATTCTTACCTGAAAATTACATATTTAGCTACAATCCTCAATGTGGCTGATAATCAACCTATTCTGCTACACTTAGCATGGCATCTATAGAGGCAGCTTATGATTTTCCAAAGCACTAGTCTCTCCTGAGTTTTACCCACTTGCATGCTTTCACTAACCTGTCCTGACAAGCAACCAGACTCGCGTACTCTTACATCAAGGCAGCATAGCAGAAACGAGCAGATGGGTCCTGCAGGTTGTTTTCCCTCCAGACCTACGTGGGGAGTGCTTAGCATGCACAGTAACAAACTGAGCCAGTGGAATCACTGCTCCCTCAGCAAACTGCTGATAACTACTTTGGAGGATGCTGTCATGGGGATCCCCGGCCTTCCACACTACCACACGGGGTACACATATACAGAAACAGGCAGAGACACACAGGAATACTAACAGACATACACATCCTTATAAATCTGATCGACTGCTTACAAGATCCTAAACTTAACTGAGCTAAAATAAAGCCACTTTGGCACTGGTCAAGAGTAGATAATCTGTCATGTAAAACCTTGAATACGTTTTGAAAATTTAAATTAAACTTTGGCCACATCTGCTGCTTTGATACCAATTTCTTTTCTCATAAAAATTACGCATGTTCTAAATGCACTTCACAATAGTGTCTTTATCATGACATGTCATATTTCATACACTCTGACACAGGAAAAGGTCAATGAACAAACAAACTGTCTTCCCATCTTCAACTACACTAATTGAAGGACAGGACTTAGTCATTATAATAATCTTGAAGCTTATCATAAGCAGACAATGCCATGGTCTTTAAAAAAAAAAAAGCTTTGTAAAAATAAACAGATGGGATCCATAATTAGCTCTGTGTGTGTTATGAGTTTGTTTACAGTTTCAACAACATTTTAAGACATTTTGACATAATTTTAATGACAAATCATCACTAAAATAAGCATCGACCCTTTGTAAAATAAATGTGACACTAAGAAAAGATCTTATTAGATAGTTTAGAATATATCAATATATTTTTGGAAGCAAACTATGGTTTTGAGAGAAACAAGATTTTTAAATTTATTTATTTATTTTATTTTTTCGCTGCATTGCAGCGAGCGGGGCTACTCTTCGTTGCGGTGTGCGGGCTTCTCATTGCAGTGGCTTCTCTTGCTGTGGAGCACGGGCTCTAGGCACACGGGCTTCAGTAGTTGTGGCACGCGGGCTCAGTAGTTGTGGCTCGCAGGCTCTAGAGCACAGGCTCCGTAGCTGTGGTGCACGGGCTTAGCTGCTCAGCGGCATGTGGGATCTTCCCAGACCAGGGTTTGAACCCATGTCCCCTGCACTGGCAGGCGGATTCTTAAGCACTGCACTACCAGGGAAGTCCGAAGAAACAAGATTCTATATGATAAATATAATAAGAAAGGAACGATTGTAAAGCCCCTCTACTAGTGCTAGAAACAAATTTCATGTGAGAAAGCATCTTACCACCATAACTATTCAAGAGCTGAACCTACTATGTGCCCAAGGGCTCTATATCAGTACTATCCACATATCTTTGTTAAGTGAGAAAACAATTTTAAAAGCTCAGAGAATGATTTAATTTCATTCTTCTATGTCTAGTGCCCAGAAAAGTACATACTATACAGTAGACAAATAAATATACATTGAATGAATGAGCAGCAAATCCAGAGTCACACCTATAGGAAGTGGTAGAGGCAGGGTTGGAATTTATGTCACTCCAGAGGCGATATGACCTTCCTGTTCTTCCTCGTGGAAAAATGTATATGAAAGAACGTAATTAACATAAATAGCTATATAATTATGAGCTGCTGTCTTTTACAAAATACATTATTACAAAGTCTAAAGATTTGGTCAGTCGAAAATTCATTGTAAGCCACTGTTTCACCTTAGAAGACCTCCCTATAATGTGCAGGGAAAAAAAGTTTATTAGACCTGTATTGAATAGAATCTAAAAATGGACCCACTTTAATCCAACTTAGAGTTACATAACAGTAACACAACATTTTACGACCTTAATTAGTGAGCTGCAAGTATTTCAAAATAAAGTAAGTAGATAACTAAACTAATAACTAGCTGCTAAAGACAAAATCATTAAAGAATTTTTAAAAAAATATCCACTTAGGTTCAAGTATTGTTAAAGTATACAAAATAGTCTGACGTACCTGAATTTTTCAGGTAATAGTAATATGTCTTTTTAAAGTAAAACAATTTTAAACATTTTTGAAAGAACTCTTTCTAAATACATTTTAATAGAATTCTGAAGTTATCTAATAGGATGTGTGAAACATTTCCTTTAGACCCTGTATTATTATTATTATCATCAGGAATCTTGTAAATGTAACACTGACTAAATAACCATGTCTATCCCCCATCCCTGAGAATTTAGGCATAGTTTCCCTGTGCAAGTTAAACTCAACGCTTAAGAGATAAGAGCAGAGGTTACAAAGAGACAAAATGGCTGACAGGCCAAAATATAATTCAATGAATGATTTTAAAATATCATTAAAATACTATCCTCTAGCCCTTGAATAAAAATCTACTGTTTAAAGACAAAAGGCCAGGGATACCCTGTTCTTGCCTGGAAAACCTACCCCTGCAGGACTTTGAGGCCCAAAAGTCAACCCAGGAAGAAGAATGAAAGGCCTGGAAGCTTCCGAAATGCTGAGATATAAAAAAATGACTGTGAACTCTCTGAGCACGCAGCCTGTTGTCCCTTATTTATCCTCAGATATTCCAAATGTTTCCCTTGTTTATCCACAGAAAATAAAACTAGTGAACTACGAAAAAAAGAAAGAAAGAAGAGGAAAGGAAAAAGGAAGGGAGGGAGGTAAGATCAATGGAAAGTAAAGGTGGCTAACTGGAACAAAAGGTTATAAAAAGAAAAAAAGACGCCAAGACTGGCCTCTGGCAAGCCAACAAGTTTACCTTGTCCAACCGAGAAGAAAAAACTACCTCTGAAAGTATGATGCTAATAAACATCTATTCTGAGGGCTAGTATGTGGGGGGAGGGGTGGGGGACAAGGTTTCTGAGTGACTTCTCTCTGGGAAACACTGGGTTACCTGAAGTTAAACAGGCTTATTTAAGAAAAGACTCCTCAGACCCACACTCATCTGTGACTATGCCTCGGGACTCTAGGAGGAGACTGTACAGCACTTACGTCACCACAGACCTTCTTTTGCAGACTATCTTTATGGACTGAGACTTCCACAGAACACAGGCTGAGAAACAATGCCTTTTCTAAAGGTTCAAAACACAAACATTCAAAACTCAATTCCCTTATGTGACTCTGTGCTCACCAACAAATTTTTGGTCTTCATACATGATTTCCCTATTCAACAGAAATGTGTGCTAGTGCCAAGAAACATATGAATGAGGGACTGTGCATTAGAGATGAATATATTGACATTCTAGTGTATAAATCTTGTGATTTAGTCAGCAAAAGTAATACCTAGCCATAGACAGACAGACAGACAGGGAGAATACATACACATACAAGCCCATCCAAGTTAGAATTTCTGAATCCTCAAAGGCAAATTATTGAATGGGATATATTCATCAAGTCAGTGCTACTCTGCGGGTTCTATTAGTAGCTTATAAATCAGTTTGTACTGGCAATGCCCCTATCTCGCCATGAATCTTTTGTTCAAACAGATACAAACAACTACAATCATCAAATGCCTTATGATGATACATAATCACACTCAAGATCTAGAATGAGTATGTATAGTTCTATACACCTACATTAGATGGTCACAGTCAGCCAGCTTTTTATAGATCTATTTGCTATTTTAATTTAGTCTTCTTAGTCACCATCAAACTGTCACTATTGTCAGTGTTTGTGTAGACCTCTTGCCACTCTGTCTTACTAATCTGTTGCTTCAAATGCATTTCTCAAAAAAATAAATAGCTGAGCTTATCAAATGCAATGGTGAGGTAAACTAGGTTTTGCTTCACCTGAGTTCTTGATGTATCAAATTTCAATAGTAATAAATTTAGAAAAGCTAAATCTTTCTGGCATTGTGTTGTCATTATCTACCTTCTGATTCTAAAAGTTATCATCGTAAATTCTGCCACTGCCACTGTAGTGTTTAGCCTTATTCCTCCTTAAATACAAACTAGGAAGTATCTAAAACTAATGAAGGAGAGAATGAGATATGTCCAGAGTCTCAAAGTATCTCCCTATAAGATACCTTCATTAATGACAAGGGGAGAAACACTAACACGACAGTGGGGAAGTGCAAGAGATGCCACCTTTTTTTTTGTTTACTTGGAGTTTAGTTGCCTTACAATGTTGGGTTAGTTTCTGCTGTGCAGCAAAGTGAATCAGCTATACGTATACTTACTATCTACTCTTTTGTAGATTTCCTTTCCATTTAGGTCACCAAAGAGCACTGAGTAGAGTTCGCTGTGCTACACAGTAGGTTCTCATTAGTTATCTGTTTTACACATAATAGCGTATACATGTCAATCTCAGTCTCTCAATTCATCCCACCCACCCCTTCCCCGCTTGGTAACCATAAGTTCGTAAGAGATGCCACGTTAACTAAGCCAACATTACCAGTAATGGGATAAACAGACATTGCATGCCTCCTATATGGTGTTCAGGGAAAAACAATAGCATTTCTGTAGTATTCTTGCCAAACATGCAAAGCCTGAATATAATCAAGAGAAAAAAGGCAAATGCAAAATGCAGGACACTCTAGAAAATAAATGGCCTCTGCTCATAAAAAAATGTAAAGATCAGGGCTTCCCTGGTGGCGCAGTGGTTGAGAGTCCACCTGCCGATGCAGGGGACACGGGTTCGTGCCCCAGTCCAGGAGGATTCCACAGGCCGCGGAGCGGCCGGGCCCATGAGCCATGGCCGCTGAGCCTGCGCGTCCAGAGCCTGTGCTCCGCAATGGGAGAGGCCACAACACTGAGAGGCCGGCGTACCGCAAAACAAACAAACAAACAACAACAAAATGTAAAGATCATACTTGACGAAAAAAAAAGATTAAGGAACTGTTCCAGATGGAGAGAGATTAAAGAGGCATGACAAGTAAATGTAACATAGGATCCTGAACCAGAAAAATGTTGTATTTTACTGTAAAAGACAATAGTAAACAACTGGTGAAATGTGAATATGATCTGTAGACTGGATGATAGTAATATGTCAATGTTAATATTCTGATGTTGATAATGGTACTGTGGTAATGTAAAAGAATTTTCTTGTTTTTAGGAAATACATATTTAGGGGTAAAGAGGCACCAGGCCTGCAATTTACTCTGAAATGTTTCAGGTCAAGAAGATAGATACAGAGAAACAAAGACGCAGATATAGATACAAGGATAAAGCAAATGTAAATGTTAGTAAAGGGTGTTCAGAAATTCTTTGTAATGTTTTGCAGTTTTTCTGAACATCTGAAATAACTCCAAAATAAAAATTAATACAATGTCACTAGAATTTTTGTTTTTATATTACAAAACATTATTAAAATAAAGATATCTGACTTGATCAACATTATTTTCTCTTCAATCAGAACCCTCTCATTGTGCTAAATAAAAATAATCAACAACAGATAATTTGTTCAATAGGTTTTCTCTAACTTACACTTCTAAATATTGTGTTGATGACCTAATAATTCTAAAGATTTTAAGAATGGGTAACTAGATAACAGGCAAGTATTCTTCGAGGAGAAGATGATTCAGGCAAATCTTAATGACACACTAAAGTTAACGTCAAATGAACATTAACACTGCGGCAAATTTAAAAGAGGAGAAAGTCCCAAAAAGTGTGGAGAGAAGTCAGATCAATGAAATTATGTGTTACCTTGGCCGTTACAGAGAAGGAGGGTGATAAAAAGTATTCCAAGTTCCTTGAATGGAGGGTAATTGTTTTTCAGGTGGTAAGGGGAGGCCCAACTGCTTAGTCAAAGCAGAAGCTGTCCCTAAAAGCAGAAGACCCATGTACACACCACAACTAACATCTCTATGGCACTGAAATTTACCAAATCCCTCCAAATGCACGACCTTGTTCCCTATTCCACTGTCATTTTACAGACAAGGTACAAGAGATACTCACAAGGGGTATAAGGTAAGTAAATATTAAGAATTTTCTAATATTCAAATAATGTTATTTTAAATTAACATAATTTAAAGTAACTTCCTTATTAAATATGTCTAAACAAGATATTACAAAGGCTTAGTTTGTGAAAGGCATCTTTTGTAAGCAGAACTTGTTTAATTCAACTCAGCAAAGCAGTACAGGTATGATTACCTGTTGAAAGGTGAGGAAACTGTCCTGTTATATAAAATCGGGTTTCATAATGGTATTTGGCATAATAGGTCTTTTTCGTTTGTTGTTATTCTGGCCTGAAAGGATAACTGATGTCATTATTTTTGGTTTTGCTCTTTCAGTTCAGAGAGAGTCTTTGTCCAGAACAGAATCTAACATATACCTATTAAAATTCTGAAACTCTACCTCCTGAGAATACAGGGTTTCAAAATAAAGATCTAAAGTTATTAGATTTTGATCCACAGGACTCACGGATAAAAAGTATCTTTGGAAATAGGCCCCAACACACCATCCCGGTAAACTCACCTTGAAAATAATGGCTATATTCAAGAGTGGCAGTGAAAACTGAACAGTTTCTATTATAGAGCTTTCCTGTTGACCCCAACACAAATACTCAGATGAAGAAAGGATAAGAGAACTGTTAAGGCGTTGAACTGAATCTCCTCTGCCCAATTCATATCTTGAAGTCCTAACCCTTAGTACCTCAGAATATGACTGTGTTTGGAGATACGGTCTTTAAAGAGGCAATTAAGTTAAAATAAGGTCATTAGGGTGGGCCCTAACCCAACATGACTGATGCCCTTATAAGAAGAGATTAGGACACAGACAACACACAGCACAGAAAAAAAAGACCATGTGAAGACACAAGAAGACGACGTCCATCTGAAGGCCAAAGAGAAAGGCCTCCAGAAGAAACCCATCCTGCCGACACCTTGATTTTAGACTTCTGCCTCCAGAAGTGTAAGAAAATAAATGTTGTTTAAGCCATCCAGTCTGTGGTAACTTGTCATGATAGCCCTAAAAAACTAATACAGGAACAAATTTGAAAAGTTAAAATCTAGATAAGAATCCAGAACTCAAAGACATCAAAATAGTTTATAAAATGCTTTAAAACAAAAAACTGGCCCCGGAGGAAGATGGCGGAAGAGTAAGACGCGGAGATCACCTTCCTCCCCACAGATACATCAGAAATTCATCTACACGTGGAACAACTCCTACAGAACACCTACTGAACGCTGACAGAAGACCTCAGACCCCCCAAAAGGCAAGAAACTCCCCACATACCTGGGTAGGGCAAAAGAAAAAAAGAATAAACAGAGACAAAAGGATAGGGACGGGACCTGCACCAGTGGGAGGGAGCCGTGAAGGAGGAAAGATTTCCACACACTACAAGCCCCTTCGCGGGCGGAGGCTGCAGGTGGGGAAAGCTTCGGAGTAGCGGAGGAGAGCACAGCAACAGGGGTGGGGAGGGCAAAGTGGAGAGATTCCGGCACAGAGGACCGGTGCCCTCAGGCACACACCAGCCCGAGAGGCTTGTCTGCTTGGCCGCCAGGGCGGGCGGGGCTGGGAGCTGAGGCTCGGGTATCGGCTTTCAGTCGGAGCGCAGGGAGAGGACTGGGGCTGGCGGCAGGAAGAGAGCCTGAAGGGGTTAGTGCACCACGGCTAGGCCGGAGGGAGTCCGGGGAAAAAGTCTGGAGCTGCCGAAGAGGCAAGAGACTTTTTTCCCTTTTGTTTCCTGGTGCGCAAGGAGAGGGCATTAAGAGGGCTGCTTAAAGAAGCACCAGAGACGGGCGCGAGCCCCAGAGACGGGCGTGGGACGCTGGGGCTGCTGCCGCCGCCGCCACAAAGCCTGTGTGCGAGCGCAGGTCACTGTCCACCCCCCCTTCCGGGGAGCCTGTGCAGCCCGCCACTGCCGGGGCCCCGGGACCCAGGGACGGCTTCCCCGGGAAAGCGCACGGAGCGCCTCGGGCTGGTGCAACGTCACGCCGGCCTCTGCCGCCGCAGGCCCGCCCTGCACTGCGTGCCCCTCCCTCCCCTCGGCCTGAGTGAGCCAGAGCCCCCGAATCAGCGGCTCCTTTAAACCAGTCCTGTCTGAGCGAAGAACGGACGCCCTCCGGCGACCTACGCGCAGAGGCGGGGCCAGGTCCAAGGCTGAGACCCGGGAGCTGTGAGAGCAGAGAAGAGACAGGGAAATCTCTCTGTGCAGCCTCGGAGGCAGCGGATTAAAGCTCCACGGTCCACTTGATGTGCCTTGCGTCTGTGGAGTGCATGAATGGACAGCGAATCATCCCAAATTGAGGAAGTGAACTTTGAGGACAAGATTTAAGACTTTCCCCCCTTTTCCTCTTTTTACAACGAATTATCCCAAATTAAGGAGGTGGACTTTGAGAGCAAGATTTCAGGCTTTCCCCCCTTTTCCTCTTTTTACAACGAATTATCCCAAATTAAGGAGGTGGACTTTGAGAGCAAGATTTCAGGCTTTTCCCCCTTTTCCTCTTTTTACAACGAATTATCCCAAGTTGAGGAGGTGGACTTGGAGAGCAAGATTTTAGATTTTTCCCCCTGCTCTCTTTTTGTGAATGTGTATGTGTATGCTTCTGTGTGAGATTTTCTCTATATAGCTTTGCTTCCACCATATGTCCCAGGGTTCTGTCCGTTTTTTTTTCAATAATTACTTTTTAATTTTAATAACGCTACTATATTTTATACTTTATTCTATTTTACTTTACCTGCTCTTTCTTTTTTTCCTACCTTCCCTTCCTCCCTCCCTCCCTCCGCCCCTCCTTTCCTTCTTTCTCTCTTTCCTCCCTCCCTCCCTCCCTGCTTCCTTTCACTCTTTCTTTTTCTTTCCTTTCTCCGTCCCTCCCACCCTTCTTCCTTTCACTCTTTTTCTTTCCTTCCTCCCTCCCTCCCTCCTGTCTTTCTTTCATTCTTTCTTTCCTTCCTCCCTCCCTTCTTCCATTCACTCTTCCTTTTTCTTTCCTTCCTCCATCCCTTTCTTTCTTTCCTTCCGTCCTTCCTCCCTCCCTCCCTCCTTTCTTTCTTTCTTCCTTCCTCCCTTCCTTTCTTTCCTTCTTCCTTTCTTTCTTTCTACTTTTTCTCCCTTTTATTCTGAGCCGGGTAGATGAAAGGCTCTTGGTGCTACAGCCAGGAGTCAGTGCTGTGCCTCTGAAGTGGGAGAGCCAACTTCAGGACACGGGTCCACAAGAGACCTCCCAGCTCCACATAATATCAAGCAGCGAAAATCTCCCAGAGATCTCCATCTCAACACCAGCACCCAGCTTCAGTCAACGACCAGCAAGCTACAGTGCTGGTCACCCTATGCCAAGCAACTAGCAAGGCAGGAACACAACCCCACCCGTTAGCAGAGAGGCTGCCTAAAAACATAATAAGGCCACAGGCACCCCAAAACACACCACCAGACGTGGACCTGTCCACCAGAAAGACAAGATCGAGCCGCAACCACCAGAACACAGGCACTAGTCCCCCCGACCAGGAAGCCTACACAACCTACTGAAACAACCTTAGCCACTGGGGGCAGACACCAAAAACAACGGGAACTACGAGTCTGCAGCCTGCAATAAGGAGACCCCAAACACAGTAACATAAGCAAAATGAGAAGACAGAAAAACACACAGCAGGTGAAGGAGCAAGATAAAAACCTACCGGACCTAACAAATGAAGAGGTAATAGGCAGTCTACCTGAAAAACAATTCAGAATAATGATAGTAAAGATGATCCAAGATTCTATTTCCAAGATCCAAAATCTTGGAAATAGAATAGACAAAATGCAAGAAACAGTTAACAAGGACCTAGAAGAACTAAAGATGAATCAAGCATCGATTAAAAACACAATAAATGAAATGAAAAATACTCTAGATGGGATCAATAGCAGAATAACTGAGGCAGAAGAACGGATAAGTGAGGTGGAAGATAAAATAGTGGAAATAACTGATGCAGAGCAAAATAAAGAAAAAAGAATGAAAAGAACAGAGGACAGTCTCAGAGACCTCTGGGACAACATTAAACGCACCAACATTCGAATTATAGGGGTTCCAGAAGAAGAAGAGAAAAAGAAAGGGACTGAGAAAATATTTCAAGAGATTATAGTTGAAAACTTCCCTAATATGGGAAAGGAAATAGTTAATCAAGTCCAGGAGGCACAGAGAGTCCCATACAGAAGAAATCCAAGGAGAAATACGCCAAGACACATATTAATCAAACTGTCAAAAATTAAACACAAAGAAATCATATTAAAAGCAGCAAGGGAAAAAAAACAAATAACACACAAGGGAATCCCCATCAGGTTAACAGCTGATCTCTCAGCAGAAACTCTACAAGCCAGAAGGGAGTGGCAGGACATAATTAAAGTGATGAAGGAGAGAAACCTGCAAACAAGTTTACTCTACCCAGCAAGGATCTCATTCAGATTTGATGGAGAAATTAAAACCTTTACAGACAAGCAAAAGCTGAGAGAGTTCAGCACCACCCAACCAGCTTTACAACAAATGCTAAAGGAACTTCTCTAGGCAAGAAACACAACAGAAGGAATATACTTACAATAACGAACCCAAAGCAATTAAGGAAATGGGAAGAGGAACATACATATCAATAATTACCTTAAATGTAAATGGACTAAATGCTCCCACCAAAAGACACAGAGTGGCTGAATGGATACAAAAACAAGACCCATATATATGCTGTCTACAAGAGACCCACTTCAGACCTAGAGACACATACAGATTGAAAGTAAGGGGATGGAAAAAGATATTCCATGCAAATGGAAACCAAAAGAAAGCTGGAGTAGCAATTCTCATATCAGACAAAATAGACTTTAAAATAAAGACTATTAGAAGAGACAAAGAAGGACACTACATAATGATCAAGGGATTGATCCAAGAAGAAGATATAACAATTGTAAATATTTATGCACCCAACATAGGAGCACCTCAATACATAAGGCAAATACTAACAGCCATAAAAGGGGAAATCGACAGTAACACAATCATAGTAGGGGACCTTAACACCCCACTTTCACCAATGGACAGATCATCCAAAATGAAAATAAATAAGGACACACAAGCTTTAAATGATACGTTAAACAAGATGGACTTAATTGATATTTATAGGACATTCCATCCAAAAACAACAGAATACACATTTTTCTCAAGTGCTCATGGAACATTCTCCAGGATAGATCATATCTTGGGTCACAAATCAAGCCTTGGTAAATTTAAGAAAATTGAAATTGTATCAAGTATCTTTTCCAACCACAATGCTATGAGACTAGACATCAATTACAGGAAAAGAGCTGTAAAAAATACAAACACATGGAGGCTAAACAATACACTACTCAATAACGAAGTGATCACTGAAGAAATCAAAGAGGAAATTAAAAAATACCTAGAAACAAATGACAATGGAGACATGACGACCCAAAACCTATGGGACGCAGCAAAAGCAGTTCTAAGGGGGAAGTTTATAGCAATACAATCCCACCTTAAGAAACAGGAAAATCTCGAGTAAACAACCTAACCTTGCACCTAAAGCAATTACAGAAAGAAGAACAAAAAAACCCCAAAGTTAGCAGAAGGAAAGAAATCATAAAGATCAGATCAGAAATAAATGAAAAAGAAATGAAGGAAACTATAGCAAAGATCAATAAAACTAAAAGCTGGTTCTTTGAGAAGATAAACAAAATTGACAAACCATTAGCCAGACTCATCAAGAAAAAAAGGGAGAAGACTCAAATCAATAGAATTAGAAATGAAAAAGGAGAAGTAACAACTGACACTGCAGAAATACAAAAGATCATGAGAGATTACTACAAGAAACTCTATGCCAATAAAATGGACAACCTGGAAGAAATGGACAAATTCTTAGAAATGCACAACCTGCCAAGACTGAATCAGGAAGAAACAGAAAATATGAACAGACCAATCACAAGCACTGAAACTGAGACTGTGATTAAAAATCTTCCAACAAACAAAAGCCCAGGACCAGGTGGCTTCAGAGGCAAATTCTATCACACATTTAGAGAAGATCTAACACCTATCCTTCTCAAACTCTTCCAAAATACAGCAGAGGGAGGAACACTCCCAAACTCATTCTATGAGGCCACCATCACCCTGATACCAAAACCACACAAAGATGTCACAAAGAAAGAAAACGACAGGCCAATATCACTGATAAACACAGATGCAACAATCCTCAACAAAATACTGGCAAACAGAATCCAACAGCATATTAAAAGGATGATACACCATGATCAAGTGGGGTTTATTCCAGGAATGCAAGGATTCTTCAATATACACAAATCAATCAATGTGATACACCATATTAACAAATTGAAGGAGAAAAACCATATGATCATCTCAACAGATGCAGAGTAAGCTTTCAACAAAATTCAACACCCAATTATGATAAAAACCCTCCAGAAAGTAGGCATAGAGGGAACTTACCTCAACATAATAAAGGCCATATATGACAAACCCACAGCCAACATCATCCTCAATGGTGAAAAACTGAAACCATTTCCACAAAGATCAGGAAAAAGACAAGGTTGCCTACTCTCACCACTATTATTCAACATAGTTTTGTAAGTTTTAGCCACAGCAATCAGAGAAGAAAAAGAAATAAAAGGAATCCAAATAGGAAAAGAACACGTAAAGCTGTCACTGTTTGCAGATGACATGATACTATACATAGAGAATCCTAAAGATGCTACCAGAAAACTACTAGACCTAATCAGTGAATTTAGTAAAGTAGCAAGATACAAAATTAATGCACAAAAATCTCTTGCATTCCTATACACTGATGATGAAAAATCTGAAAGTGAAATTAAGAAAACACTCTCATTAACCACTGCGACAAAAAGAATAAAATATCTAAGAATAAACCTACCTAAGGAGACAAAAGACCTGTATGCAGAAAATTATAAGACACTGATGAAAAAATTAAAGATGATACAAATAGATGGAGAGATATACCATGTTCTTGGATTGGAAGAATCAACAGTGTGAAAATGACTATACTACCCAAAGCAATCTACAGATTCAATGCAATCCCTATCAAAGTACCACTGGCACTTTTCACAGAACTAGAACAAAAAACCTCACAATTTGTATGGAAACACAAAAGACTCTGAATAGCCAAAGCAACCTTGAGAAAGAAAAATGGAGCTGGAGGAATAAGGCTCCCTAACTTCAGACTATACTACAAAGCTACAGTAATCAAGACAGTATGGTACTGGCACAAAAACAAAAATGTAGATCAATGGAACAGAATAGAAAGCCCAGAGGTAAACCCATGCACCTATGGTCACCTTATCTTTGATAAAGGAGGCAAGAATATACACTGGAGAAAAGACAGCCTCTTCCGTAAGTGGTGTGGGAAAACTGGACAGCTACATGTAAAATAATGATATTAGAACACTCCCTAACACCATACACAAAAATGAACTCAAAACGGATTAAAGACCTAAATGTAAGGCCAGACACTAAAAAACTGTTAGAGGAAAACATAGGCAGAAGACTCCATGACATAAATCACAGCAAGATCCTTTTTGACCCACCTCCTAGAGAAATGGAAATAAAAACAAAAATAAACAAATGGGACCTAACGAAACTTAAAAGCTTTTGCACAGCAAAGGAAACCATAAATAAGATGAAAAGACAACCCTTAGAATGGGAGAAAATATTTGCAAATGAAGCAACTGACAAAGGATTAATCTCCAAAATTTACAAGCAGCTCATGCAGCTCAATATCAAAAAAAAACAAACAACCCAATCCAAAAATGGGCAGAAGACCTAAATAGACATTTCTCCAAAGAAGATACACAGATTGACAACAAACACATGAAAGAACGTTTAACATCATTAATCATTAGAGAAATGCAAATCAAAACTACAATGAGATATCATCTCACACCAGTCAGAACGGCCATCATCAAAAATCTACAAACAATAAATGCTGGAGAGAGTGTGGAGAAAAGGGAACACTCTTGCACTGTTGGTGGGAATGTGAATTGGTACAGCCACTATGGAGAACAGTATGGAGGTTCCTTACAAAACTAGAAATAGAACTACCATATGACCCAGCAATCCCACTACTGGGCATATACCCTGAGAAAACCATAATTCAAAGAGAGTCATGTACCACAATGTTCACTGCAGGTCTATTTACAATAGTCAGGACATGGAAGCAACCTAAGTGTCTATCGACAGATGAATGGATAAAGAAGATGTGGCACATATATACAATGGAATATCACTCAGCCATAAAAAGAAACAAAACTGAGTTATTTGTAGTGAGGTGGATGGACCTAGAGTCTGTCATACAGAGTGAAGTAAGTTAGAAAGAGAAAAACAAATACCGTATGCTAACACATATATATGGAATCTAAGGAAAAAAAACCAAAAAAAATGGTCATGAAGAACCCGGGGGCAAGACGGGAAAAAAGACACAGACCTACTAGAGAATGGAGCTGATGATATGGGGAGGGGGAAGGGTAAGCTGGGACAAAGCGAGAGAGTGGCATGGACATATATACACTACCAAATGTAAAATAGATAGCTAGTGGGAAGCAGCCACACAGCACAGGGAGATCAAGCTCAGTGCTTTGTGACCACCTAGAGTGGTAGGATAGGGAGGGTGGGAGGGAGACGCAAGAGGGAGGAGATATGGGGATATATGCATATGTACAGATGATTCACTTTTTTTTTTTTTTTTCTGGCGGTATGTGGGCCTCTCACTGTTGTGGCCTCTCCCGTTGCGGAGCACAGGCTCCGGACGCACAGGCCCAGCGGCCATGGCTCACGGGCCCAGCCGCTCCACGGCATGTGGGATCTTCCCAGACCGGGGCACGAACCCATTTCCCCTGCATCGGCAGGCGGACTCTCAACCACTGCGCCACCAGGGAAGCCCCTAGATGATTCACTTTGATATAAAGCAGAAACTAACACACCACTGTAAAGCAATTATACTCCAATAAAGATGTTAAAAAAAAAACACTTCACATGGAAAAGTAAGAGTAATCAGAAAGAATATTCCTACTGGATACTGTATTATAATAAAAAGATATAACATCTAAAGTAGTGTAGTACCAGCACATGAATAAACAGAAAGGTTAAAAAAAGAAAACAGTAAATATCTGCATACATGAGAATTCAGTACATAATGAAAATGACTTCTAATTAATTTTGAAAAGAATGATTATTCAATAATGGCTGTGACAAACAGGTAACCATTTGAAAAAAATAAAATAAAATAAATTCCAGATGAAGTGAAAATTTCACCAAGGAAGATGAAATTAGTACTAAAAGAGAACATGGAAGAAAAATGTTTCAATTATAATTGAGTAGGAAAAGTCTAAGTGTATTACAACATCAGAAATGATAAAGAGATTTAGAGGGCTTCCCTGGTGGCGCAGTGGTTGACAGTCCGCCTGCCGATGCAGGGGACACGGGTTCGTGCCCCGGTCCAGGAAGATCACACATGCCGCGGAGCGGCTGGGCCCGTGAGCCATGGCCGCTGAGCCTGCACGTCCAGAGCCTGCGCTCCGCAACGGGAGATGCCACAACAGTGAGAGGCCCGCGTACCGCAAAAAAAAAAAGAGATTTAGAAATTCAACTGCAAAATTTAAAACAAAAATTTTCTCCCTAGGAAGAAAAAATATATACAAAGTCAAAAAGACAGGCAACAGGTGAGAGAAAAGCAGCCACAAATCATATCTGTATATTTTATATCTACATTCATTTGTTAATCCTGCCATGAAACAAACACAGTTCCTGGACTGGAGAAGAAACAATTGTTTACTCACAGAGCATCTTCACACCATTTCTCACACCCCAATTCCCCATGCATCTAAGGTCCCTGTGCGTGCAGAGGGTTGTGCACCTATCACAGGGGCAGAACCCAAAAAATATTTATCTCAGAGCTTATATAAGAGTTGCTGGGGACTTCCCTGGTTGCGCAGTGGGTAAGAATCCGCCTGTCAATGTAGGGGACACAGGTTCGAGCCCTGCTCCAGGAAGATCCCACATGCCACAGAGCAACTAAGCCCGTGAGCCACAACTACTGAGCCTGCACTCTAGAGCCCGCGAGCCACAACTACTGAGCCTGTGCGCCTAGAGCTCATGTTCCGCAACAAAGAGAAGACACCGCAATGAGAAGCCCGCGCACCATAACAAAGAGTAGCCCCCACTCGCCACAACGAGAGAAAGCCCATGCACAGCAATGAAGACCCAACACAGCCATAAATAAATAAATAAGTAAATGAATGAATGAATGAATGAATGTATTTTTTAAAAAAAGAGTTCCTGGCATGTCTGCCCTTCTTCATCTCTGGAGAGAGGGCAAACTTGGCTCTGGGAAGTAAACAAATCCTTCTGGGGAGAGAGGAGGAAGGCCTCTATTTACCAATCTGGTATGTCAACAAATGGCTCTGGGGAAAGATAAGGCTTTCTCTCTAGCACTCTATCTTTAAAGCTGTTATCATTTAATCAGGTGCCAGAGGACTTTGGTTAGAAAGCCCTCACTCTTTAAAAATGTGAAAATATTCATGGAGCAGTGCTTCCTGATGATATCACAAATGGCTAATTTCTCCAAAAAATAAAAACATCTGTAAGTCAATAAGAAAACCCAAAGGGCAAAGGAAATGTAAAGGAATCTATGAAGAAAAATTCATCCTCACTCATAATAAGAAAAATGAAAATGTGATACATTTTTCACTACCATACAAAGATCCAAAGGCAAAACTTGCCTTTTGGCCAGGCAAGTTCTTCTATAAAAGGCAACTTGATAATATTTCACTAAATTATAAAAGGACATATCACTTTCCAGGCAATTCTACTTCCACACGTGCAAAATGATGACATATAGGGTCTTTCAATAATTGCACTATTTGCTAGAGCAGAATACTGCAAAAATTATCACTAGGAAACCAATGAAATTATATGACTGTACAGCCATACAACTGAATATTAAAAATCACAAAAATGAAGAAGATAATGCTTTAAATTAGGTATGGAATACTAGAAAAGATATATTTTTAAGTAAAACAAAGGTTGTCTCTACAGGAAAAATACATGATTGTGGTAACAAAAATGTGGTATGGGAAGTTGTTTTTCCAATGTATACTCTTCTGAACAATTTAGATTTTCTTTTAACCAAGTATTACCAATTCTTAGTATTTCAATTCCATGAAGTAGGAAACTAAAGTTATTCAAGCAAAATTACATATCATTTATTTCATTAAAATAACATTTTAATAAAATTGTATTTTTTGGTAAAGTATCCATCTATCTATCCATCTTTCAAATGAAGACAGAAGGGAACAGGTGAGCATGGGTGGATACATATGTGCACTCCTACTAGGAGAAATGAACAGAGACCATTCCAGGCAAAGGGGTAACATGATAAAGGCACACAGACGTCAAACTGAATTCAGGGAAAAGAAAGGAGAGATTAAGGCCACAGAGAAAAGGGACTTGTAATGCAAAAGCATTTGAATTTTATCTTTCAGCAAAAGCAAACCATGACTTTAAAAACAAACATATATGGGGATAGCATAGATAATCCTGATACATAAATTCTGACCAGACTGAGAACAAAACCAGTATTTATGCACCAAACCTGGTGACTTTCTCAGTGTTTCTCTTTAAGGAGAAACAGTATTTATTTCTAATATCGCGCTTAAGAAAATCCAGCAAAGTGAAGGTGCTACTCACATTTCTGTTACCAGGAAAAAATGTACAAGTACTAAAGCTGGAAAAAGTGACAGTTCAATCAGGAAATTTCAAGGAAAAAAAAAAACACAAAGAAAATTATAGCTCTCCAGGCTCAAACTGAAACACTAATTAGAGATAACATATATCTTAGAAGATAAACAATGTGGTGAATGTGCCTTAAGTATTATAATTTAGGGCTTCCCTGGTGGCGCAGTGGTTGAGAGCCCGCCTGCCGATGCAGGGGACACCGGTTCGTGCCCCGGTCTGGGAAGATCCCACATGCCGCGGAGTGGCTGGGCCCGTGAGCCATGGCCGCTGAGCCTGCGCGTCCGGAGCCTGTGCTCCGCAACGGGAGAGGCCACAACAGTGAGAGGCCCGCATACCGCCAGAAAAAAAAAAAAAAGTATTATAATTTAAGGTTAGCAAAGAAATTTGAAACAGAAAATCTACTATTAAAAGGACATTTGAATTGCTTAAACAATATCAGAAAGACATCATTGAAATATCTAAGAATGTCTTTCTGAATACTATGAAATCCAAGATCCTTTTTTCATGCTCCCATTCAGTTTCACCCTCCACCAGCAAATATCCCTCCATCACACAGATGCTTCTTAAAAAAATCAAAATTAATTTGTCTGGTAACTGACAAGATTACTGCCACTGGAAGCAAATGCAAGAGAGAAAAGAGATACTGTTACACATTAAATGGGAGACAAATTATAAAAGTGCCATTAAACAGCATAAAATTAGGTACTATGAGATCTAATATGATAAAATTCTCTATGAATTTCATTTTTTCCTGAAATTCATTTATAATCTTTTTTGAGGGTACTGAACATAATTTCCTGGCAAGCCATCCATGAAACAAACTATAAACGTAGGTACCTAAATGATTTAGACAGCCTACACAGAATTATTTGATAATAAATATCAACTTTTGGAAGTCTTATACCAAAAGCCACCATGGGCCAAACTTTAAAAAACTTACAGGCTGAGATAAATGAGCCAGAAACAAATAAAAAATAAATAGATTGAAAAAAAATTAGAACATAGTAACAAAGTGCCCTAGACAAACACTGGTTATCAATTTTGCAAATTCTGTTAAGTACCCCAACTAAACCATCTAGCATTCACTGTGCCTTGAATAAAATAAAAATATACTGTAGTCACTTCAAATTGCGTTCAGGATCGTATTACAAGCTATTAGTCTCATCATGACATAATAGTCTCCATCTTAATCAAAAACATGATTTCCCAGCTAATTATCTAATTAGACATTTTCATTATAAAGACATATTTTTAGTCAAAATCAAACTAATCTTTAAAAGGCAAAATTCTGCCACTTCTAAAGATGTTCACAAGAATAGAATACAAGCTAAAAAAGTTATTTCAAGGAAGAGTATCTTAAGTTTTGAGCAAAAACTACTGAGGTTAATACCTATACAAACTCTAAATATGTATTACCATTGGTCTCAAAATGCATCTACATACATAAATTCTGACACAGTAAATGAAAATCAGTCTCATGGTATAATCTCATAAGCACAATGTTGAGAAAAGAAACCAAATATAAAAACCATACAATATGATCCCACTGATTTAAAGTTTAAAAAAGAAACAGGCAAAATTAATTCTATTTCCTAGGTGTGCATAAATAAAAGGAAGAACTATCCAGAAATATAAGGAGATGTTTAGAATTCAGTCAGAAGAGTAAATAAGAAGATGGACGCGGAATCACTGAGAAGGAGAAGAAGCTGAGGGGCGGGGGTAAGAAGCGCTGGGCATTTTGGAACTTCCCGATCCTACTGAGGCTTACGTGAACTCTTGCTTTTAATAATTTTTTCAACTACACATTTGTATTCTATGTAATGTTCTGTATGTGTATGTTAGTTTACAATTTAAATCAAAGAAAAGGGGGAAGAAGGAAGGAAATAAAGCCACTAGTTACAGCACCGGTGGCTTCCAGAGACCTTGACTGAAACTGAACTGAAACTGAGGAAGCATGTCCCTAAAGTCAAGTTCCAGGGCAGCCACTTGATTTCTCAACCTCGTAACTGTGGGAGAGGTGTCAGTTCCTCTAGGAGCCAGGCTGGGTGGTACAGTTCTGAGAGTCATTCCTGCAAGTTCACTCTAGATACCCTTCCTTCCTCCATCCCTTCCAATGATTGGTAAGCCCTTAATCCCTTTCTATTTATCATATCTAGAGTAGTTTCTCTTATCAGCACATGAACCCTAACTAATGCACTTCATCAAGAAAGTTCAAGGAAAAAAAAGGAATTTCCAATATGAAGTATTAACAGTAACAAAGCAGAAGGGCTAGACACTGACCATTAAATTAACCTGATACTTATCTGTCATTTCCAACAGATTTCTTAGCACAAGCATAAAAACTAAATATTTAACACTTTAAGGAGTTGATTTTCAGGTTTTGTAACACAAGAAGGGGTGGTGAAGAAGGGAAACATATAGAGGCGTGGAGAGGAATGAAAACCAGCGTGTCTGTTACCTGGAGTCTCGTATTCATTTCCAAGAAATAAAAATTCTTTTTTGAGTCCACAAGGAATTCTACGGTTCCAGCAGAAGAATAATTTACTGCTCTGGCAAGGGCTACAGCTTGTTCTCCCATTGCTCTTCGAGTCTCAGAATCCAGAAAAAGGCTGCAAATAAGAAAGAGTAATTTCCTACATTTTGAACAAAAATTAAGTAATCTTTTGTGTGCATTACAGAAAAATTTTAAAGTTTACTCAGATATGATCATCTGTATCAACTTAAGATTTCATATTATATGCTTTATATATGCTTATAATGTAGGCTTATTGTGTTATTAAGCGTAACATGTTTAAATAAATCAACTTAAGATTTTTATAAAACATCTGAACTTTCCACACTACACTGCAACTTCAATCAATCTATAAAATATACAGTTATTTTAGCACAAGTAGTTGTCTTCTACGAGTAAAACTTAACATATGTATTCATAATTTCTCCAAGTAAGATTAGAAGTCGTGCCCTATAGAGAAAACGTGTGTTAGGTGAGCTTCCTTCAGGCAAGCATTATAGCGCTGCTGGCCAAGACGGTGAGTTCAAGGTTAATGAATCAATACTATGTATTAAAATAAGGTGTCTTTCAACAGAAACACATACAAAACAAGGTTATGTATTAATCAGTTGATGAAAATGTTCTGACCAGAGGCTCACAGAAACTTAATTCTGTATTTCACCTAGGAGCAATGCTTCAGTATTTATTAATTCAGTGTTCACAGTGACTTTATAAAACATAACTACCACAGGACTTCCCTGGTGGCGCAGTGGTTAAGAATCCCCCTGCCAGTGCAGGGGACACGTGTTCAAGCCCTGGTCCGGGAAGATCCCACATGCCACAGAGCAACTAAGCCCATGTGCTACAAATACTGAGCCTGCACTCTAGAGCCCGCGAGCCGCAATTACTTAGCCCACGTGCCACAACTACTGAAGTCCTCGTGCCTAGAGCCTGTGCTCTGCAACAGGAGAAGCCACCACAATGAGAAGCCCATGCACTGCAACAAAGAGTGGCCCCCGCTCACTGCCAACTAGAGAAAGCCTGCCGCAACAACAAAGACCCAACACAGCCAAAAATTAATTAATTAATTTTTAAAAAGCCATAACTACTACAAATAACAAGAATCCACTGTACATCTAATAAATCCTCAACACTTTTGTTTCACAATAAAAAAGTACCTTCCAACAGGCAAGTAAAGGGTTTCAATGAACCCTGGAAAGAATATTAGCAAATCATTTCTGCATTTTCACATATTTTGCTTCTATGCAAAAAAGCCTCTGAGAAATAAAACACTGACTACTTTTCTATTTGTGGATTAAAATTATTCTCAAATGTGTAAGATTTAGATGACATTTCATGAACTTCTTATTATGGAAGAATATAATGAACTTGCACATACCTGTTTCCCATATGTAACAATTATTACTACATAGCTATTCTTGTTTTGTCTATGCTGCATGTCCACTTTTCTACCAGCCCCACCCCCCCTTTTTTTGTTGGCTGTGCCACGCAGCTTATGGGATCTCAGTTCCCCGACTGGGGAATGAACCCAGGCCACGGCAGTGAAAGCCCGGAATCCTAACCAATAGGCCATCAGGGAACTCCCCCATTTTTTTTTTTAAAGCAAATCCCAAATTAGGTATCGCTTCTTCCATAAAAAAAACTTCCATATCTGTTTCTATAAGTACTCTTTTATAACATAATCACACTTTTAAAATTAACAAGAACTCCTTAATAGCTTTAATATCCAGTTAGTATTCAAATTTCCTGGATTATCTCATAAATATCTTTTTAGAGCTAATATCTTTGAATCAGGATCCAAATAAGATCTAGCCACTGCATTTGACTGGTTTTTACATCTTTATGATTCTTTTAACTTGTAATGCCCTCTTCTTTTTTTTTTTAAGCCAAGGATCTGGTCATTTTCCTGTCTCATTCCTCTACATGCAATGTCCACAAGGTCTTTCAACATCCATATTACATTTCTATTTCTTGTAAACTGCTGATTAGATCTAGAGCCTTGAAGGAGGCAAGGATACTTCACAGGTGGGAAGTGTACTTCATACTGTCTCCCCGTTGACGACATTAGGATTCATCACTGGATTCGGATGTTATGAATCTTATCTACCTATTATAAATAACAGTTCTGCATTAACCTAACAGATACAGGCATAGATGACATTTCAACAATAATGGCTGACAAAATTAATGCAACCAAAAAGAAAAAAAAGGAAATGCAACTAAAGATTAACATCGTAACATTTGGATAATCTCAAGCACAGGTGAGTAAAACTATTTTTGTCCTGTCTGGTCTTCTTCTTTCCCTTGTCATAAACTCTGCTACTGATACTCAGAGCTGCAAGCAAGCTCACCACTGCACTCAAAGCACAGAGGGAGATTCTTACTCCAGGAATTGAAAACTGCATATTCCATTTATTTTAATATTTCACAATGCACAAATACATATCAAGTCACTATTAACAATCGGTTCTAGTTTTTTTTCCTACTGCTTTAAGTTTTCCTTGGATTTTTCTCTCAATTAATAGATGAGATGTTCATATGAAAAACTTACATTTCTAGAGAAAGAAAGGAAACAAATAAAAATCATGATTCAAGGTTCCCAGTCTGTGAAAGATTTCTATCCCAGGTAAGACTTGAGTGGATTTCCAATAAAAAGAGAAAGTTAATTATATTGGAAGTGTTAAGACAAGAAGAAAACATACGACTGCAAAAGTGGTGTGTCAGAGACTATTACTGTTCTACCATCATCCCCTGTCCCCTTTTTCCATTCAACTAGCTGGGCACATGGTTACTTCGGGAAAACAGACATATCCCAGACTCTCTAGAAGAGTACCTAACTTCGGATCACTGCCAAGTCAACAACGCTGGCAGGTTCTAGGACTCTTCCTAAAGACATAGACAGAACATTCCTTTTGGTTCTCTTCTTCCACTCGTCTTACATCCTGGTTCTGGGCCAAGAGATAAAGGGCTACACCCCACATAGGCCACAAAGGGCTGTTCTTCACAGCATGGTGAAGATGGGAAAGACTCTGACAGGTGCATGTTTTGGGGGAGGAAATCAGGGTATGAAGATGGACAAGTGAAGGTTGAGATGCCCATTAGATATCAAAATGTAGGTGTTGAGTAGACTGTTGGATATTTAAATCTATAATTTGGGGGGATATAGGATTTGATTTTTATTAATACTCTGTGATTTAAAAAATCCACTCATATTCAGACCTAATCTTTTCAAAAATCACACATGCACATTTTTTCAAGGCACACTGGCTATGCTGATTAAGCTACAATTGGTTATATTCCTTAATGTCTGGTTACTAAAAATACCAATGAACACTCAACTGGGGATTTTTAAGAACTAAGAGGAAACCAGAATATATATAAATACCAACCTAGCATCAAAGTAGAAACGAAGTTCCATGAAATTGCTACACCGAACACATGACAGGTGGCTTGGAGAAGTGCCCAAAGTAGTTCTGATGAATCAAGGAATCTCTAAGAACCATGTCCCAAAAGCCTTTTCATGGTAGGATAAACTTGGGAAATTCAGGATCAACTTTATGAAACTTTTGCCAACCGGAGAGCCTAGAAGGTAGGTATCCCAGAAATTCCACATACTCAGACACACCAACAGGGTCTAGGCTACCTAGAAGACTATGGGAGTCAGAGTGGGTTATCACCCCATTTTTTCCTCTAATAAAACCCCAACTTCTTGTTCAAGTATTCTCTCACTTTCATGCACTGAAGTACTGAGAAAGATCAAGTGGCAAATTCTTAATTATAAAAATATACATTAAGGGGCTTCCCTGGTGGCGCAGTGGTTGAGAGTCCGCCTGCCAATGCAGGGGACACGGGTTCATGCTCCGGTCCGGGAAGATCCCACATGCCGCGGAGCAGCTGGGCCCGTGAGCCATGGCCGCTGAGCCTGCGCGTCCAGAGCCTGTGCTCCGCAACAGAAGAGGCCACATCAGTGAGAGGCCCGCGTACCGCAAAAAAAAAAAAAAAAAAAAAAAAAAAAAATATATATATATATATATATATATATATACACATTAAGACCACTTCAAACTAAAAAGCTTCTACACAGCCAAGGAAACTATCAACAAAATGAAAAGGTAACCTACTGAATAGAAGAAAATATTTGCAAATCATATGTCTGATAAGGGGTTAGTACTCAATATACATAAAGAATTCATACAACCCAGTAACAGGAAAAAAATCTGATTTTAAAATGGGCAAAAGATCTAAATAGACACTTTTCCAAAGAAAACACACAGATCGCCAACATGTACATGTAAAGGTGCTCAACATCACTGATCATCGGGGAAATGTACATCAAAACCACAATGAGACATCACCTCACACCTGCTAGGATGGCTATTATCAGAAAGACAAGAAATAACAAGTGTTGGCAAGGATGTGAAGAAAAGGGAACCCTTGTGCACTGTTGGTAGGAATGTAAATTGGTGCAGCCATTATGGAAAACAGTATGGAACTTACTTTAAAAGTTAAAAACAGAACTACCATATGATCCAGCAATTCCACTTCTGGGTATTTATCCGAAGAAAACAAAAACACAAACTTGAAAATAAACATGCACCCCCATGTTCACTGCAGCATTATTTATAATAGCCAAGACATGGAAACAACCTAAGTGTCCACTGATGGATGAAGAAATGTGGTATAAATATATATGTATGTATATTATATACATATATATATATATATATACACACACCACATACACACACGCAGTGGAATATCATTCAACCATAAAAAAGAATGAAATCTTGGAAATTCCCTGGCAGTCCAGTGGTTAGGACTCCGTGCTTTCACTGCCAAGGGTGCAGGTTCGATCCCTGGTTAGGGAACTAAGATCCTACAAGCTGCATAGCCAAAAAAACCCCAAAAAAACAAAAAAGGAAGGAAATCTCGCCATTTGTGACAACATGGATGGACTCTGAGGGCATTATGCTAACTGAAATAAGTCAGACAAAGAAAGACAAACACTGTATGATCTCACTTATACGTGGAATCTTTAAAAAAAAAAAAAACAACAAGCTCATAGATGCAGAAATCAGATTGACGGTTGAGGGGGAGGGGGACATAAACGGTACAAACTTCCAGTTATAAATAAGTCGTTGAGAAGCAATGTACAGCATGGTGACTATAGATGATAATACTATATTGCTTATTTGACAGTTGCTAAGAGAGTAGATCTTAAAAGTTCTCATTACAAAAAAAAAAATTCTGTAACTATATATGGTGACGGATGTTAACTAGACTTCCTATGGTGATTTCACAATATATACACAAACATCGAATCGTGATATTGTAAATCTTAAACTAATATAATATAGTTGACCCCTGAACAACACAGGTCTGAACTGCGAGGACCCGCTTACACTTTTCAATACTAAATATTACAGGACTACAAGAGCCAAGGCCAGTTGACTGCAGATACAGAGGAACCACATGTACAGAGGGCCTACTTTAACCGTTATATGTGGATTGTCAATGGCATGGAGGGTCAGCATCCTTAACAACTGTGCTGTTCAAGAGATAATTATGTGTCAATTATACCTCAATGAGGAAAATTTTTAATATACACACACTAATAGATTCTACTATTACTATTAAAGCAATTTTAGCTAATAAAATGGGAAAGAAATATGTGAAATATATAAAAATCAGACTACTATAAAGTTTCCTTGGGAGAAGCTCTTACCTTGGTGCTTCCTCTACCACCTTCTGATTTCTTCGCTGAATTGAGCACTCTCTTTCATTGAGCCACAAAGCATTCCCATGTTTATCACCTAAAACCTGAAAGAGCAATAATACCACTTGAAAAATTACAGAGCCATCTCCATAGCATATGTGCCCAATTAACATTTTCTCCATGCAATACCCCTTGGATTTTAATATTCCAACCTCATAAAACATATGCACCTCTCAAATACAGTCTTCTTTTGGTTGACATTAGTGGAGGAAAATTTTATATTTACCACTCCAAAACTCAACTGAACACTTTTATTAAAGACTTGAGGAAAAAATTCTCATCTTACATTTCCAATACACTGGGTAAAATATCAGAATCAATTGTACCAATTTTGTGAGGGACAATGAGCATCAATAAAGGGAATACATTCTAGATTTCAGTGGCACGTAGGAGAGCCACAAGTATCATTACAAACATCTGTTTGTTGTTAATATTATGTCTGTTGATCAGGAAATGCTATTTCATTTACAACCAGTATGTGGCCTGTTACTTATATATGGATATTTTTACTGTGCTTTATTTTTGTTATAAGAAACTGGTAAAAGGTCTGGGGTTAATATATAACATTATGCTTTTTCCCATTTGTAATAATGGGAAATAAACTGGAGTTTTTAAGTTTAATAAAAATTTTAATAAAAATATATCCCAAATACTGAATGGGACATACTTTTACTTAAAAAAAAAAAAAATCACTGTTTATCTGAAATTCAAATTTAACATATATCTTATTAGGTAAATCTGGAAACAGTAAAACATGCTCTTTATTAATGTTTTTGCATAGAATACTTGATCAAAAAATAGATTAATCTATTTTCATGATTAAGGAGTACATGCATATTATTGAATGCATATATTTAAGTTCATGGAGGTAAAAGCTCTTCTAGAAGCCAAAAACAAGGCACTAATTTAAGCTCCAAACAGCTATGCCACCTCTCTGGGCAAGTCACTGTTTTCCCATGCATTATAAATAGTAGATAATATCATCTTAATATTTTATATGGCTGCTGAAAACATCAAATCAAAAGAGATCATGGTTTAACAAGTATAAGAAACTATAAAATGAACAGGTAATAAATGACTACAAGGTTAATTTTTAGGAATAAAACCTACCTAAACCTCAAGAATGCTTCCAAACAAAGGAAAACATTATAGTAATGAAATGCCAGTAAGTTGGAATTTTATTTCTAAGACTCAAAGGTGACTGCATGAAGTACATCTAGAACTATTTTTAAACGTTAAATTTATTCTACCTCCTTTTTTATTCTAATTGACGTGGAAGTGAAAGTAGACTTAGTCTCCAAGAAATAAAGCCACAATAACCAAGAATTCTTAGAAACATTTTCAACTGTAAAATATTAGATTCAAATATACACAGAATCAAGTTTGTTTTTCCCTGAAGTCTGTGTAACTGTGCCACGCAGCTTGTGGGATCTTAGTTCCCAGACGAGGGACTGAACCCAGGCCAGGGCAGTGAAAGTGCCAAGTCCTAACCACCGGACAACCAGGGAATTCCATTAATCAAATGAAAAGACAAAGTAACCAGAAAACATTATAAATAAAAAGTGCTTCTAAGGGAAGTTAATACTTAAACACATCATGAGTTTTTTAAACTTTTAATATAGCCCTTTACAGATATGCACGTACTGAATATGGAAAGATCTCCCAGATATATTGCTTACTGAAAAAGCTTTATCATAATAGACTGCTCCACATAATGGCAAGCCCTTTAACATCCATGGATCCAGCTCATAAAATGCCATCAGTGCCCTGGTTTAAACCACACAGAGCTGTGCCATTCCTATTGCCAGTACACAGTTTCAGCACGAGAAAGAACACAGTATGTGATAGCTCGTGTGAAAAACAATAGTTGATATACATGTATATACTTCACAGACTATGGCAGGATATTCAAAAAACAGTAACAGTGCCTGCTTCTAGGGATAGAAACCAGAGGACTTGGAGACAAGGGTGAAAGAAGGCTTATTTTTCATTGAACACCCTTTATCATGTGCACAAATTATCTAACATTAATTAATTAAAACTGAAGAAAATAAGCAAAAAACCTTCCAAGTGTAGATCAGATATGGGAAACATCCGTGTTGCCTATTTAAGTTACTGGGAGATATTTTCACCTAAGTTTAAAAATATCGGCTAGGATATACGCCATGGTTAATTAAAATAAACTAAAAGCTTATGTAGAAATGTAATGATTTAAAACAATTGAACAAACATTTACTGAGTATTAGTAATGTGAAGGACACTGCCTGGTTGCTAGGGACAACAAATGAATAAGATCCAGCCTCTGTCCTCAAGGACTTCTTCGTGTATGAGGAAAGTCTGATAGCTAAAGATAAAATGGTGTAAGTGGTCTTCGAATGGCACAAATAAGTGCTAGATAGGGAATACAGAAAAGGGGGGAAAATTAATTTTGCCTCTAGGATCTTACAGGAAGGGTAGCCCAAATATCTCCCCTAAATTACAGACTTAAATATCCAACAGTCTACTCAACACCTACATTTTGATATCTAATGGGCATCTCAACCTTCATTGGTCCAACTTCATACCCCGATTTCCTTCCCCCAAACATTTACCTCTCAGTCTTTCCCTTCTCAGTAAGACAGTCCCATTCTTATAATTCGTCAGGCCAAAAGCCTAAAACTATCTTTGATGCCTTATTTTTTTCTTGTACATCACATCCGATCTTTAGAAAATCCGGTCTACCTTCACAAAATATCCAGAATTCAATCACATCTCACCACCTCTACCACACGCTGGCCCAGGGTCCTACCCTCTCCCACTAGAATTATTACAAAACCCTCCAAAGGGATCTCTCAGCTTGAATTTCTGGGTTTCGATTGCTAAGAACCATTGAATACTGTGTGCCTCCCTTTTACTACCTTGTTGAATAGGGGGTTATTCATTGTAGTGTCATATCCTTTCCTCATCATTGTATTTTTGATAAGTGATGTCACATTGTCTTTAAATACAGAGATCTTCACATCACAAAAACTGCTCTTGAGAAACCATACACAAGAAGTCTCATCCATACCTGAACCAAGTCTGAATATGAGATTCTGGTCTTGGAAGGAAGGTAGGTATATTCTGCCTATGGAAGGACATGACCACTGGGGGCCGTAGAAAGGGCTGTGATAACTAGTATCCAAAAACAGCCCTGAATATAACAAACCATGGTATGCACACCCTTGCATAAGCACTTATGGCAATGATTCTAGGCTGGCCAAGTGACTTGCAAAATGCAACAAAAGTGATCCTGTGCCATCTAAACTTTAAAAGGCAGAATGGGGCCTCCCTGGTGGCGCAGTGGTTGAGAGTCCGCCTGCCGATGCAGGGGACACGGGTTCGTGCCCCAGTCTGGGAAGATCCCACATGCTGCAGAGCGGCTAGGCCCGTGAGCCATGGCCGCTGAGCCTGCACGTCCTGAGCCTGTGCTCCACAATGGGAGAAGCCACAACAGTGAGAGGTCCGCGTACCGCAAAAGAATAAAAATGATGCTGGAAAAATTGGGTATGAGAATGTAAGAAAATTTACTTTGACTCCACCTCACATCAAACAAACAAAAAATTCAAAGAGAGTAACAGGCCTAAATACCAAACCTAAAACAATAAAGCTCCTAACTTGGGTACGCAAATTGGACTTAAACTGGACTTCAACAAAACTGAGAACTTCTATTCCTTGAAAGACATTATTAATAAAGTGAATAGGTAAGTCACAGATGGGGGGAAGATATGCTCTGTGTGTGTGTGTGTGTGTGTGTGTGTGGTGAAGGACTCACAATCAAAATAGATATAGAACCCTGAAAACTCAATAATTCCAAAAAATCTAATTTGAAAAAGGGGGGCAAGGGTGAGACTTGAGCAGTCGCTTCACAAGATATGATATCCAGTTTTGGTCAATCAACGTATAAAAACATGCTCAGCATCAATATTCATCAGAGAAATGCAAACTAAAACAGAGATACTATTACATGTCCAACAAAATGGCTACACATTAAAAAACTAAGAACACCAAATGTTGGAAAAGATGGCTGAACTGGAAACATTCATATATCATGGGCAGGAGTATATATTATTGACAGAACAACCACAGTATCTATTAGAACTAAACATAACCTGACCATGTAATCCAACAATCCCTCTCCTCAGTATATGCAATATGCTAAAGTATATATGTTCATAAAAAGACATAGCAGTTTATTCATAATATCAAAAAATGGAAACTACCTAAAGGTTCACCATCAGAAAAATGGATAAATTGCAGGTTATTCAAATAATGGAACACCACAGAGCAATTTTTGAGTGAATGATAATGCACAGCCTCATGAACCTCAGATATGATGTTGTGTGAAAGGAGCCAGCACAAGCAAGTATGTATCATATGACTCCATTTCTATGCAGTTTAAGAACAAACAAAAACAATCTACGGTATTAGATGTCAGAACAGCAGTTAATTTTGGTGGCCAAGGAGAAGGACTGACTGGAAGTGGTATGAAAGAATCTTTTGATACAACGGAAATGATCCATATACAGATCTGGATGGTTGTTACACAGTTATATATGTATATAAAAAAATTTTTACTAAATTGTACACTTAGGTGGACTTCACTGTATATGTGATATTTCAATTTAGAATATCTAAAAACAAAAACTAACAAACAAAACAAAATCTGCTAGCCTCAGAAAGAAATACATTACGTTCAATGTTTTAAAAATATAAATGGATTATATGTTTGCAATTTGTTTTTTCCACTCTGGAAGATTTGAGGATCTACATGAAGATTTCCTAACTAAAAATAATACCTACGTAAAGTGATAATTAAACTTAGAAAACACAATGACAAAATCTAAGACTTTGTTTTATTATGCCCCATCAGAAGTCACAAGGGCAGCAAATAACCTTTTATTTAATTTTCTGGAACTCTATCCACACAAAATTAAGAAAAAAATAATAATACTTTCATTTCAATATGATTTCTAATCTGATATTTATATTTTATCAATTTCAATTGTTACATATCAATTCATAGCCACAATGTGTAAAATTAGCACAAGGCATTTCTGACAGAAAAACGAAAATTTCGGCAGACTTTTCTTCTTCATCTGTGTTTTATTTCAGAAAAAAACATTTTATTTTGCTGAAAGCCACACCTCCACAACCACTTTAACAGATGGATTACAATCTTAATCTGAGTAGAAGAAATGATTTATTCATCTCTATCCAATAGCAGAACGCCTGCCTCAATAAGCCACACAGACATCTGTGAACTGAAATGACACAAGAGCCCAGGTCAGGCACTTTTCTTCTAAAAATGCCCCAAAGTGGCCCAGTATCAGAAGGGGACTGAGTGCGCCTCTAGGTAGAATATTTTCGGCCTGGATGGACATCTTGTGACTACTGCTTTCTGGAGCTGGGCTTCTGTATCATTCCCCATCCAATCAACATTCTGGCACTTTGAAAAAAGGATACCAGACTCCAAAGGGAGGCGATCAAGCTACGTACATTCTCTATTTCACACTTATTCGAACATACCGGAACTTTCACAATCATTCTAAATGTAAGAAAGGATGTGTTTCTAATAGGAGTAAGCAATATTCTTTTAAAGTTATAATAATTCAAAAGGTATCTTAAAATGTACCAACCTGGACTTCTATATGACGAGGGTTATCAATAAATTTTTCTATTAGTAGCCTATCATCACCAAAACTAGAAGCAGCTTCTTGAGATGAAAATCTAAAACCATCCCTGTAAAGAAAAACAGAACAGTCAAATGAACACAAAACAAATACAGCCCTCGATATAAAAGAAAACTAATTAAAGGTTTATTTGTGCTTACTTCTGAACAAAGCAGAGAAAATTTCACTTAATATACAAATAACTCAATTAATTTTGGTTGAACAACTCTTCTACTCACTAGCTCTGTGGCTCTGGGTGAATGCTTTAATTTCCCTGATCCTAGATTTTTATAGAAACAGGAATACCAATACTTATTTCACCAACTGTTAAAAATGAGGTATTTGTAATAAACCATACAAATCATATAAAATTTCATTTCTTTGACCTTACTATACCTTAATTCCACTAATAAAAATATATAAAAATGCATATACATTTGGCTCAAAAGTCAGAAGATGCACACAAAAAAGTAAAGGACCTAGACAACTGCACAAATGGGGCAAAGCCACAGCAGATATACTCAGTAAGAATACAAAAGGAGGGTCCTCAAGAAGACTCCCTGATATTTTAAATACACAACTTTAAAAGCAATGACCTCCCACACAACCATACAGATCATTATAATTTTATCTTCTTTAAAATTGTTCAAAAATTTTTAAAGTTCGATTTTTTAAAATAAAAATATGAATTTAATTATTGCTTTATATATTTTATTTCCAAACTATAACTTAAACATTATCATTATTAAAATATGCTTACTAAAGTCATACACTTTGAAATTTCACTCAGTCTATTAAAAATTCAAACTTGCTTACCTAACACTAACTAGAGTATGTTATATTCCATTCATTGATATACTCAAGAGTATAAAATTTAATTCCTTTTATATGTAATTAATAGTTTCTTAATCTTCAGATCAAATACCTGTATATAATGTTCAACATTAAAATTCTTTTAATCCTTTCATTTGCAAACACTCCATCTGGCAATATTAGAAATAACTATCTCATTTGTTTGTGTGCTTGGAAAATACAACATTGCAAGTAAACATAGACTAGAAGGATAAATTTGAAACCATATGGCAAACATTTCTATTTCTCAGCATTCTCAGAGAAAAGGTATCACGTTTTCTTAGTCCTCCATTACTCCCTTGATTTTAGGGAATGGAGTTTAGATCTCAGGAGACTGCAAACCTCGAAGAAACGGAAGCACAATGAATCACTGTTTTCAATACCATATAACTAACTTTTTATTAGATGGGATACAATGATTCACAAGGAAAAAACAGAGTACTTTACAGTTTCTCTCTGCTCTAATGATTTTAAAGTTTTCATTTTGCATTTAAATCAAAAATACCAAAAATTTAAAAACTCAAAGTCACCCAAATAAATTATCAGGTTTGAAAGCATTACCAACATGTTTTCAGTAATACATTCATTCAATAAATGCTTACTACTCATGAAACTATGTGCCTGGTACATATATATACGTGATGGAAATACAAAATTAAAACAGAAACTGCCCTCACAACACCTAAAGTTTAGTGGGGTTACTCCAAAATGTAGACATGATCAATTTTCCATGTATGCCATAACATTTCATTTAAATTGGCATAAGGCAGCAATCCCACTACTGGGCATATACCCTGAGAAAACCATAATTCAAAAAGAGTCATGTACCACAATGTTCACTGCAGCTCTATTTACAATAGCCAGGACATGGAAGCAACCTAAGTGTCCACTGACAGATGAATGGATAAAGACGTGGCACATATATATACAATGGACTATTACTCAGCCATAAAAAGAAACAAAAAAAACAAATACCACATGCTAACACATATACATGGAATCTAAAAAAAAAAAAAAAATGGTTCTGAAGAACCTAGGGGTAGGACAGGAATAAAGATGCAGATGTAGAGAATGGACCTGAGGACACGGGGAGGGGGAAGGGTAAACTGGGATGAAATGAGAGAGTGGCATGGACATATATATACTACCAAATGTAAAATCGATAGCTAGTAGGAAGCACCTGCATAGCACAGGGAGATCAGCTCGGTGCTTTGTGTCCACCTAGAGGGATGGGATAGGGAGGGTGGGAGGGATACCCAAGAGGGAGGAGATATGGGGATATATGTATATGTATAGCTAATTCACTTTGCTATACAGCAGAAACTAACACACCATTGTAAAGCAATTATACTCCAAAAAAGATGTTTAAAAAAAAAAAAGAATAAAGCAATTAATGGCTACTAAGTTTTCCATCTGAAGAATGTTAAAAATTTTTGTGGATTATGCACAAAAATGTCTTCCTCGAGGGAGGAAAGAGTAAATGCAGTGCAGCACGATATTAACAGTTGGTGACACCAGAAGACAAATATATGGGTGCTTTCTGGACTGTTCTCTCAATTTTCCCAAAGTTTTTTTTTTTTTTTTAAAGTTATCTTTTTTTTTTATTTTAAACAGGATTTATGTATTTATTTGTTAAATCTGATTATTTATTTATTTATATTTTGGCTGCATTGGGTCTTTGTTGCTGTGCGCGGGCTTTCTCTAGTTGTGGCGAGCGAGGGCTACTCTTCTTTGCGGTGCGCGGGCTTCTCATTGCGGTGGCTTCTCTTGTTGCAAAGCACGGGCTCTAGGCACACCAGCGTCAGTAGTTATGGCACATGGGCTCAGTAGTTGTCGCTTGCGGGCTCTAGAGCACAGGCTCAGTAGTTGTGGCGCACGGGCTTAGTTGCTCCGTGGCATGTGGGATCTTCCCGGACCAGGGCTCGAACCCGTGTCTCCCGCATTGGCAGGCGGCTTCTTAACCACTGCGCCACCAGGGAAGTCCCTTCCCAAAGTTTTGATTTTTCCAAATTAACAGAGGATACAGAGCAAATTTTTAAAATGAGGGTCCTGTATCATTGTATCAAATAATGTTATACTTTTGTTAATTTCAACAAAGTTTTAGAGATGGCTTATTTATCTAGTTGAAAAGAGTAATTTTAGGTAGAAAATTGTTTATGTATGTATTTTTACTAATTATATGAAAATATTTTGAAACAATGTGACATTTACTGACCAAGAAAGGGTTAACTTATTTACCAAAGATGCCCAATATATGAATAGATACAGAGATTTCCAAAAACACTGAATTCCAAATTAAAATCCATTGGTTAAAAGCAGCATAGCACATCTCATTGCCAAGAAACTGAAGAGTAATCCTACCATAAAAGAATATGTTACTAAGAGTAGCCCTGGAGAAATGACTGATAAGAAATATGAGATCCTAAGAACAATAAGGAAACATAAGTGCTAAGGCTTTCAGTGAAATGGCTATATAAATGCCATATAAAAGGGGAAAACACTGATAAAAAAATTAGAGTTCACAAAATACACATCTCTTATAAACCCATTAAGTTGTGTTTAACATCTTTATTACCTCATTCTTTACTACAAATAGACTGTGGCAGATTGTCTTTTCCAAACATGGCACAACAGCATCTCCCATTCCATATGCTCTTGTAAGAAACTTGCCACTCCTTCACAAGGAAGTGAAATCTAATGCCCCTCCCCTTGAATTCAGGTAGAACTTGTGCTCACTGGTAGTCAACAAAATATGGTGAAGGCAAGCTGTGTGACTTTCGAGACTGGATCATGAAAAGTGATACAGCTTCCACTTGGGTTTGAAACAAATACTCTTGGACCCCTGGGTCACTATGTAAGAAGTCTAAAGTCACCATCCCGTGAGGAAGCCCAACCAAACCATGGAGACGTCCACTAACTCACAGGGCTTACAAATAAAGGACGAGAGATAGCTTCAACACCTGAACTTCAAAAGTCAGATAAGACGAATTATGTGGTAAAAATGGGGCTAAGGGCTTCCCTGGTGGCGCAGTGGTTGAGAGTCCGCCTGCCAATGCAGGGGACACAGGCTCGTGCCCCAGTCTGGGAAGATCCCACATGCCGCGGAGCGGCTGGGCCCGTGAGCCATGGCCGCTGGGCCTGCGCGTCCGGAGCCTGTGCTCCGCAACGGGAGAGGCCACAACAGTGAGAGGCCCGCGTACCGCAAAAAAAAAAAAAAAAAAAAAAAAAAAAAAAAAAATGGCGCTAAGTATGCCTCCTACCCTTATGCCTGCTTCCACCCACACACAACAACCAGCCAATCCAACTTCAAACGTTTCACATAGTTAACCAACGCTCTGCAAGTCTCCACTATCAAAAGGAACCACGCCAGGCAAAGAGTTCCAGAGAGAGGCTAAGAAGCAGACCATTCTTCAATTAAGCATCTCAATTCTGAAGATAAACACCCTCACCCTGACCTTAACTTCTCGGCATTTCCCAAGAAATTTTCAAGTGAATTAGTGTTGCGGCATATCCATTTAATTCTTATAAATCAACACTAAGGCCAAAGAGAGAATAAGAGCAAAAAAATAAGATAACTTAAACAGGGCCTGCAAGTCATCCTCAAGTACTCAAACTCTATATCCAATCACTCAGAAAATCCTGTTGCCTCTACTTTCAGAATTAAACTCTTTCTTACCACTTCCACCATTACACTGGTGAAAGCCACCACCACCATTATTTTGCGTGGATTATTTCAACAGCCTCCCAACTGGTTTCCCTGATTCCAGAGTTCATGATTCTGCCCCCTGTTAAGTCTATTGCCAAGAGAGCAACCAGTGATCCTTTGAAAACTTAAGTCACAAAATCGTGACAATTGGTAAATCTGGATGATGCGTATATAGAAGTTCATTGTATTCTTCTACATCTTTGCACATTTGAAAATTTTTATAATTCAAAACATGTAAATAATGTTAGGAGTTTGTTGAAGTTCCATGATTGTGACTTCTCTACTCAAATCCTCCAGTAGCCCCCCATCTCACTAAGAATGGCCTACGAGGTCCTAGACAATCGGCTCCCCATTTCCTTCTACTCCTCTCCCTGCCCCCACCAGCTGGCCAGCCCTGTATCTCTCGAGACACGCTACTGCGTCACTGCCTCCAGACTTGCTCTTCCCTTGCCTGGATCCTAATCCCCACACTCTTCCCTCCTCGCTCAAATGTGCCTTCTCAGTGAGGACAGCCCTGACAATCCTGCTTAGAATGGGAATTCCCTCCAACACTCCCCATGTCTCTTCCTTTCCTCCTTTACTTTTCTTATATTGCTTATCACCTTCCACAATAGGATGTGATTTACTTTGATCTTGTTCATTGTTTGTCTCTTCCTACCAGAATGGGTTTCTGAACCTTGTTTATGTCGTGGATGCCTTTGGCAGTATCATGCAGCATAGGAACTTCTTGTCAAAATAAGGTTCAAAGTGATTTAAAATGTAGAAAAGAGTATGCAAAGGATTGCATAAGAAACAACTTATACTGAAATACAGGTATCAAAATATTTTTTAAAAACAAATTTGGGGTATCACGCACTTGGTTCTTTATTCGTTAGTAAGCTCCAGCAAGTCTCACAATCACGGTAACTTAGAGATACCTGCAACAATGTAATGTGATAACATGAGGGATCTCTCAAAGGGTGAAAAGTCCCACAGATACTACTACTATTGTAGCTCGTCTATATTGGAGGAAACACTAAATTCCAGTTAGAGGCTAGCGAAAGAAATATGTACTTTTTTTCCTTATCCAGGCGCACAAACGTCCCTGAACTTTACGGGTCTGTGAATTCAAAGGTTAAGAGCTCCTGATCCAGTTATGTACTGGGTATAGAGGAATAGAGAGAGAGGACTGCATAGAGGAGTGGATTATTTTGTCTGTTTCTGTTCATTGCTGTATTCCTGGAACCTTCCTAAAACACTGCCCGTCACACAGGAGGCTCTCAGTATCAAATATCTCAATAACAAATATCACCAATCCAAGCAATGAGTTTATTTATGCTGGTAAGTGTAAGATGGGAGAGGAGAATCTGACGTTACCTCAGTCAGTATCTGGTATCAGTGCCACACTGAACGTGAGACTGGGGCTGAAAGGTCTGTATTGGGCACATATTATCACCCCACCTCTAACACACAACCGAAGAAACAATGGTGTCCTGAGACAACTGTCTTCTAGAGTTAAAACTATCTGTACAAGTCTGCAGTGTGGTGTCTTCCCCTCAGATTTTAAAGGGTAATATATTGCCTCTAGGAGATTTTTACCTTGTATGTTCAGTTTAGAACCTAATTTCTGAATTAGATTTGTATTGCATGACTTTCACACCAACTACTCCAGATTTCTCTCTTTCAGAGATTTCAGGGAATAGGAAGAAAGGGAAAAGAAAGGGAGAAAACAGAACTCACCATTTGGACGATCAAATTACTTTTGGGTAGAGAAAGGGCAGGAAAGGCAACATTAACAATAATAATTCAGTGATTTTTAAAATTCCCCTCCTTCAAAAAATGACATAAATCTCTCTTGCTGCCAAACCTTGAAGTATGTAATACAAATCTGAAGAGAGTCCCTTGAAACCTGCTGGTACTAGGCAGTTGTTCAAAAAAATTATTTTCGAATCCCCATGATGTTATCAATACATTAGGTTTTCAAATTTTTGTTTTAAAAGTTTCTTTTGATTTCTGAAACTACTACTAAGAAAGTGTTCTAAATTCATAACAGAGTGCACTGCACATAAAGGACATACAATAATTTCAAATTCAAAAGGAAATATATTTCACACTATAACGTTACTATAGTAGTCCCCTGTTTTTATAGGCAAGCAAAGGGAAGCAAGTGTATACTAACACAGAAACAGATAAAATTATGACTGCTGTCAAATATATATGGCTCAAATCTTTGATCACATTCAGAATTACATAGCCAAACGCTAGTAATTTTTGCCTAGAAGACAAAATCATGACTATAATTTTTAAAAATACACTGTAAGAAAGAGATAATCCTTTATTAATATTTAAGAAAGTAAAAACCTTTCGATAATAGGGTAATCATCATCAAAATATAAATAAGAAACTTTTCTGCATAATTTCAATTTTTCCCATCTAGAAGAGTAAAAATTAGATGATTATTATAACTATTCCATTATGCTTCTGGTATCTGTTTACTTGTCAGTTTAATAAAACTCTAGTAGCTGCAATTTTCATCAAAAGTATATTTTGGACAGAATCTCACCTGGTCTCTTCATCATCCCAAGCGATTCGCATGCCTTTCCCACCACCACCTGCTGAGGCCTTGATCATAACAGGGTAGCCTAACAGCAGGGAAGAATTAGACAGAAGTTCAGACTTTGATCATTTGGATGCATGAACATGACAACTGACCACATGTTCGATAACACAGAAGACAATAACTAATTTATTTAAAAGTTCCTTTCTTTAGAGTCAGGAAAATAATATCAGTGTAATGATCTTACGTATATTTTTTAAATGAATGTGATCATTTTAAAAGAAAAAGACTATTTGTATCAATAAATATAACATTTTCCCCAATAATGAAATAAAAAGCTAAGAAAACGTAATTTGACAGTGGATTCCAAAAATGGAAATAGATACAGTATTAATTAACCAAGGATATAAGAAACAACTTTTATAGCATTAAGGAAACACACACGCGCGTGCGCACACACACACCCACACGCACACCCACATTCTTTTGATTCCCCAAAACTGCTGTTTGCATACATAACAAATTAAATTCCCTTTTTTCCAAAAGTAATGGTTTACAGGGACTTGAGGTATTTTCATCTGAAACATCACAGGGAACCCCTGCAGCTTTTATCTGCAAGAACTGACATGACGGCTTTGGGAAACATCAAGCCATGGCTGGTACATTATGCCTGGAGCCCAAGATGCAGGGCTCGCTGGTATCAGCGGAGACGCTACGGCACCCTCCACGCAGTCAACAGGCCATGACATATCTAGACTCAGGGAATATCGTGAACATACGCAGTCAGGCCCAGAACAAAGGACGTTTCCAGCCGAAGTTTTGTAAGAGAAAATTAATAAAATGGTTGTTAGCCAAGAGGACTGCGTAGTTAGAGTAGTTATTAGAAAGTAAAATTGCTGACAGCGTGAGTCATCTACAATGATTTATCCAGAAACGCTGTGAAGTCTCTTGGTTTAGAGGTTCTCCGACAATAAGGTGGAGATACTCACGGCTGAGACCACTTGTTTATGATCTTTCCTGAAGAAAGACGAGGTCAGTGAGCCCTTAAAGGACTCCTCCTGACCTGTGATGCTCTAACAGCACTACACTCTAGCCATAGGGTCTTCACGAAAAGGGAAGACAGGGCCGGATGTCACAGACCGTCGACCCCACACCACAAAACATCACGTAACTGCAACTTAGTTAAAATGGCACTTGCTTCCTAAGTGATTCATAAGTAATGAAAGTTTTAAAATTCTGATGTTGGTTACGTTTATGTGAGAGAGACTTACGTGGGACAGCATTTTAAAAGCAATACTAAGTGCAGTAAGAACAAGAAAGATGAACACAGTACTTTCACACTGGGAGCCTTATCACCTAGGAAGAAAGAGGGAAAGTACCCCAATAATTCTCTCCATGAGAATTCAGAAAAGAATCACAGGAAGGTAAGAGAAAAGGGATTAAGAAAAGCATATTACACATAGGGCCATTTACACGAGGCTAGGCAGGGCGAGCAGGACATGAACGTGTTAGGCAGGAACAGCAGAAACGGAGGCGGGGGAAGCACAGGGCAGGTTGAAGAAAGGACTGAAACAATGTGCAGCACACAGAGTGTCTGCAGGACGGCAGAGGAAAAGAGAACTCAAAGCACACACCGGGAGCACATTACGCTACACACTCTTGCGTGCTACCGGTCCTGCTGGAGAGTAATAAGCACGGCGCCTGTCTTGCTCAGTGCTGCAGCCTTACAATGAGTACCACAGAAAGGAATTAGACTGAGATCCGTAAAGAAGAATTGAGCAGTGAAGAAACAATATCTAAACAGTAGAAACCAGCATGCCTGAGAAATCCTTTTAAAAACAACTTAAGGTCTTTTTTATCCCCAAAAAACATGTCATCAATTCACCATCAAAAACTATTTATCCATGTGAACAGGAAACCACGAGAGGTACGATAGCCACATCCCATATCTCTACTATTTTCAGTTCCCGCTGAGGATTAGGAAATTTGCAGTTACTCTGATTCCAGTATTAACCTCATCTTAGTCATTTATTCATCTATGGACCCTGGACTATACAGGGATTTGTAAGGTTCAAAGTAAGATTGGGAAATTGTCCTTGGTAACAAGGAACTAGATGGCAAAACAAAACACATAAAATAATTTGTCAACAAGAAACTATTGTATGTTCAGAAAAGGTGAGAAATTGTCAGGCAACAGGGCAATATATAATAAGACAATTGCAATATGGTCCCTCCAAAGGAGGCAATGCAGCTTTAGACCTGTGAATACATATAACCCAGAAGAGAAGACTCCCTGACAAAAATTTAACAAGCCAAATATTAGGGCTTCCCTGGTGGCGCAGTAGTTGAGAGTCCGCCTGCCGATGCAGGAGACACAGGTTCGTGCCCCGGTCCGGGAAGATCCACATGCCGTGGAGCAGCTGGGCCCGTGAGCCGTGGCCGCTAAGCCTGCGCGTCCATCCGAAGCCTGCGCTCCACAAAGGGAAAGGCCACAACAGTGAGCGGCCCGCGTATCGCCAAAAAAAAAAAAAAATTAACAAGCCAAATATTAAACAACTGGGCGAGAGGGAGAAACTGGTAGAAGTTAGGGACATTACAGTCACAAACTCAATATAATTTTTGAGCTATAACTGAAAATAATATAATGGTAAGGTATTCTGCTCAATTTCTTACGCCAAGTAAGTCATTAACTTTCAGACAGTACGTATTTTTATGCCGTCACCACGCCATGGAGAAATGAGATCTAGCTATTTGGAAAGCAGGGAAAAAAATATTCCACGCAGATGATATTAAATAATATCAAAAAGCCCAGTCCGTCATCCCTACTTTCTTATTGTGCCTGTGGCTCTAATTAGGGTAAGCCATGGGGTGCCAGGAACTGGACGAAAAAGAAAAAAAAAAAAAAGATTCAGTCAAAAGTTGACATTCCCGGAAAAATCAGAAATGATCAAGTTGATGGCTATTGCTTCCTCTCTTTTCCCAGCCTGGGTATGAAATATCCACTAATGTTCTCTCACATTTTTTTTAAAATCCACTGGAATACTTACTCTTCTGTTCAACTTTTGTGTAGAACACATTTCTTTAATTTTATATTCTTCAGTTGACATATGTTTGAAACAGAACAACCTTCCTTATCATAACAAAACAAAATTCTCCAAGGTTTTTAAAAGGAGACGAATCTCCTGGTATGATAAGATGGCTTAAAAAAAAAAACAAAAAACAAAAAACCCTCAGGTCCTAGTGCTGTTCACAGATATTTCCTCACCTTTACCATCCTCTCATTGAATGCCTACTCCCCACTACCTGACCTCCCCTCCCAGACCCAGAGATACATGCCCCTCTCCTTCTAACACCCCAACTCCAACAGGCACAAAGTCTCCATTCCTTATTCCCCTTCTGCATGATGCTTCCAAAAAGATATCTACTAAGTACTATGTGAGAAAAATGTTAAATATTTTTTTTTAAAAAAAACAGAAACTTAGTACCAAAGTACTAAAAGGTTTCTATTCCTACTTTTCTGTACTCAACCTTCAAGGTTTAACTGCAGGACAAGATAACTTCTCTGGTTTCCTTTCCTCCCAGCAATCAGTATGGCTTACTTTCTACCATAAGCAGCAATCCTCTTTCTAACTCTACCATCAAATTTTCATTCATCAACTCAAAAATATTCACTGAATAAATACTTTGTGCCAAACACTGATTTGGCTCCAGGGGATACAAAGATGAACAATTCAGAAAAATATCTGCTCTTGTGGCACTTACTATATTTGGTATCTAGTAGAGAACTATATATAAATATACACACACCTAAGTGTTTGTGTGTGTGTGAAACACATTAAGTGGTGATAGTTGCTACAATAAAAACAACAGAGGGCTGTGATTCAGAATGATTAATGATACTTTTCCCTGAAAAGGCTTCTCTGAGAAAACTGATATTTAAACTGAGACTTAAATTGACAAGCTAGAGCAAGTCCTCTGAAAAATCAATGAGGGCAGAATATTCCTGACGGAAGGAACAAGTTGGAAAGGTTATATAGGAGAGGACATTGACCTAATGTAGTCCTAATTTTTTAAGATCACTTTGGCTGCTCTGCAAGGTATGAATTGAAAAAGGGCAAAGATGGGAGAAAGGAGACTGATTAGGAAGCTTTGTGGTGGTCCAGGAGACAGCGAGCTGTAACCTGGACTTGGCGGTAGATACAGAGAGAGAGAGAGAAAGAGACTTGAAGGTTGTTTTAGAGGTAGAGTCAGCATGACATGTTGATAGTTAGGATATGGATGACGGGGAATGAATGAAGCCTCTAGGAGCTTAGGTGCTTTCCCATTTAGTAACAGTTATGGATTCCAAACCTAAAGAAACAATTTTTCTTGACAAACTAATAGCACCATGTTGAGCTACACAAGACACACACTACATAACCCTCCGGAACCCAACCCCCTTCAAGCAAAACCTGCTCCTAGACAGGGTGGCATAAACTGATAACTTAAAGGCTGATGAAATGACATCGTAATGATATAAAAATCATGAGTCATACAATAATCTTAAGTAGCCTTTTCACCTACAGTGTCTTGAATAAAAATTTCATAGAATATAATGACTGATGGAGAAAGAAAAGTTAAAAGAAGGAAACAGTGAAATATTTCTTGGGAAATGTCCTAATTCCTAATTTGGTGGCACTAACCAGAAATTTCTCAAGGGCCAAACAGAAGGTGTGATTTTTTTTTTTTTTTTGGTCTTCTTTTAAAAACAATTAGGGGACTTCCCTGGTGGCACAGTGGTTAAGAATCCACCTGCCAGTGCAGGGTACATGGGTTTGAGACCTGGTCCGGGAGGATCCCACATGCCACGGAGCAACTAAGCCCGTGCGCCACAACTACTGAGCCTGCACTCTAGAGCCTGTGAGCCACAACTACTGAGCCTGAGTGCCACAACTACTGAAGCCCGCACGCCTAGAGCCCGTGCTCCACAACAAGAGAAGCCACCGCAATGAGAAGCCCGCTCAGTGCAATGAAGAGTAGCCCCCACTCGCCGCAACTGGAGAAAAGCCCGCGCACAGCAACAAAGACCCAGTGCAGCCAAAAATTAATTAATTAATTAATTAAAAAAAAAACAATTAGGAAACACTTATACAAGGTCTTTATTTCCCTGAAGAAAAGGTTCAAAGCAAAAGGAAATGAAAGTTGTTTCAGAGAGTAAAACAGTCCTCTAGATGGGCAGAACAGGCTCTGATAACGGAACATCAGAAGAGAAAACCAAAAAATCAGGGGGGAAAAAGCCTAAGACAGACAGGAAGGAAATCCCCAGATGAAAATTATAAATACAAGTATTATGCATTATATTAATATTTGTTGTATTCCTTTACTCTCCTTTAATGTAAAACAGTTCACTTACACCTTTTTGGGTTGGGGGAGGGGAATTTTTGAAAAATCCGAGGTGCTTTTTGTATAGAGTGGTCCACAATTTGAATTTACCTGATTGTTATCTCATTATTAGAGTCAGAATTTTTTTAAAAATTTAATACTATACAGCTGATGCTATACCCTCAGTCTTAAATTACACAAGAAAGCAAAGCAAAGAAAAAAAGTCCATTTGTCCTTTTCCTCACAAAGTTAGGTTTGACTACTTGATTAAGATGGTGTCCATTAAATTTCCTCATGAAATAACATTTTCCATTTGCAATTAACAAATGATCTGTAGACTGGAAACTTGGAAACTGTGAATATCCTATACTCAATATTTCAACCAATAGTAATAGTAAACATTAATGATTCTTGCTTTAACTAATTTCTACACTGTTTGAAGTAAAATGAGTTTAAAAAAGGAAGATACAGTTTTTTTTGCCTTCCTCAGTATTGCTTCTCCAGTAGCTAAGAGAGTGCCTGAAGAATAGCATGCAAAATAATAATCGCTAAGTAAATGTACTAATTAATTTCAGTAGCTGCAAATCATTTGTTTTTACTGATGTGAAATACTTCACAGTATAAGCATGTTGAAGCATTATTCATTCTACTGTGAGTGAACATTCAGATCTATACACACAATGCTCCCATGAATATTTTTGCAGGCATTGCTTGGAATACTGTGCAAGAGGTTCCTGGAGTGTATGTCTAGGAGTGCAACTGCTGGATGCTACGCAGCTCTTATGAAGTCTTTATTTTTAAAAAGTCCTATTTCTCCAATCTTATCTCCATTATCACTGTACTTAACACAAACGACCACATCTCCTCACAGAACCCCTGTAGCAGCCTAACAGAGCTCCCTACCAGTACAATTGGTCCCATCAAACTACAAAGACGTCAGCAAAATTTCTTTAAAAATATATATATATATCTATATATCTATATATAAAATAAATAAATATAGGATCACCTCTCTCTCCTGCCTAAAATGCTAAGGGTTTACATGGATGAATAACCCATACATGTAAGAACCATAGATGTATAATGAAATAGAAATTATGAACTCACAGATAGGAAGTGTAGAAGGTAAAGAGAGATAGCCTAACATATACTTGTTGAATCAGAATACCACAAAAAAGGTATGTTAGACTTGCCCTAAGAAAGCTTTAAAAAAAAGCCTAAAAGGTATCAATCTGAACATCAATTAACTTATCTATCAAACAAAATAAACTTGAACATCTTTTAAGTAGAAATAAGAAAATCCAAACACAATATTTAACATTCACAATGTCTACAATCCAATAAAAAATTAAGAGACATGTTTGGAGGCAAAATGTGATCCACACAGAAGGAAAATAGTCAACAGAAACAAACCCAGAAATGAAGAACTTTAAAACAGCTATTACAATCCTATTACAAATTACAGTCATTACAAACACTGTAAGCATAGAAACGGAGTTAAAGGAAAAATGATCAAGATGAGGAGAGAAACAGAAAATATTTAGAAATTAAAAATGGAATTTCCAGGTTTAAAAATAAAATGACTGAAAAGAAAAATGCAATAGTGTATAGAAAGAATTATACCATCACCAAATGGGATTTATGCCAGGTACGCAAGGCTAGTTCCACGTTCAAAAACCAGTTAATCTACCTCATCAATAGGTTAAAGAAGAAAAACTATAGACCATATCAGCAGATGCAGAAAAGGCATTTCACAAAATCCAACGGCCATTGAGTTCAGCAAGCTAGGAATAAAAGGAAACTTCTTAAACTTCATAAAGAACATCTACGAAATACCTACAGCTAACCTCATACTTAATGGTGAGAATCTAGATGCTTTCCCCCAAAGATCAGGAACAAGGTAAGGATGTCCTTTCTTACCACTCCTATTCAGTATCTTACTACAGGACCTACCTTATGCAATAAGACAAGAAAAAGGTAAACAAATCGGGAAGAAAGAAATACAACTTCATTAGCAGGAAATAAAACTGTCTATGAAGAAAATCTCAAAGAATCAACAACGACTACCACCAAAACAAATCTTCTAAAACTAATGTGATTATAGCCAAGCTGCAGGACACAAGGTTAACGTACAAAAGTTGACTGCATTCCCAAATACCAGCAATTAAAACATGAAATTAAAAACACCATACCATTTACATTAGCCCCCTCCAAAATACAATACTTAGGCATAAATCTAACAAAATATGTACAGTATCTATATGTGGAAAACTACAAAATGCTGATAAATGAAATTAAGGAAGATCTAAATAAATGGAGAAAGATTCCATATGCATGGATAGGAAGACTCAATACTGTTGAGATACCAATTCTCCCCAAACTGATCTATAGATTCAATGCAATCCCAACCAAAATCCCAGCACGTTATTTTGTGTATATCAACAAAAAGACTTTAACATTTATATAGAAAAGCAGGAGACCCATAATGGCCAACACAATATTAAAAGAGGGTAACAAACATGAAAGACTGACATTACCCAACTTCAAGACTTACTATAAAGCTAAGTAATAAAACCACCATGATATTGGTAAAAGAACAGACAAATCAATCAGTGGAATAGCATAAAAAGCCTGGAAATAAACCCACACAAATACAGTCAACTGATCCTTGACAAGAAAGCAAAAGCAGCTCAATGGAGAAAGGACAGTCTCTTCAACAAATGGTACTAGAACAACTGGACATCCATAGGCAAAAAAATGAATCTAGACACAGTCCTTATACATTTCACAAAAGTTAACTCAAAGCAGATTGTAGACCCAACTATACAATGCTAAACAATAAAATGTCTAGAAAATAAGAGAAAATCTAGGTGACCTTTGGTTTGGTGATAAGTTTTTACAAACACCAAAAGTACAATCCATGAAAGAAAAACATTGATAAATTGGACTTGATTAAAATTAAACACTTCTGCTCTGCAAAAACACTCTTAAGAGAATGCAGACCCAAGTCACAGCCTAAGAGAAAATATCTGTAAAACATATCTGATAGAGAATTTATATCTAAAATATACAGAGCTCTTAAAACTCAAATAAGCATATGAAAAGATGTTCAACATCCTATGTCATCAGGGAAATGCAAATTGAAACAACAATGAGATACTATTACACACCTATTAGAATGGCTAATATCCAAAATACTGACAACACCAAATGCTATCAAAGATGCAGAGCAACAGGAAACTTACTCTCGGATGGTGGGAATGCAAAGCGATCCTACCTAAAGCTAAATATAGTCTTACCATGTGACTCAGCAGTTACAGTCCTAGATACTTACCCAACTGAGTTGAAAATTTATGTCCACACAAAAACTTGTGCACAAATGTTTATAGCACCTCTATTCATAGTCGCCAAAACCTAGAAACAACCAAGATATGCCCAACTTGAGACAACTATAAAAGACCAACCAATATGCAGAATTCTCTCTAGGATTAGCTAAGGCCTTTGTTGAGTCTGCATCTCAACTCAATTCACCTTCTCCTTCAATCCAGTTTCTTTCACTCCCTCACATGTGTTGGTCCCAATAAAATTCCAGAGTCTGCTTCTAGGACAGATGTCCCATCTGTGGCAGAGGAGCACATGTGGAAGGCTATTACAGTGACCTAGGCAAGAGATGACACTACCTTAAACAAAGACAACAGCAGGATAAATGGAGAGAAGCTGATGAATTCAAGATTCAGGAAAGGCTGACAACGATATGCAAATGGCAAGACCACATAACGCAATATAATAGTGAACGCTGAGCCACAGAGAAAGCCTCACTGCTGGTCATAATCGAGACCCTTCTACTTCCTGCCTCTGTGATCCAGGCCATTTCAGATGGCACACAACTCCTCCCCACCCCACAATCTTACCAATGGGAAATAAACATGTAGGATAAAGAAAAAGTAAATTTTTGTTGTTTAAGGTCACAGGCGAAGGGCAATACAAGTACGAAACACTGGAGCTCTGATAAACTAATGACAATTGCATAGACTCAAATAAAAATTAGCACATGACTAAGTTTTCCGAGGAAATGTAATTCAAAATCTACTAGGCAATTTGGCTGTCATGCAACACTTGGCTACGCTGAAAAGTTCCTATTGTGAATACAAAGAGATAGTTCCAAGCAATTTGGGAAAATAAATTCCATCATCAATGCATTTCCCATGTTGTGTTTTATTTGGTCATAATTTTCCACTTTTTACTGTTGTCTTTTAATTACAAATTAGTTATGTAGTTCATTTAGTTTTATCATTATCAATTTAGTTTTGGTTTATCTTTGGTTTAGCACACTTCAGACTGAGGTGATGCATATTTGTATCTATCTGTGGTCTGTAATTATCCAGTAGCTAGAATGTAAACATATATGTGTTGCAATCCAACTATGAATTATTCGTATCTACTACTACCACAGATATACACAACCTCTAAAAAAGGTATGTGTAGGTGATATTTATTATCACTGAGTTTTTACCACTGGAAAATGAAAAAGGGTGAAGTGGGCACAGGATATTTTGCCTTTCCTAAGATAGCCATGCGCACATAAATACATAACTATATACATACACTGAGTTTAAATAAGAATGAACTAATATTATACACATAAAGATATAATCAAGCTGTGTTATAAGAAAGTAAACCAATACATAACAGTACTTTGTTTTAATATGGCAAAGAAAGGCAATTACATTTTTTTGGGAAAAACTGATCTGGTCTACCTATTTCCCTCTATTTGGGCAAATAAAAAATATTAGAGCCCTAACTCTGATCCAGGGATCAGAAATCAAGCACATGTCAGTGTATAGGTTAGAGCAGAATGGGTTCACAGACAGAAAGTTTCCAAACAAAAACCAGTCTTAATGTCTTCACATTAGTGTCCAACACTATGCAGAGCCTTTTTCAATAGAGTAATAGAAAAAAGAAAAGGCATGCAAGAATGAACTACAATAAAACAAAGAGAGGGAGGCAGGGGAAACAAATATGACATGGTAAAATACAGAGAGAGAACTTGTGAAATCATGCTTAAACCCAAGATGTGGATACTGGCGTAATAAAAGAAAATATAAGTACCCAAGTGACAATGGGAAAGAAAGAAGGGACACGGAATACACGTTCCCAACTCCCAGGTACTATCATTCTAACCTTAAATGACTGCATTACTTCAATAATAGGAAAACTGCAAAATGAAAACCTCATTCTTTAATGAATTTTACAAAGAATACTTTAACACCATTTTCTTCAACCTTAGGCATTTCTTAATAAATCTCATAAACAAATAGATAGATAGATAGATAGATAGATAAGATAGTAAATGTGTCTTCTACTGAGGACCAAATTGGAAAATGAATTAACGTTACCTAAGATTATGAAAAAGGTATAAATTGTAATATCTTTTCAAAGGCTTCCTCAATATATCTTTAACCACAAAGTCATATACTACATGTGAAAAGTTTTCTAAGCAGCATGAAATAAATAAAAGAAATAAAAGATTTCAGGTCTTAGCTAAGTATTTCTATCCCTCTTTAGCATGAAAAATTTGTTCTTCTATATTTAAAAAAAAAAAAAAAGAGCAACCTTTTTTAACGTTATACCATGCCAAAAGGAAGATGAGAAGAAGAGGCAAAGGACAAGGAAAAAAATAGCCAGGGCAGAGAAGAAAAGACAAAGCAATTCCTATACACTTATCAGAGACAGAGGCCAAGGCATATGGGAGAGCATAACTTGCAAAGAACGTTAAGATGTCACGTCAACAGTTAGTGTGAAGGCAATGAGGTTCAGGAAAAGACTCTCATACATTTAAATCTTAGATTCCTAAAAACTTCCTTTAGTCCTGCCTAGTGAATCCAAGGACAGCCTATATGAATTGATGAGCTATAGTCATTAACAACCACATACTAAATTTACTTGAATAATTCTAGATTTTTTTTTGTGTGTGTGTGTGTGTGTGCGGTATGTGGGCCTCTCACTGTTGTGGCCTCTCCCGTTGCGGAGCACAGGCTCCTGACGCACAGGCTCACCGGTCATGGCTCACGGGCCTAGCCGCTCCGCGGCACGTGGCATCTTCCCGGACCAGGGCACGAACCCGTGTCCCCTGCATCGGCAGGCGGACTCTCAACCACTGCGCCACCAGGGAAGCCCCACTCTTCCTTTTAATAGAGAATTACTTGAGAAAAATATGTATTCTATTGTTGGGTAGAGTGTTCTATATATATATCTATAAGGTCTCATTGGTTTAAAGTGTTAAGATCTCTACTTCCTTATTGATCTTCTCTGTAGATATCCTACCCAATATTTAAATTGTACTATTGAAGTCCCCAACTATTATTGTAGAACAATCTATTTCTCCTTTCAATTCTGTCAATGTTTACCTCATATATTTTGCATCTCTGCAGTTTGGTGCATAGATGTTTATAAATAGTCAATATGTTTAAAATAATCAATGTATAATGTCTTTGTCTCGTATGACAGTTTTAGACTTAAAGTCTGTTTTGTCTGATATTAGTATAGCCACCCTAGCTCTCTTTTGATTACTATTTGCATGGGATATCTTTTTCCATCCTTTCGCTTTTAATGTATTTCTGTCTCTGGATCTAAAGTGAGTTTCTCATAGACAGCAAAGAGTTGGATCATGTTTTTATCCATTCTGCCAATGTCTGGCACAGTGAGATACCATTTCACACATACTAGGATGGCCATGATATTTTTTTTAAAAAGAAAGAAAAAAGAAAGTAACAAGTATTGGCAAGGATGTGAAGAAACTGGAAACCTCATACATTGCTAGTAGGAATGTAAAATGATTCAGCCACTGTGGAAAACAGTTTGGAGGTTCCTCAAAAAGTTAAACCTAGATTTACCATATAAACCAGCAATTCCACAACTAGGTACATACCAAAATAACTGAAAACAGGTACGCAAACATATACATGTATATGCATATTCACAGCAGCACTATCTACAACAGTCAACAGCTGGAAACAAACCAACGTCCATCCGCAGGTGAATGGATAAACAAAATGTGGTACAAACACACAATGGAATACTAATTTGGTCATAAAAGGGATGAAGTACTGATATAGGGTAAAACATGGATGAACTCTGAAAACATAAAAGATACAAAAGGTCACATGTTTTATGATTCCATTTATATGAAATATCCAGAATAGGTAAATCCATAGAAACAGAGAGTAAATTGGTGATTGTCAGGGGCCAGGAAATAAGGAGTGAATATTAATGGATAGAGAGTTTCTTTCAGGCGTAATGAAAATGTTCTGGAATTAGCCTGTGGTGATGGTTCATTAATCCTGTGCATATACTAAAAAACACTGAATTGTACACTTTGAGAGGCCAGATTTTATACTATTTAAATTTTACCTCAATTTTTTTAAATCAAATAATTAGTATAAAAATTTAGAACAGGTTGTCTCTAAATCTGAGGGGGTGACACTGACATGGAAGGAGTATGAGGGAACTTTCCGGGGTGACAGTAATGTCCAACGTCTTAGTGGGGTTTTGGGTTACACAGGGTGGGTATGCATATATCAAAATCAGCAAATACACACTTCAGACCTGTTCATGTTACTGTATATAAATTTTGCCTCAAGATAACCAAATTGTATACAAATACTTAATTAAGTTAAAGACATCTATGTTGAAGTATTTAGTGGGATGCATACTGATACTTGCAATGTACTTTGAAATGCACCAAAATTAAAATGGATTAACCAATGGATAGATAAGCGATAAAGCAAACCTAGCAAAAGATTAATAGTGGAGTGTTGGTGTTGGGTATATAGGTATACACTGTAAAAGTCTTTCAAAATGTTGTATGATTTAAAATTTTCAAAATAACACATTGAGGAAAAAGTTAAAAAACAAGAAAAATATCCGGAAGGCATGAGTACTTTGCAGAAATTTGGAATATGGTTATAAAACAGAATTACTGAGTGGTAATGTTAGAGTGTCTTCTCTTGAAGACATGACATTTAAGCCAAGATATGAAAGGCTACAAGGAGCCATCTATGTGAAGATATCAGCAAGAGTATTCCAGGCTTCCCACCCCACCCCAAAAAATCTTATTCTAAGGTCCTAAAGTTTGATGTAATCAAGACAGTGTAGGGACTTCCCTGGTGGCGCAGTGGTTACGAATCCGCCTGCCAATGCAGGGGACACAGGTTCAAGCCCTGGTCCGGGAAGATGCCACATGCCGCGGAGCAACTAAGCCCGTGTGCCACAACTACTGAGCCTGCGCTCTAGAGCCCGCAAGCCACAACTAGAGAAAGCCCACGCGCAGCCACGAAGACCCAACGCAGCCAAAAATAAATTAAATAAATAAATTAAAAAAGAAAGCCAGTGTGACTGAAGTATGGCAGGCAAGGAAGGGAGGAGTATAAAATGAGATTGGAGAGAAAGGCAGGTGTCAAATCATCTGGGGCTTGTAGTCACAGGAAGGAATTTTAATTTTATCTAAGTGCAATGGAAAGCCATTAACGGGTTTAAAGCTGGGATCAATTGGGTGGGATGAGATGGGGTGTGTCCGTATTATTTAGAGTTTTAAAATATCACACTGACTGCTATGTGGAGAATGGCTTTGAAGTGTTTAAGAAAAGAAGTAGGAAAACCATTATCCTAGTCCCTGCAAGAACAATGGTAGTCTGGAGGAGAGTGTTGGGAGTCAAGATAGTGAGTAGTGAATATGGGAGATATTTTGAATGAAGACTTGACAGTATCTATCAATAGACTGACAACAAGATGACAGGGGAAAAGGCACCAGGATAGATCTTGGGTTTTAACTTGCTAGCCACTGAGTGAATGGAGTGACATCTACCGAGATGTAGAAACCGTGGGAGAAACAGGTTTGGAGTATGGGGGATCTGAGGATCAAAAAAAATTTTCTTAAATTGGGTACGATTTGTGACTGTAAGGAAGACAGGCAGAAGAAAAGAAAACAATCAGAATAATCTGGAAGTTGTTAAAGAACAGGGTTTCGATTTACAAATTCTTTTCCTTTTAAGAATCAATTTTGGCTTGATTGTATTAAGGACCTTTGATCCAGTAAAAAGCTCAAACTTTAATGCAAATCAAGCTTACTGATTGCTGTTGCCTATCTCTGGGGTTAAAGATAAACTGGGGATCAATAGCCCTGTATCTTTAAATTTAAGAGAGGTCAAAAGGAAAAAATCAGGAGTGAGAATGAGGGAGACAAGGAAGGCCAAAAAACAAGTACATAGAAGTAACATATTAAGTCTTAACTGTCTCTCACCCTGTCAATGATAAGGGGCTGTCTGATTCTTAAATTCCACATATAACATGATTAAGTGCCTTATACTATTTTACACAAAGTGGTAACTCAAATTTTAGCTCTCAACCTCTAATACCATTAGTTTTCCAAAGTATAGTGAAAAATCCATGCTCTTTGGAGCTAAATGACCCTAAATTTAAAGTAGCCCACCACTCAGTAGCTCTGTGACCTTGAGCAAATTACTTACCATTTCTAATCCTTAGTTTCTTAAATGTAAATGAAAATAATTACCCCAAGAATTAGCATTAGAAATAACATTCACAAAGTGCCTGCTACATGGAAAAAATGCTCCATAAACAAGAGCTACTATTATGCAAAAGGCACCTAATTCATCAACGCTCAATGCGGTAGTTTCCTCCTTAGGCAGCCCAGATCCCTGTTTCCAGAAAAGAAGTACAGATGTGAGAGAGAAGGGAACCACAGAAAAGACAATCAATTTCATTTTCACCATGTAACACAGAAAGAGGTAAAACAGAAATCTGTGAATAGGCATGACAAATGGACCATCCGCAACCTACAAATGGATAGGTTCAAAGGTTGATTATAATTCAGTTGTTTAGAACTGGGAATGTATTTTCCCAGGGAATCAATGTTCAATTCAACTTTTAGACAAACTCACAAGAAGTCATCAAAATCATAATGTAGTTAAAATGTGATATATCTCAATAAAATTAGGAGAAAAGTGATGAATCAACCGAACAATACAGAAAACCAAGAAACTTTAATGATATGTAATTTAACTTATTTTAGAAGCTGGCACTTGAGGGAAAAGGTTTTATGGGAGGTTTCAGTAGTGATTCAGAGGGGGTTTTCAGGGAAATTTCAAAAGCTTTATAAGGCTGATGACCCTGGTTCTTTATTATGTTTTACTTCGCCTCAAATTTTATGGCTTCCCTTTCTTTCAGCATAAGCAAAACACTAGCACTCTTATACTTAATAGCCATGATTGCGATCATTCATTTCACGAATGAGAAGGAGCAACTGAGGAAGAACTAGAGGAAAGACAGGAAAGAAGAAGGACCATAACGGATGTGCCCAAATATAAAGAAAAGAGCCTTCATTGAATTAGATAAACTTAGTAAGTAAAAAACTGAAGGGTGTTGAGGGTGGTTAAGTACAGCACTAAAATAGTAAGGGAGGAAAAAGCCAAGTGATGACAACTGGTCCGAGTCCCACCATGATTCACTGGTTATTTTAAAGGTCACAATTTTTTTTCCCTTAAAGTGGAAGACAAAAAAAGAGCAAGCAAAGCAACCTGCCATTTATACAAAGGGAATTCTCAAGAGCTGAAGATTCATGATTCAAATTGTGACACACCAACGGAATTCAAGATTTTCTCCTAACCCCTTTTTATTTCTCTAAACTTCTCCAAATATTCTGTTCTTTTTATGTAGATACTATTGTGATAACAGTATTATTATGTCCTGTTATACAGATGATAATAATATCTAAACTAGAACTAGAAAGATGACTTTTGACATTTGCAAGTACACAACAAAATAAAATTATTTTAGGAAAGTCTCCTCAAAAGCCAGCAGACATGTTATAGCCTCTTAGGCTATGAGGAATGCAGTGATTTCAAACCACAGAGAGAAGCTTTTGATTTTCTTAAAGACATAAACCACAAATCAGTTCCATGTAGTCCAACCTATATTCAGAATCTAGCAAATCTTCCTGAGAAGTACTGAGATGCTTTTTGATGCTTTTTGAAGCCTGAAGAAATGATTAATGAAGAGATGTTATAGTCAGATAAAATAAGATTTTCTAGGGCCTGGTCTTAAGTCTAGGACCTATATCAGTCAAATCAGCCAAAGTAAATGCTCTCCAAATGAATAAAATAATTCTAAATAATCAGAGAAAAGAAATATTAATGTGGGATGCTGAAAAGCATGGCCCCATCAGTGCAGGAATGCTAAGATGCTGTGAATTCCTAACTACCAAGCATTTCTAATTTCTCTCATCTACCTACAAATTTCTGTCAAATGTAATCAAATATGAACTGATTAATAAACTGTAAAGTTATTTAATAGCATTACTAATCTATGATAAAAGTATGCCCATGCATTTTCTTAATTAACAGGTATTGAAAATACAATGTCAAGAGTGCCAGGAATATTTTTGAAAATAAAAAGTCAGGAAGCACTGCCCCAGTATAATTATACATACAACAGGCAAGTAAAACAGTCATTAAGACATCCTTCAGTTTACCTTTTACTCCAATTTAGAATATTCTGTTCTCATTTCTCACATTCTATTTTCTCTTCCTAGCAAGATTTTTAAGTTGATACTTAAATTCTTAGGAAAAGGTAAAAACGTGAAGAGCCCTGTCAAATACGAAATCTTCATGTTAATCATGTATGTCCTTTAGTAAGTTGCATTCAACTACATATATATAAATTTATATTACATCCAATCTCAAGAACTATTAAGACAATTCCTTCTTTTAATTAGCCAGTGATTTTCTCTTACAAAGGAACTATAATTAAGGTCAAATTACTCTTTAAAGTTCCCTTTCATAATAGAATATGGTAATTCTGCTGATAAATTCTTCCAGAGGAACAAGTAATCAGAAACCTGAAACTATTAAACTATTATTTGCTCCTCGGGAATTACGTATTACATGTTTACTCAACCATATCTGCTAAAAGACATAGAAATCCTACCAAAATTGAGAACTTACCAATTTCCCTTGCAATTCTGACAGCTTCATCTGCATCCTGTAAAAGCAGGAAATGAGACCCAACATTAATCCCATCAACCACTGCACAATGTCTTTAGGGCAGTCATATATTGCACTACTGCTTCCTCCGATTCATTTAATGTTCAATTTTACAACCTTCTAACTCTTTTTATTCAGAGAAATGTAAAATTAATACCATAAGTGGAATGTAAATTCTACCTCATCCTTATTATATTAAGAAACTCAAAGCAGTTTGAAATGAGCTGGCAGGAAGCACTACCAGAATTGCCAAGTGATTTGGTGCAGTTGCTGGAATTTAACGGCAGAATTTAGATGTTTACAATCAATACTGAACCATAAATCAGATCATTAAAGCTTGTCCACAGCCAGCTTGTTTCTGTCTCTGATATTTATATGTCATGTTTTCCTTGATTCTGTCAGCAGGGGGAGTTGATTCTCTATTGTTTGGGAGGAGATCAACAGATTTTCCAGAAACAAAAAAGTAAGTTTCTCGTATCTATAGGAATTGCCAATTGTTCCACTCAAAAAATTCCTTTAGTAATCTGCATTACTTTTTCTTTTTTCTTTCATCCTTTTTTTGGGTACATATTTTACCTTTACCAGTTACATCTTGTTAACATAAATTAAAACCTGAAATTCAATGAACCATCTAGTGGGGGGAAAACTACCAAAAAGCCAAGGAAAGAAAAGGCATTCTAAAACAGTACAAGGTAACACTGTAAATCAACTATACTTCAATAAAAATTTTAAAAATAAAAATAAATAAAACAGCACAAGGTAAAAGTTTATGAATGTAAGGATTACTTACTTCTAAATATCAACCAATGCCACTGAATGGACCAAAACTTCCCTTGAATCTAAACCATTTCATTGATCATTAATTCTCACCTAACACGTCCAACACAGGACATTTCCCCCAGATAACAGTAAAGAGAAAGCTGAAAAGATTTTAAATCCAAGTAAATCCTAGTAAATTTAACTTTTTAAATAATTCAGTGACATAAACTAAACTATCACAGGGAATGACAATAATGTTTTGAAACCATTAGCTGGTAAGAATGCCTGAATTTTTAGAAAATAACTTTAAAATATCAAAGTAAAGGTTGGTATTTTTTAAGCTTTTAAGCTAATACTTCAAAAATGTAGAGTAACCATGTCAGAATCCTCCCCCAAAATGGGAGGGCGGGGGATGTTTATAACTGCTTCATTCATGTCTACTAAAAAAAAAAAAATCTTCCTTAAAAGTCTTCAGTACCTAATAACGTCCCCTGAATAAGGAGGTTGGCAGGGGAAGTTGTCAAAAAAATTTAATTTCCTTTCATTAGCCAGTCTGCTCCACAAATAGGTGCTTGTTAAGTTCAAAGCAGTCCTGAAAGCAACATCAGTTTTAAGTCTTTTTTTTTTTTTAACTCCAAGCAGTCACATCTGCTAATGAGATTTTCCAAATAACAATTGTTTTCAAGTAAGAGATAAATCTATACTTCCCATTCTACCGGCAAAAAAATCAAGGTTTACTGCTTTATTACACCTTGCTGTTTTCACTGACCTTACATTCTCCAAATTTTAGCTTAAAGGGATAAAAATCCATGAAAAGGGTCATTTAATAATGTTAGTGGTTTCCACACATTGAGTTTGAAGGTTCTTTGTTCAAGCCAGTGACAGTTATTGGAGAATACTTCCCCTTAATAGCCTCTCTGTCAGGAAGTGTTAAACCTGCCAAATGCGGACAATTAGTGCCTCGCGAACAAAATACAGGAAGAGTGCTGGCTGATGGAGACTGGATTATAAGAAGCCTAGAAGGAAACTTTTAACATGTCTTTTCTTTCAAACGTGGTGTAATAGTATATTTGCAAAAGATATTCAGAGAGAAAAAACCCTGCTATCTAAAAGGTTCATTACCTTGAGAGAACTAACAGGCAATGTTAGTTCATTAGTAATATTTTAATACGTATTTATATATACATATTATGGATGGACTGTGTACAGAGAGATATGTTTACACAAAGCAAAACTTCTAAAAATTCTTCAGCTGCTACAAATCCAACACTTCGATAAACTGCCACAAAACAATCTTGTGTTTTTAACTAATCAGTATGCTTAAGTTTTCTTACTATGAAAAGCAAATTCTACTAAATGACCTTCCAAGTAAAATCAAACTGTCTTTAAAATTAATTTTTCACTTGTCATTCATTCATCCCAAAATATTTAATTAAGCATGTATTATGTACTAGACATTAAAAATGTCTATTATCAGTTTCAACAATAAACTATTAAGTACACCTAGCTCCAATATGTTCTTTCAGCACATATACTAAACTACTTTTAAAGAGATAAAAAGGTCCTATATATTGGGGTTGGCCCAAAAGTTCGTTCGGGTTTTGCCGCACGATGTTACAGAAAAACCCAAATGAACTTTTTGGCCAGCCCAATAGCTCCAAATTCAATGGCACTGACACATCCCACAGTGTAACTTCCCTGTAGGGCTACAGGTAGAAAAAAATTTTGTAGTAAAAAAAAAAAAAAAAAAAAATTTTGTAGTAAAAAAAAAAAAAAAGACCAACAATTCATCTGACAAGGAAAGGGTTGCAGGAAAGTATTAAGCTATATGATTCTAAAACAGCAGCAGTTCAAGAAATGGAGAAAGAGGAAAGAAGCCAACAGAACCAGTAACCATTTCTTCTACTCCTCTATTTCAGCACAGCTTACATTAAGTGAGCTCTATCATCCAACTGAAGAATAAAACAGTAAAATATTCTGTTTTACAGAGAGTGTGATGGGAGAGGTAGGTGATGTTGCTATAACCAAATAAGTAGATCACAACAATGTAAAAAGGAGCTAAAAACAACTGGATGCTTTTTCTGCAGGCCCAATTTATCTGTTAATGGCCTGTAGCACCCACCTGTGAGGCAGCAAAGCCCAGCAGCTAAGAACATAGATACTGGAGCCCAAAGGCATGGGCTTCAATGCTGGCTCAGTGACAGTGAACGCATTACCTACCAGTATGCCTCTATGGAATTAGGTTTCCTCGTCTGTAAGATGGACATAGTATCTCATAGGGTTATTAAGAAGATGAGATTAGTAACAGCTGAAACACACTAGAACAGAGTCTGGCAAAAGGTAAGCACTCAGTTAAGGTTGGCGATATGTGATAAAATGGGCAGCCCGCACCCCCAAGTATCAAGTTTGTTCCTTTCCTGCCTGCCCTTGGTTGTCCTATCCTGTGGTCGTCACTCATTCTCTGAACCTGTACGATACGGAACTAATACTGGCAAAACTGTGCACGTGCACCTCCAGTACCCTTCACTGGGTCAGAGGATCCGAGTACTCGTTACAGCTGGTAAGCAGGGTCCTTCTTGGGCAGGGAAGGGACGCAAAATCTGTACCAAAGACAGGCAAATTCAAGTCCTCCCTGATGTTAAACCCAAGTTATTTCTACAGTGACAGTAGTGTCCAATGCTGGCTCCACCCCCCACGATTCAGGCCACACCTCTCCCTTCTCACGTGCTACATACAGCCTACTTACCAACCCTGAATTCTGTACTCGCTGGATGAGAGTCCTGCTGCTCATCAGTATGGGAAGCTACTTAGTTTACTTCCCTCAGCGGGTTCTGAACAAATCAGTGACTGTTTCTGAAGAAAACAAAATAACCATTGCTTCAAGACACTATGGGCATGGGACTTCCCTGGCGGTCCAGTGGTTAAGACTTCGCCTTCCAGTGCAGGGGGTGCGGGTTCAATCCCTGGTTGGAAGCTAAGATCCCACATGCATGCCTCAGTGGCCAAAAAAATAAAACATAAAACAGAAGCAATACTGTAACAAATTCAATAAAGACTTTAAAAATGGCCCACATCAGGAAAAAAAAAAAAAAAAAAGACACCATGGGTAAAAGCTCTATCTGTACACAAAAAACATCCTCAAACTATTCTGCATTCATATACAAAGTACAGCAAAACTTTCAACAATCCTGGGTTCAGGAGATAGGTTCCAGCTGATTCTATTTTCCAGATAATTCCAAGTCAAACAGAAGACTCTTTCTGTTTAATTTATTGATATTTTCAAATCTAAAATTTAGTACACGTTTCTCTTATTGTAAAACAGCATGATAAACATAACTGGACCCTTTTCAAAAATATAAAACCTTAAAGCCTTTGAAGCATCATCAGGAAAGTTATTCTCGGTTTAACAGGGAAAAAAGATACTGATGTCTAATATTGTACTTTTTAATTACTAGGACACAGCTTTCCGATTTTTTGGTTTTTTTAATGATTCCTTTCACACTAGTTTGTTGTTGTTATTATTGGCTCTTTCTGCTAAAGCAGAAGTGCAGTGTTTAAAATCTGGCTAACTAGGTGATAAAAACAATTACTACTTTAAACCTACACTGCATAATTTATAAACCTCACTCAAAGATACTACCATACTCTGCCCTGAGATGTAAATATTACTATTCTCTCTTACAGAGCAAGAGAAACTCAGAGAAGTGTAATAAAGTTCCTGGTAAACTGGTAGGTATTAGAACCAAATGCAGCAATTTAATCTTTGTTGATTTCTCCCTCTGCTTCACACCTGACATCTAACAGATCACAAAATCTTACAGATTCAACTTTCAGTGTCTCCCTATACCATCTACTTTGCTCCATCCTAACACCTTATTTTAGGCCCCTAACATTTCTTGTCTGGGTGAAAGGAAGAGCATTCTAATTTGTCTACCAACCTCAAGTTTTGCACTGCTCCAATCCATTTTCCACATCACAATCAAAATAAGTTTTCTAATTCCACAATTTTTATCATGTTAACTCTTCTGCATGAAACCATTCAGAGGCTCCCAAAGCCACAAAAATAACCTCCACGTCCAGATGCATAGCATTCAAAGTCATACATATCTGGATCCTAATTCTCTCTCCAGCCCTGTCTAACTACAGCCCCTCACACTTGCATACCTGCAGTTTGCTAAAGTTCCCATGGTCTCCCAGCTCCAAGCTTTTACAAGATATTGTCACTGACCATAATGCTGCATCTCCATCAATTCCCTTCACTTTTTAGCTAACTCACTACTACTCAGACTTCAGGTTATTACTTAAATATCGTTCCACTGGAAGTTCTACCATGACACCCTTAAACTAGGTTAGGTGCCCCTCCTACATGGGCCCAACACACTCTGAGCTTCACATTATTAAAATGTATTAAATTGCCTGCCTATCTGTAGGTCTCCCTAAGGGGACTTGAAGCTCTTTGAAATCAGGGTCTGCGGCTTGTTATTTTTCGCTAAACAAGTGGGCTGGGATTCCAACGCTGTCTTCCAACAGCTTCAGATGAACACTCTTCATTCATTCTGCTCTCAAGTTCCTGAGATCAAGTTAATAAGATACTGAAGAAAATGAAAGGCAAATATTTCATACCAGATGACTACTTGAATACTTGACTACTTTAAATGACACTTTAAAACAACATTAGTTTCTCTCTAATGAAAAGGGTGACTCAAGAACAAGACAAAAGGAAACCGTTCCAGAAGACTCCTTAAGTACCACACACAACGTTTTAAAAGAATGTGGGAAACCATCTCCATATAACGTCCAGATAACATTCAAAATAATCAAATGGAAAGGAACAAATGTTTTAAGGAGAAATATAACAAACTGAAACCACATTAATTTACTCAAGTACTTGGAGGAAAAAAAGTAGACTATAGTTGCCAAGAAAATAATTGCTTTAAAAATACCACAGATCAATGGGAGAAAAAAAAAAAAGTATGGATTTTTAAAAGATGGAATTATCTATAATTAGAACATATAGTCTTCCAATGCAAAAGTATTGCTTAATGCAGTTGCTAAAACCACAAGGTATTCCAAAAATTTACACTATCTGCATCAGCAAACCTCTATCTGCATAGATACCATCAAAAGCAATCTTTTACCTAACAAATCTAAACTACAAAATGTGAAAAGTAGTGTAGTTCCAAATGAATGTGGAATTACTACACAAGGATTCTAAAATAACCAAATTTAAAAGAAAAAAATGTACAGTCTCATATCAGAAATAATTAAAAGCAAACTAGAAATAAAACTAGTATTAACATTTGTCTGAAAAACAAAGGAGCATTTCTTAAAATTATTTTTAAATGCTTATCTGAAAACTACATCCTGCAGGTTCAGTTGTGGTTTAACAAATTAATTCAGACAAGAGGTGTTAGGAACTGTATACCATACTTAAGTTAACACAGGTAATGAGAATCTATCATCATCTGAGAGTGTAACAGGATCTTAAAAATCACCTAAGGCATACAAGGAGACAACACTGACAAGACAGTGGATTTACTTTCTTCAACTTTCTACTTTTCCCTATTTTCCAAATTAACCGAGGTTGGAAATTCAAATGCAGATTGTCAAATGCAGCCCCCCTGAAAAGACAACCAAAAAAACCTGTTGATCAAGCAAAACCAAGTTTACTACCTACTACAGTAAAGGATACCATCACTTTGAGGCAATCTTGGAGGCTCCACTGGAATCAGTTCAAGACCTACTAAAAGCCACAGTTCAAGATCCTAGCTTCAAAAACTGCAGTGCTCCTCTGATGCCCACTGAGCCCCCCACGCTCGGGGGTCTCCCCAGCCACAATGGTGAGAAAAATCTCACATTGGGGAGAGCTCCAAAAAATCCTCAACATTTTTTGTTCTGAGTCCATAAGACAAAGTTCAAATGGAAGAAGACAAGCATAGGACCTATAAGTTCATGTTCATGTGTCCAGGAGCCAGTGACTTCAGAAGGTTTCACGGGTATCCAAATAGGACAAAATTTGCCTTGAAACCCATATCAAAACCTTGAAAACTTTCCCCTGTCTTGACTTATTTTTTTGTCCATGGGAGTCTGGGTCTGGAAGAGATCTCCCCTCCAAATCCTAAACCACCAAGGCACTGCACACTGTCAGGTCTGCAGTTAGAGATGGCCAACCATTATTTGGTAAGCCACTGCAAGACTTTTGTAAACAGGTTTGTCTCAGGCTGCCTGTGCTGTAAGTCAGGCTACTCCTCAAATGTATTAAATCTGTAACTCAAATTCATGTTCTTATCTTTCTAGATGGCATAATTTCACCAAGGATAGTTTAGAATTATAACAGACTCTTTCATAAGCTTTTGGTATGAATGATTCATCTGAGAGGCACACCTTAGGGAAAAACAGGGAAGCAAACTCTCAAACACCTAGTGTTCTGCATGACTAGGTGCAGAATAAACGAATAGCCTTACAGATAAAATCAGATGCTCCCGCTCCAGAAATGAATATCAGTCTTTTGATAAGACACATGCAGATTTTGCAACCAGAAGTAACAATGAGTAAACAATTGTTCTGTATTAGCCAAGAAAATGAGGGAAAAAAATATAACAGGCTATGTTCCAAAAGTGAATCAAGTACCCATTTCAGTCATCAACTCAAAAGGAGAAATTTCACTAATTATCACTTATTGATACTGGCGGTACACTATCAAACTTAAATCCCTCCATCATTACAGAAGCTCTCTCTCAGCCTCAACCAATTACTCAGATAATGGTTATCTCTAATATTTCTCACATTTCCCACGTCCCAGACCCCAACTGTCACCTTTGAACCTTTATTCAAGGAACATTCCTTCCTCCTATGAGACATTATACACACTGACTTCATACGAAAGAATCTACAATGCAAATAGAATCTCCAGATCAAATGCTCTCCTAATGACCTTGTCCTTGAACTCCTGAGGACTCTGCTACTAATCATCAAGACAGAATTAATTTGGACTCTGACTCATCACTACCCTTGTGGCTAAATCAAGCCCAAACTGACGATCTCAAGAAGGCCAGATTTCTTGCTCGGGGTGTTGGGTGGGGGGGGCGGTGCTGGAGTACAATTATACCGGCAGAAGTATTAGGGCTGAATAGACCAAGGCTCATAAAACCACCACCCAAACTCTCTAAAACGAGAATGCAAAGAAGGACTAAAACCCAATAGTTGACAGCCTAATAAAGAAAAGACTTGTCATACTCTGCTCAGGGCCTTTCAAGGCTGCAATCAAGGTATGGGCCAGACTGCATTTCCATTTGGAGGCTCAACTGGGGACAAATCCAAGTTCATTCAGGTGACTGGCAGAATTTATTTCCTTGAGGCTGTATGACTGATGGCCCCACCGTCTTGCTGGCTCTCGAATGGAGATCATCTTTACTTAGATCCTCCGAAGCTGTCTGCAGTTCACTGCCATGTGGGTTTCCTCAATACGGCTGTTCCCTTCATCAAGCCAGCACCTAGAATCTGTTCTCTAGTCTCCTAAAATGGAGTCTTTTATAATAAAACATAATCACAGGAGCGACACTCAATTACTTTCCCTTATTAATGTAAGTGAACGCAGTGATATTCCATCACCTTTGCCATATAATGTAACTTAATTAAGGGAGTGACATGCCATCACCCTTTGCCATATTCTCTTAGTTAGAGAAGCGCATCACAGGTTTTACCCAAACTGAAGAGGAGTGGATTACACAAAGGCTTGGATGCCTGGAAGTTCCTCAAAAAGTTAAGCACAGACTTATCATATGACCCAGCAATTCTACTCTGAGTATATACCCAAAAGAACTTAAAACAGGTATTCAAACAACAGGTATCCTACCCTCCAACATTCCCTCTCCCTGTTCCCTGTCTTATGTTTCTATTTTATTATTTATTATTTGTCTCCTTTTTCTATAGCATAAGCTCAATGAGGGCAGGAATATTTTTTTGTTTTGGTCTGCTTTGATCCCTACTATATCCATAGCACTTCAATGTTAGACAAACAGTGTGCACTTGTTATTTACTGAATAGATGAGTAAACAGATAATTTTAAATGTGGTAAGTGAAGTACAGGATATTAAGGGAAAATTCAGTAGAGGGCCTAATCTAATACATGCAGTCAAGGAATGCCTCTGTGAGAAATGTATGTTTAAGCCAAGACCTAAACTATGTGTAGAAGACAGTCAGGAGTGAAGACCGAAGCAGAATCAACACACATGTGTCAGAATTAAGAACAGAAGTTTCAGAAATCTGAAAGATGTCATATATGGTTGGTACATCCAGTGCAAAGGGTAAGCTGGCACAGTATCAGTTTGAAGAGAGAAACAAAGGTCAGCTATTCAAAGGATTTAAATGAGTAGTCATTCAAGAGTTTTTCAACACAGGCATGTGATCAAATCTGGATTTCTGAAACATCACTCAAGCTTTAGTGTCGAAATTTAACTGGACGGGACCAAGACCAAGACTGGCTACAAGGGGACTTCCCTGGTGGTCCAGAGGCTAGGACCCCGTGCTCCCAGTGCAAGGGGCCCGGGTTCGATCCCTGGTCAGGGAACTAGATCCCACATGCCGCAACTAAGAGTTCACATGCCGCAACTAAAGATCCCATGTGCCCTGACTAGGACTCGGCGCAGCCAAATAAATAAATATTTTTAAAATAAAAATAAAAAAGACTGGCTACAGGGAGAGCAATTAGAAGGCTGGTGAAGTAATCCAGACTATATGATGTTAGTTGGAACTTGGAGTTAGTGTGAGGAAAACAATAAAAGTAATAGATCAGAAAGGTATTTGAGTGAATTCTCTGTAGCGGTATTTATTAGGAACTCCAAGTTTCTAGCTTGTGAAATGGTGTGGAAAATGCCAGCATCTTCTCAGGCAGGAAAGGAAAAAATGAGAAGTTTACAGCAGGAGTCAGCAATCTTTTTCTGAATAGGCCAGGTAGTAAATATTCCAGACTTTGTGGGTCTCTGACACAATTACTCAACTCAGCCATTATCATGGAAAAGCAGCCATGGACAACATATAAAGGAAAGATCATGGCTGTGTTCCAATAAAATTTTATTTACAAAAACAGGAGTGTCTGGAGCCACAGAATGCCAGTCCCTGGCTAGAGAGAAAACGATGAGTTAAGCTTCAACTTGTTACTTTTATGGTGCCTCAAAGGCATCAGGCAGACCTGTTTAAGAAACAACTGGATATGTAGTTCTAAGGCAATATCTAGAACAGATATACAGGTTTGAGATGTGAAGCCATAAAAATAAGTTATATTGCTTAGAATGAGTTTGTCCAAGAAGAGAAAACCCATAATAAAACCAACATTTAAGGGACAAAGGTAGGAAGAACAATCAGCATAGAAACTAAGAAGAAGCATTTAAACAAGCCAAAAATACAAAAACAAAACTGGAACTGAGTAATGTGCCAGAAGTGAGTATTTCGAGGAAGAAAAGTAACCAAGAGACTGAAATGCTCTGAAGAGACTGAGAAGACCAGGATTAAAGATTACACACTGGATTTCATGAGAGGGGGAGGTTGCTGGTAGCCTTTTCAAGAGAAATTTTGGTGGGAATGAGGAAAGAAGCCAGATGTAGACTAAAGATAAGGGGGAAAGTGTGGAAATGAAAGCAAGTGGGGACAATTCTTCTAAGACGTTTGGCTGTGAAAGGAAAGAGAACTAAGGTGGCAGCTGTGGGGCGACAAGGGGCTACTGTGCTCTCTGAAGACGAGGAACACATACTTCTTTCCACTAAACAGGAAGCATCATGATGTGAGGGGCCACAGGTTTCTTTCATCATCAGGTGCTTCCCACTTAGCTCAGGGATGAGTACAGTTTTGACTGATTGAGCATTTTTAATAGCAATAATAATGGAAAGGCGTTAAAAGACAAGGAGAATTTTAAGACACAGAAGAGAGGAAAGATAATGAGTGAAGACTGTAGCCCGTGAAGTCTATAAAGGGTACATCTGGAGCATAAGAGGAGGAATTGGCTTTACAGAGGATAGGGAACATCTATTCTTTGTAAGATGAGAGAAGGAAAAAAAATGGATGAATACATATTGAGTAAATATAGGTAAATATGGGCAAGAAGCTGAGGATATTTACTAACCAGGGGCCATGCTTGCTAACTGTCCTGTAATTCATGAAATAATCCAGCACAATGAAGAACTGCCCAGCCCAGAAGGTACAATAAGAAACACTGAGATGAAGAGTTCCTGCAGACTAATTCAAGTCTACATAGGGACTCTTTTCTCATGAGAAAAAAAATGAATAATTTTTCCTTGGCAGTGGGGAGGAGCACAGAGAGGAAGGAGAGACACATACTCCAATTTCTGCATGTCTTCCTTAGAAGACTTCAGCTGCAAAAGCGGCTTGCTGGTTGAGGAGTTGTGCTTGGGATCTATAGTGACACACAGCTATACCAAACAAGTTTACAATTCACATTTTATGCATATGGACAGGAGCCCACCATATGGACAGGAGCTCACTGTAAAGGTACAGAGAACATCATAATGTTTCAAACATTAAATATATACCACCAACAAATGAAATCCACACATCTAACAGCACATTTTTATATCACCAAGCTTTCTCCTATGAAAGTAAAAGTCAACACTGATGATTAAATACAATGCTTCAGGGGCTTCTTGCTCTTTTTAACTTACGCCATTCAAAATAATCCAAGTGTAAACAACATTGATTTTTTTAATCTATACATGAATATTTTAAAAAGCAAAATTTGCATTTTATCTTACACTTTTGACAAAATGTTTGACTTCAGGACATGTACTATAAAGATTAGAGTAAAACAGTTTCTCACCTTGACCACTCCATCAAAGCCAGGGATTGTGTTAACCTTGGCGTTCTTAGCTAATAATTTGCTTTCAATCTTGTCACCCATGGCTTGAATAGCATGTGTATCAGGTCCAATGAAAATGACATCTTCTGCTGCCTGTGAAGAAATGCCAGTAGAAATTTATAACAGAAACATTTCAGTGCTTGATACGGAGTCACAATTTTATAAAAAGAAAAACCCGTATGTATATTTACTAGTTACTCACAGACCAAGAACAACTTAAAAGCAAGCATTTGAGCCAATATATTACAATATATAATACTGTGTTGCATACAGTATATGTGTACAAAGATATATGAAAGTCAGGTCAAAGAAAAATAACAAAAAGTAATGAAGAACTCCTACTTGATCTTAACAGTATTCTTTGGAAAAGCAACTTCCATGGTGGTGTACTTATATCTAGTATTCTGCCACCCAATCTAAACAGTAAGTTCACCTTTAAAAAGCCTTATAAATCTTTGTATTCTCAGTACCCTGCAGCACAGTGCCTAGTTTAACATGCCAACTTTGTGCCAGGCTTTGAGCTAAGTGTAGGGGATAACATGGATGAAAACCACAGAATATCAACTAATCCAAGGGAACATGAAACAGATCACCAGTACCTCAGAGAAACAGACAAAATAAAGTATGCAATGTTTACATCCTTGTGACTATAAGAAATGAGTAAAGAATACAGTGGGAATTTACCAGGTAGAGTTATGATTTCAATCAAAACTACTCTACATAAATCACCATTAGTTCCCCAGCAATCGGTCCACCTCTCTGTGTATATGATATTAAAGTAAACAAAATGCTAATGAATACTAATTAGGAACAGAAAAAAATACCGATGGAGTTAGTTCCACTGTATGGCATGGTCCAGAGAAGTGAAAAGGGGGTTTGCTAAGGTAAAGAATCAGGTCATTAGGTAAAGAACGGAAGTTAACTATGAAAAAGGAAAAATCAGATTGTATGCAGGGCATCATAAGAGTAAGTTACCTGTTGATTCTCCCATGACCTTTGGTCAGGGTCAGTATAACGAATAAATCATTTAATTTACATCTCATATTCTATCTACTGGCACTGCTGCCTGAAAAGACTCTTGGCTTTAGAAAGGAGCTTCATTATCCTTATGAGAATATCATCCAGAGTAGCTACTGCAGTGTGGTGTTTGGATTGCTCTCAGCCATTGTGAGCAAAGAGGATTAAACCCACCCAGAGCAGGAGGTGGAAATAGAGCAGGGACACAACAGGAGGAATATATGAAGAGATAAATATTTGGGAGATGATATGACAGTTTCAACTTTACACATGCTGAGGTGAGATGCCTGTGGGATAGTCAAGTGCCCATGTTCAGGAGACAGACAGAGAGGTCCAGAGGTTAGAAGATAGGTCCAGGCTGAGATACGGATTTTTAAAGGCATCAAATAAAGGACGGAATTAAAAATTGTAGATGAAATCATTCAGATAAAATGTACAGAAAAGCCAATGCCTTTAAACTCAGGATGTATACTTTCCCTCCTGCCCAAAAGCAAGACAGAAGGGGAATTTTTAGATTTTGAGTTTAAAGCCTCTTTTCTTTGTGTGACAAGAGGGTAAATAACAACCATGCAAGTTTGATTTAAGGACTGAATAAATAATAATATAAAACACCAAGCTGAGTGCCACAATTGTTAGTTCTTGTCCCCTACCCAGAAGTCCTGATAAAAAGGAACACTAGAATAATAAGACAGCTAGGTCCATAGGACCCCAAAATATGTTACAGGAACCCAAATACCAACACTTACCAGTGTTACAATAACAGAATGCTGGATAAGAAACCTCTTCAGCCATAACAGATGCTCATTAAGTACCTCTCCAACAAATGTTTGTACGTAGTTTTAACAGAACCTCATTTTCTTTAAAAAAGAAAAAACTTTATGTGAAACCCCCAAAATGTAAAGCACATAAAAAAATGGAACTGCTCTGTAAGAGGGGAAAGTAGTAGTAAGACTACACCTCCACATACTCTGTGTCTCTAGCTGAATAAACTAGTCATTTTGGACCAGAGCAATAATCACACTCACTTCTCTTTATCCCAAACCTACAACCCAATAAACACTAAGTCAAGAGGAAACAATCATGTTTCAACTACCAAATGTCTTTCCATATTCTCATTTTACTTGCTAAGATGGAGGAATTTTTATCATAAATGCTGTTTTAAATACCACTATGCCAGGCAGATGTAATCAAGGAATCAGAATACCTACACACAGAGTTGAAGAAATACATAAATGAGAACATCCAAAATACATTATGATTACACAGTAAAACTTCTGATTAACAAGAGCCCAGCGACCAGGAACCACTGATTAACCAGACTTTTTCATGCATTCTAATTTGAGGAAAATTACTCACCCCAAAATGCGAAATTACCAAGAAAGAAAGCTCACATCAAGCATTTAGTGACTATTCTTTCTCCCATCCAACACAAAGAAAAATAGCCAATAGTACACTGAGTAACTACTCAAACAGATGTTTCAGTAAACTAACTTCCTTTCTATCTTTATCTTTTGATGTTTTGGTAGTACTCCCTGGGTTTAGCCTTTAAATGTAATTAAGGCAAATTAAGGAAGCAGTATCATAGCTCTGACTCCTGTTAATTTTTTGACCAAAAAAGCAAGGATAAGACAGTATGGTAATTGCAAAGTGATGAAGCATGTTTCAAAAGTCCTGAGTTCTTGACCAGAGTGATTTGTGTGACTTAGAACTTAAGGCCAAAATTTATGCACTAATAACCTTTCAATACTCTACTGTTAACCCTGTATCTTTTGCTACCCATTTTCCCTAATCACCAGTAAGTCTCTTCAGCATGCCATAGCAAAAAAATTTACTTCTCAAACTATGCTTTTCAAGGAACTTGTAAATTTACCATGAATGATAAATATAATACCTAAATACAGGTAAATGTATAATGGTCGTGAAAAAAGTGGGAATTTTTTCATCATCACTGGAAACATTTTTGTAGTGATACCTAAGAAAGAAATTACAAAAAGCTGAAATCACTGCTCTAAGACTGAAGAAAAAAAAAAAGACTGTTTTCACTTTCTAAATTCTGTGATTTTATGGTTCTGGTCATATTTTGATAAAAGAATGGGGAAAAGAGTTGGGTTTGAGCAATGTGTTAGGGAAAGAGATTTAATTTACAACAGGCTTTATGTTGCAAGTGCAGAAATAATCATCATCTGTAAAAATTAAAATGTATGATACATAATTCATTCTTAGAAATACCATGACAATTAGTAAATTGCTAAGCTATGAATCCAGTTTTTTTTTTTTAATGTATACATTTTAGGTTCATAAGGAATTACTACTTGGATAACTGTAAAACTAAGGTCAGACAGACATGAGCCACAGCCATGGAAAAACTGCTAAACTGCCTGAAGGACCTAGACTCTGGACTTTAATTTTTATTCCATGATAAAAGAAAAAAGAATTTCTAGTAGAAAAGACCAGTTTCAGGACTGGTGCAGAGAAGTTAGCACATGAGATAAAAAACTGAGTCAGTGAGAAAGCTTTCAAAAATTAATATAGTTATCTCAAAAGCACATATTAGTGCTACCCACTGAATGTGTTGATAACAATATGAGTATCAAAAAGAATAAAAGGAATTACAAGGTTAATTCTTTTCAAGACCTGGAAAAAATCTTTTCCTGCTATCTCTGTTCAAGTATTTGAACTTCTCAGACATGTATCACTGATTTTAAAAAATATATAGCTCTTTAAAAAGCAACATAGAGGAAAACTAATTTCACACATAAAACTAAGCAAAATAAAATTGTCAAGGTAAAATCCTATACACTGTTTTTATAAGAAAAAAATCAGAACTAGAAAAACATCCATGGAGGGAAAAAAGCACAAGAAAGACATGCTAACACAGCAGATCAAACTGTCGTCTATTATTTCAAAACAAGCTGAAATACATTTTAAAATAAGAAAACATGAAATAAGATATCAGAATTAGAAATGCTCTGAAATGAGGTGACAGACCTAAGGATAGAATTAGAAATGCAAAAGAAAATAATTTTGGAAGTGAAGACTAAACTAGAGGGAAAATAAGAGTGAATAAAGAAAACAAATAATGCCTTACAAGAAATAGAAAGTCAAAGGAAGAAACTTTTTAAAAATTTAAGTATAAAAAAAAGAAATTTTTTCTAAAATGCAAGAGAAAATGGCAAATACTAAAGATAAACAAAGAACATCCAACATACGGATAAGAGGAGTCTTTGGCCCAGGGGGTGGCGCAGGGGGTGGGGGAGACTAAAACAACGAAAAAATACTAAAAACCGTAACTCAAGCAAACTTTCTTAAAACTGAAAATACATATTAAACATACTACAGTATACCTGAAAAATTCAACCCAGAATGAACAGTACCATGATACATTCCAGGAATACTACTAAAGGAAAAAAAAAAAGAATATGTGACTTGTACAAAAGGAAAGTTTAAATTCTCACCAGACTGGGGCTTCCCTGGTGGCACAGTGGTTAAGAATCCGCCTGCCGGGCCTCCCTGGTGGCGCAGTGGTTGGGAGTCCGCCTGCCGATGCAGGGGATACAGGTTCGTGCCCCGGTCTGGGAGGATCCCATATGCCGCGGAGCGGCTGGGCCCATGAGCCATGGCCGCTGGGCCTGCGCGTCCGGAGCCTGTGCTCCGCAACGGGAGAGGCCACAACAGTGAGAGGCCCGCATACCGCAAAAAAAAAAAAAAAAAAAAAAAAAAAAAGAATCCGCCTGCCAATGCAGGGGACATGGGTTCGAGCCCTGGTCCAGGAAGATCTCACATGCCGCGGAGCAACTAAGCCTGTGTGCCACAACTACTGAGCCTGAGCCCATGAGCCACAACTACTGAGCCCGCGTGCTGCAACTACTGAAGCCCACGCACCTAGAGCCCATGCTCTGCAACAAGAGAAGCCACTGCAATGAGAAGCCTGAGCACCGCAATGAAGAGAAGCCCCCGCTTGCCGCAACTGGAGAAAGCCCATGCACAGGAACAAAGACCCAACGCAGCCAGAAATAAATAAATGAAATAAATAGAACAAACAAACAAAGAAACCAATGCATCTTAGAAAGGTGGCTGATTAAAGGCCTGAAGCAAGAAATGTAAAACATGAGCCTAGAATATCTTGTCAGATCAGAGAGCAAGGAAGCTATAAAAGATTCTGAGGGTCAAGTCCAAAAGACCATGAGCCAACTTAGGTCCCCCTGGCCAAAGAGGGACAACTTGAGATTCACTAGTAACTCCAACAGATTTAAACCTACAAAATACGTTTAAATCTATGACTTCATAATGATACTTTTAAAAAGAACTGGTTAACTGGTTAACCAATTTACTCAAAAACTAGCAAATAAAGGTAAAGAATGATACACTCATCTTGCTCTTTCTATATGAATTACACCCTTAGGAAACCAAACAATAAATGAGGGGAAGAGTCTCTTTATAAATATATTCCAATTAATTAATGAAAAAGATGTTAGAATTAAAATATCACCATTTTGCAATCTAATGAAGCAGAAGCTATAGACAGCAAGCTTCAAAGGCTGCTTAGATCTTAAAAAGCAGTAACAAGACATGTGCCTCCTACAGTCTTGGTCAAAGGAATTGAAACGTAAGTCTGATCCCCATCTCTGAAGCCAGTTTGCCAATCTGTAGGAAATGCCAAAAATGGAGGGAAATGCAGAACTGCACCGTGATTATGCAATCAGCTAAGTCAAGACTGAGAGACACTCTACCGGTCAAACAGCCCAAGGTTCGTCAACAGATAAACTGCAGGGAAGAGAAATGTATGTGAGGAGAACCTATGGATTGAGAGACATTTAGAAGACATATCAGAGGTGAAAATAAATGGGCAAGACAAATCACAGTGTCTAGGGATGCACATTTGGACCATAGAATTATTTTAAAATGCATGAAAATGATTACTATGTAAGTCAAAGTAGTGGATACATCTGGGGAGAGACCAGAGGTTAGGACTGAGATGGGTCACACGGACAGGCCTTCTGGGATTCAGGGCAAATGTCTCATGACTGAACCTACGTAATGGCTACAAGATTCCTCTCCTTACGCAAGCCCACACTGGTTCTGCATAGTTTTTTTCTGTATCTGTCTTTTATTCTACAATAAAAACTCTGAAAACATTCTCAGAGTAGCCACCAGCTTATAGGAGTAAAACCAACACCTAGAACAGGAGCAGCCACAGCAGCAGCACCCACAGCCAGGGAGGCGTTTCTCAGGCCCGTTTGCTAACCTCTTCAGGGGACTTTTTTGGCTTTTTAAAAAAAGAGAGAGAGAGAGAGAGAAAAAAAAAGAAAGTGCATTCTCATGTTCGGCTGGGATGCTTCAGTAGATGGTTATTTTGCACAAAGTGAAGCCTGATGAAGTGGTAACAACTACTACCACTATAGGTTAAATGTGAAAACTATAAAGTACAAAACATCACCTTTGCTGGCTCAACCGGACAGCATCCAACCTCTGCAGCATCACTACTCATAGTTTGCTCTTCGTATGCGGTCCAAGAAGAGCTCATGAGGATGGTGGCGGAAGGGTTGACCTGGGATTCCGTCTGACTAGTGTCTGTTTGCAAAGAAAAAAGATCTTCCTGTTGCCATGAGCACTGCTGAAATCACAGATGAGCTTGGACTGACTTCTCTGAGCAACAGAAGCTGGTCCGTCAGGCCACCTGTGGCAGTGGAGGACTAGATTGCTGTCCAATCCGTGATGAAACCAGAACTCCTCAGGGAGAACTCATCTTCCTCCTGCTTTCCTCCTCTCCCGTTCACTACCTCCCCTTAACTCACCTGTGGCACACTGCGCTCACTGTGGACTGAGCACCTGAAGCTGTATTTCATTACACTTTTGGTCACAGTATATTCCACTATACTGTAAATGTGACAGGTGCAACCTGCAAACTGATTTCTTATTTAATGTAAATAGTTTTTGCTTCCAATGAGACCACTTCTGGTATTTGATACAATATTACTCAGCCCTTTTTTCTTTTTTCTTTTTTTTTTTCTTAGCTTAAAAACAAAAAACTCAGTTCAGTCCCAAGAAGGAACTTCAGCCAAGCTGGCACTCGGGCTCTAACAAGTTACTGTGTAAAAGAGGGAAGGCTCCTCCTCTTGGCTTATGACATCGGCGTTGAACCTTGTTTTGGTGGTTAGCTTTTAACCTGCACTCAGTGTACTTTTCAAAATAATGATTAGAAATAAAAGATAAGGACAACATTTGAACACACAGATGGGAGAAACATTCCTAGTGTAGTTTCCATGGTCATCAGTCAATACCAGTTGGCTGGGTCTTTACCCCAAGATTGGGCACAAGGTACGGACGAGCACTTACTGGAAGTCCCAGGCTGTGCAGTGGGAATGATTAGAGAAGACCAGAATGTGAAACCTAGTTCATTTTCCTCAACACTAACTGTGGGACATCCATAAAGGGAGGTACAGAACAACCCTGGCAGAAGGTGCCATCAGCCTCCAACCCCCTACATATATAGGAGTCATTTTCTTTAAGTGCTAGTCTGCTCCTTGCAAATTAAGAACCCAATTTATGCAACTCACTGGGAACAGAACCTTAAAGAACTTGACTGCTGTGGAAGAAGGGTAGTGGAAGGGAGACAAAGACTCTTTAAAATTCTAAACATAAATTTATAAACCAGCACAGCTTTTCAATTTGTTTGGGATGCTAATTGCAAGATCGATTGAAATCTAATGACATGCTTACAAACTGCATTTAACTTATGATACACTGTACATGTTGTGAGTTAGTTTAACCAAAGGAATCTGTGTCTTTCTCTGTCAGTATTACTAGTATCTGGATTTCATTCAGTCTAATGTATATTCTGTATTAAGTGTCCAGTTGGCACAATGCACTCAAGTAATATTATTACTTCCAGATGATAGCCACGCACAATATTTAGTTAGAGAAACAGTTTCCACACTGTAACCATTGGCAGAAGTCAGGTTTTCTAGTTAAGGAATATTGTTAAATATAAAACCTTGTTTTTCACACATAGGAAGTGAACAATACAGCAGTAGGACACCTTCCATTTCTAATATTTGACAGCGGAATGGTTTTCATTTCTATTTTTCAGCTATTATTAAGTCCAAAAAGTTGTTAAATTTTTTTTATTAAATGTTCTGGGCTTCTGACAAAGGTACTTAGAGCAAAGAAGAGGTTTTGGGTACTTATTAATTTCATAGAAACCATTTAAATAAACAAACTATAAATCTCTGAATATCTTTGTACTTTTGAGGTAAGCTTTTCATGTGGAAAATAGTTTACTTTTAAAACTTCTAGTTACTGTAGTCTATGTTAATTTTGTAAATGTTCTTTCCCTTTTAAAAGACTAAGATTGAAGTCTGTTAGTGTTTGCCATTTTTGTGTGCATATCTGATTTCTTTTTATCTCCCTGTAATCAGCACTGATACCTATTTCCCGAGTCTCCTTGACTGCTAAGAAGAAAGAGGCTGGGCGTTCAGCGTCCACATTCTACACTCTTTGTGCAGATCAGGACACTAAAAAGACATGAGTTAACAGAAACCTGAGTGGGCTGTTAACCTTTTTTTTTCTTCGGGAAATGTAGATGCAATAACATTTCCAGCTGAAAGACTCAGATTCTAAGTTCCTAATGTTTAAGAATGCAAATGAAGTATTCTGTCTTTTCTGAGCCTGGAGGTGTTCTGTGAGAAAACAGAAAGAGGTTTCTAGGATTAGTTCCACAGATTTCCTTTATCATGTAAAATCTTAGACTGGTTGCACTGGCAAGAATCAAAGAAAAGCCATACAGAAGATACCCAGAGAAAATGAATTCAATAACTTCTTTAGCAATAACACAGAAAATTAGAGTTAACTAAAAAGTCAGCCTTTTGGATAAATTTTAGCCTTCCTCCTTTAAAGAAATTCTAGTTTTAATATTAGAACATTTTTTAAAAATATATTAGCAAAATACTGATGATCAAGTCAATGACACTAAATTTTCTTGGATGAAATTGTTAAGTTTATCACTCAGCTACCTGGCATTTTCAAGAAGTTAAGCTTATTTTTGCTTTGTAATACAATAGTAATAATGCTTTAATTAAAGATGCAAGTACAGCTGTGAACTTCTTGTTGAATTTTCATATAGATTGATCTTCTTGATGTTTGAAATAGGATTTTATGTTGAAATGTTTTTTAAAAAATAAAACTTGAATATATAAAAATTTTAATTTGTTTATATAAAATGATTTATGTAAAACCTTGAACTCTTTTAATAATTTCAATTGGATTGAACAAAGTAGGACATTCATGATTCGAGGTCCCAATGATCTAAAACCCACAAGGAATTCTATTTCAAATACAATAATTATATAAGGTTTAAGGCATATTGAACGGGGCTACCTGTGGGAATGCGTTTGTGTTCCAGTAATTCTAATAAATGTTACTGTAAACCAAAAATTTTTTAAAAGATGTAGGCACAAATGTTAAAGTATTTCTTCTAGATGTATTTTTTAAGAGGATAAGGTAAGAAGCTTCATATTTAAATATGGTTGTGTATTGCTAAGGTTCTCCTTATATAAACTGGTCATAGGAATTATTTAGTTATGAAGTTGTAATTTCCTTCTTTTGTACTTCCCATAAAATACTTTTAATTTTATATCTCAACAATTTGGATATTAAAAATGAGTTGTTTTCATTTCTCCCTGATCCAATTATTTTTATTGTTTCATGAATACTAAAATTAATTGGTACTTTCAGATTGAAAACTAATTTCTCCAGTTCAATTTTGGAATATACCTTATAACAACAATGGAATTAGATGAGCAATTTTACAGTTTAAGTCTTAAAAACGATTTAATAATGCTTCAATTAGCATGAGGGAATGTTAACGTAGATGCCTCCTGACTCACCTTCCTGTTCATTCCTCACAGTCCATTAATATTTACTGCTAGTAGTAAGCTGGTAAACTGGTGAAAGGCTAGAGATCTTGTGTTTAGTCCAAACACTGGATACTAACTTTAATTTTTAAACGTTTAAAATTGGTCTGGGATATTATCTGAATTATGTACTCTTTCTATTTCCTTTGATAATATGAATTTTTTAAAAACTTGCTACAAGTAGAAGTCCTTCCACACTCTGTGCTTAATTTACTGCTTTCTGGAACACATCAAGTTCTCGATACCACCGCTGGATGGAAATCAGAGTCATGTGGTTTGAATAAAGCATGCTCTACCTATAGTTGGGATATTCTTTTTTGTTAGCACATTTAATTGCTGTGCTCTAGTACAGCCTACATTATAAAGCTTATTTCAAATAACGAATGGAATGCTAAAAAAGCAGAGATCATGATTTCCAGTTAATTGCCTCGAGCAGCTAATTCCTCACACTACTCAGTCCAACAGGCCAACCTGCTACTTTCACCCTTTATTTTGGCTATTAACAAGGATGCAATGAAGTGAAAGTGACAATAAGATGTAGTGGAATGACCCAAGTAGAGATTAATTTATTTCTAGGTAGGAAACATTTTTTTTAAAGTTTGAAGGGAGTAAAAGAACAAGGAATGCATTAATATTAACAAGAACAACAATATGTATTTTACTTACTTATTTAGCACCATCTAAAAGGCACTGTATTAAGGCTCGCTTTACCCTAAAAACCATTTTGTACATAGATAAACATTTCAGTCATCGGGTTCTAGTTGGTTTACAAAGTTAGAAAGTCTTCAATTTATTCTAGAATTACATAGTAAAATATCTTAACTAACATTCCACAGTTTTTTAAGTTTTTTTTAATTTTTTTAATTGAGGTAGTTGATTTACACTGTATTACTTCTAGGTGTACAACACAGTGATTCAAAATTTTTACAGATTATACTCCATTTATAGTTACTATAAAATATTGGCTATATTTCCTACGCTGTAAAATATATCCTTTTAGCTAGCTTACTTATTTTATACATAGTAGTTTGTACCCCTATTTTGCCCCTCTCCCGTTTCCTCTCCCCACTGGTAATCACTAGTTTGTTCTCTATATCTGTGAGTCTCTTTCTTTTTTGTTACATTCACTAGTTTTTGAGATTCCACATAGAAGTGATAATATACAGTATTTGTCTTTCTCTTACTTTACTAAGCATCATATCCTCCAGGTCCATCCAAGTTGCTGCAAATGACAAAACTGCATTCTTTTTTATGGCTGAGTGGTATTCTATTGAGTATCTACACCACATCTTCCATATCCATTCATCTGTTGATGGACACTTAGGTTGCTTCCGTATCTTGGCTACCGTAAATAATGCTGCTATGAACACTGGGGTGTATTATCTTTTCCAATTAGTGTTTTTTAATCATTTTTCCTCCAAAAAAAAAATGGGGCTACGAATCTAGCAGGACATAAATAGTCATTTCTACTTAACATGTCAGTAAAATTAGGATCTGAGAGATGAAATCAAATGCCCACCACACCTAAACAGGTAAAGTGATAGAAATAAGATAAGATCCAAACCAGTGGTTTTATCTGCAGCTCTGCTGCCTTCTCATGTCCCAGGTTCAGGTGGCATGCGCTGACCACTGGGAAGTGTCATACATAGGTCTGCCTGACACAGTCCCAGGACACACCTATTTCCTCAGCACCCATCTGACTAGTGACTCTTTTCACTCTCCAAAGCATGCTTGTTTGGACAGACCTGGTTTCTGAATGCAAAGAGTTTACAGTCTAGCAGAACAAACAACACATACCAAACAATAAAAACAATAAATGGTAGAGAGTAGTAAATGCACTAAAAGAGGTTATAAAAAAAAATCAGGCACTGTGAACAGAGTCCAACAGAGGAATCAGGAAGGCGTCACAAAAAGGGTAGCATTTGAAGGAAAAAAGACAACTAGGATTTGAAAAGGCAGCATGGAAAAACAAACATTTAAATATTCAGGAAAACAGTCCTCCCACTGGTCTGTAAAAGGTTCTAGGATCTTCAGAGAATCATGATGAAGCTACACGCAACCAGTGTTCCTCCTAAAGGGTCACCCCCCCCTTCTCTTAAGCCTTACAACAACCAGACCTCAACTGCATACTTCTTCAGTAGACAGGTAAAGCCATGCATTCACTCTACAAATACCTGCTAAGCACCCACTCTGTGTCAGGCACTGTGTTAAGTCTAGGGAAACACTGATGCACAAGACGAAGATGTACCACTGCCCTCTTTTAGTTGACAAACCAACTGGGAAGACAGGACACAACAAGCAATTAAAATCGCAAGAAAGCATGGGTGCTGTGACAGAGAAGTACAGTAGTATACTCTGGGAAACTAATGGTAATTAGAATAAAGCATACATGGATGGAAACTGTCAGCCAAATCAACAGAAGTTTATTGCAACGATACCTCTACATACGAAGTGGCAATATTTCAATCATCAACTGCATAAACAATAGAAGACAAGGGGATTCTTTCCAGACAGAGATTCCCTCCCCTTTGCATCAGAGAATTTTTCCCTTCTGTTCACATTAAATTTTGCTACAATTTTAACATGCTCAAATCACCTGACATGTCTGTCTTTCTCAGAAAGTCCAACCAGGGCCTTTGTAACCTGCTAGATAAATAAGACTTGAGAATGCAATCTTCTCCTTTCAATTCAAGCCTTGTAACTGATGAGGGCGAAAATGGACATCATATATAATAGATGAAGCATTATTTTATATCAACTACCAATAAGCATAAACATTAATTTCAGTAAAATTATCTTCTTAAAACATTTTACCAGCCTGTGCGACCCCTTGAAATGTACGCTATCACCACCTTACGTAGCCTTTTGAAGTTTTCAAGTTATGACTGACACCACCTATAAACTCCACACCTCCCATGGCTCTTGAATCATATAAAACAACTGTCAAGCAGGGTTTTAAATTATATTCTTGTATTTTAAAAAGGCAGGAATTAGAAGTAGCAGAGTGTAATGGTTAAGAGCAGGAGGCTGCCTAAACTCCAGTTCTACCATAAACTACCTGGGTGGCCTTGGACAAGTTTCTTAACTACTCTGTGCCTCAGTTTCTGTATCTGTGAGGATTAAATGAACTAATATATGCAAAGCACCTGGGACAGAGGGGACCCTAATGAGCTGCTGTCTAGCTGTGAAGGGATTCAGAAGGCACAGGTGGCTGTAGCTGTGACTGGTGAGGACTCCCCGCCCGCCTTCCCGCGTGCAGGTGTTTAATGCATTCCAGGAGCCTTGTTCCTGAGAAGGCAACCCTTCCTGAAGAGGCTGAACCTACTTCTCCCCCACACCCTTCATCTCCCCCTCTCAACCGGCTCCTTCCTCTCACCCTAAAACCCTGCTTGCGTGTAGACTTGCTCATCCTTCCGTCACACGGCTAAAGTTGAGGCAGGCAAGCAAGCCACAGCTCTCAAAGGAGAAAAGATGTCGCTCAGACAAAATTTCAAATGCCCACATAATCACAGCGGCCAGCCAGCCTCTGGTAACAGACCTTCCAGCAGGGCAAGTACAGGCAGTACCGGAAGGCGGGCGGAACTGAAACTACCGTGCACGCCAGCCTGAGGAACGCAGGCTCTACAGACGACAGTAAGCCACGGAAGGAGTCCGAAGCACTTCAGGAAGAGCAGTCTGGCTCCACGACTGACCAGGCTCCAAGGAGGAGAGGCCGAGGGGAGGTGATCCGTGGTCCAGGAGAAGGACATGAGTGAGGAAGCAATACGACAGCAGTGGGAATTCAGTAGAGAGAAAAGCAGTGAGAAAAGCTGCAGTAATACTGATTAATACTACACCTGGCAATAGAGTTAGGGAGAATGACTGAATAAGGAAGTGCGAGGGAGGGGAATGGTCAAAGTTGACTATAAGATTTGCAGACCAGAAAACAATTCAAACAGGAAACCGAAAAGCAGGTTCTGTTACAAGGATAAGATCCACTTGGCACATAAGTGACCTGTTAGCAGGACAACCAGAGGAGACTCCCACGGGAGACACTCTCACATGGACCTGGCAATGTCTTCAGTAAAAAACAGACACCAAACCAAATACAATTTCTTGGGGTGAACTACCCTGCTGCACTTGAACCCTTAAAAAGTTTATGATATCACATTTACCTGTATAATCACTACAGTCATGAGCTGTGAAATACTTCTGAGAGATTTTAAATATTTTACTCATGTTATTACTACATTAAATACTTCACTTCCAAATCAAAAAGGGTTTTTGGAGTACTACTGTTCATGCTCTGTGCCTTAGAATGCTTTTCAGTTTCAAAAGCTCAATTTTGACACAGCAGTTACTCTACTTGACCAAAGACTTCAACTCTGATTTAATAATGCTATTTAATAACAAATAAACTTCAAAAGTCTTTTTGAATTTTTTGGCTTCAATATCCACACTAGAAATTGCATAAAGAGAACACTGGAAGTCAGCAGAACACATAAACGAGCCATCAAAGATGAACTCCATGATCTGGGATGACGGGCCGAGGCATTTTCACAGAGCACTAAGGCCCACCCACCATATCAGTCAGAAAACAGCACTCTGATGCTGTAATATTAACCCGCCATAGGCCATTTCCAACTATCCTAAGAGGAGGCTAGACTCTAGTTAAGACCTACCAAGAAATAAAAGTAATTTGAAGTAAGTCTTCTATCTTCTTTAGGTTACCTATAATAAAGCCCTAAAGAGATTCAGTCCTTTTCCCATATGGTTGTCCAGTCTAGTAAAGAATTTTCAAATTAACAACAATGGAAACTGATTTCAGGGTTTTTTGGATAAGAGGACGGCACAGAAATGATCTTAGGCTGAAAAAGGCATAATTTATGGGTTTAAAATAAAAACCGTACAGTACTGGAAAACAAAAAATTATAATCCTTGTTGGTACTATTAAACAGTCAAGATACAAGCAAAATAATTGTTTTAAACTCATTCATCGACAAATTTCTAAGTAATTTAAAATAATTTAACTCTATTTTCAACAACTCGGGATGATGTCACAGGTCATCCAGAGACTACATACAATATATTATCCCCACCTTGTGGTCAGCTTCATGAAAATGAACACACTAAAAATAGCAACAATCCCTGTACCTGTCTAAAAACCTCTCCTACCATTTATTTCACAGATTTGACTTGTATTTCCAAGAATTCCTTCTTCCCATGTTACTCTCAACATGAAAAGACATAATTCTTATTTTTTCTTACATGGTTACCCTCTTTGTCTAATTTTTCATCACAGAAGATAATACCTAATCCATAAATTTAAACATTAACAATCAACAGGTATTAATTTATTACATACCCACAGAATGGTTTTTTGGTTTTTTTTTTTGTTTTTTTAGCGGTACACGGGCCTCTCACTGTTGTGGCCTCTCCCGTTGCGGAGTACAGGCTCCAGACATGCCGGCTCAGCAGCCATGGCTGACGGGCCCAGCCGCTCCGCGGCATGTGGGATCTTCCCGGACCAGGGCACGAACCCGTGTCCCCTGCATCGGCAGGCGGACTCTCAACCACTGCGCCACCAGGGAAGCCCAGAATGGGGTATTTTTAAATCTCTGTGTGTTTCAATTTTACATGTTAGGTTGCCAAATCCTGCACCACTATATTGGGGGTTGGGGGAGTGAATCCCTTGCCTCTTCTACAGCATAATTCAAATTTTGGGGGAAAACCAGAAAGTTTATAAATCTAATCCAACACTAATGTTTACGTATGTTACTATATTTTACAAATATTTTATCAGTGTGATTAATTCTCACTTATCCACAAAAATTTTTTAATTCTGAAAGCAATTCCTCCACAGCATTTATGAATTAACTGCCCACATTCTCAACTGATATGCACTAAAGGGAATGTAAATCTAATGTTATTGAATATAATTACTAATCACTTCTTGGCCTTTAGGTTAAGCTCAAGTAAGTATAATCAGTAGGGCCTATACATTTAAACTATATGACACATTCTCAGATTACTTTTATGTCATCCCTCTCTATCTTTAATTTTCCATATTACTATACCCTGCCCCCATGTATTAGCAGAAATAACTGTGCCATGTGCTTTTTTATTCACAATGTCACACAGAGTCTCTTTCCAGTGGCTCTAACCACATGTGTGCTTATGAACAAGATAGTGAAATGTGTATTAAACTAAATATATTCATACAGGTGTGTAGCTGTTTCAAACACCATACTTTGACTATAGAGTAGTCAATCTCCGTCCAAGTACAATAAAAAGGAACATTTGTAAATAGTGGAAAAAAATATATTCCATGACATGTTAAAAATCACATAAAATTCTAGTTTTAGTGTTCATAAATAAAGTTTTATTGAAATACAGCCATACCCATTATGTTCACATACCTATACTTGAGGGCTGTTTTCATGCTACAACTGCAGAGTTATGTAGTTAACAACTGAGTTGAATAGTTCTGACGGTATGGCCTGCAAAGTCTAAAATATTTATTACCTGGCCCTTTACAGAAAAAGTTTGCCAAACACTGGGCTATATGATAAAACAGCTTAAAATTCTAGTGATTATACGCATGAGCAACAGCTGAATAGCCATCTTGCAAAGATAATAGAAGTGATTTCTGTATTTATAAACATCTGCCTACTTTGAATTTAGGGTATCAAATCTATCCCATGAATGGCCCAAAAATAGAGCTAGACAATCCACCTCTTACCCATTTATTTGCTTATTAAGCAAATATATACGAGCCAGATACTGTTCGAGGCACTGAGGAAACAGTATGATCACAAGGAGGGGGGGGACTCCTGTGGTTGTGTAGGTTACATTCCAGTGGGAGAGAAAGACAGACAAAATAAAGTATGTATCAGGCTGAAGTAAATACTTTAGAGAAAAATAAGTTAGGAAATGGGAACTGAGAATGTGAGGTGATAGGAGAATAATAACTAGCAATTTTAGTTAGGATAGTCAGGGTAGGCATCTTTGAGAAAATGACTTTGAATGGCCTCAAGAAGGCACGTCTGGAGATGCTGTGTTCTAGGCAAAGAAACTAGCAGGTGAAAAGGCCCTGAGGTTGTACGCATACCTTACCTCAAGGAAGAGGTAAAATGCAGTAAGCAAGAGAGCAAAATACTTAGGTCAGAAAGGGGGATGGGGGCTTAAAGCACTGGTTCTTACTCTAAATGAAATGAGAAGCTATTAAATGTACTTTGTTGCTTGGTTTCTAGCAGAGAAGCTGATATTTGAAATATGAAATATTTGGGTATTACTTGTCCAGGGATCACTCCGACTGGGTTTTGAGAATACTCTAGAGGGACATACACATGGAAGCTTGGAGATCAAGTGGGAAACTAACTTGGTGATGCAGATGAGAGATGCTGGCAGCTGGAATAAATGGCAGCACTGACAGTACTGAGAAGTGACCAGATTCTAAACTAACTTTGACGGTAGAGCCGGGAAAATTAATCCCCTTCCTGAGAAGGTCTTCCCCTTTCTTTAAATCTCCATTCTTCTCCCCAGTCACCTTCTCTATGTAAACACACTCCTATTTTCAAGATCCACTTCAAATGCCACCCTCTTCATGAGACTCTTCTCGACACTCCTCCCCCATCAAAAGTAAGCCCTTCATTCTCTGACTTCCCCACAAGGCCACCTCTGACTCTCATGAGTTAAACTCCTCCCTAGGTCTCCTCCCTGTTGTATCTCCTCTCTATAAACTTCTTCAGGGTAGTGAATCTGCTTCATCTTTGTATTCACTGGTATCTGCCACATCAAGAGATATACGCCAAACAATCGAATTAGATAAGTTCTAAGTTTCCTCTTGACTCAAAAGTCCATGATTTTCTTCTCTGTGTACTTTATAACTCCAATAATGCCACAATTATGAAACTCAGCTTTATAGGGGCACAGAGTTTTTACGACAGGAGTAAATTCCTAGGGAGGAAACCAATAGCTATACAAATACAAAACACTCTTCACTAATCCTTTCATACACACCCACACCTCTCTTATTAGAAATTAGACAACTGTCTCTCCAGCTATACCCAACCCCTAAACTACCAGAATTAACCATTACCTTCATGCAGCACCTACACAAGACATACTTTGATGGCTGCGATGACCACACTGCCCTATAATTATGTGGTATAATAGACATTTTGTGGAAAAGTTAGCCAGCCCGCAACTCCCTGAGCTGTACTTTTCCCAACCACAGCAAAAGACCCCTCAACTGCAGCCCTTTTGGGGTTTTGTTTGTTTGCTTGTTTGTTTTGGCCACACCGCACGGCATGTGGGATCTTAGTTCCCCGACCAACCCGCGTCCCCTCTCATGGAATTAACCACTGGACCCCAGGGAAGTCCCTGCAGCCCTTTTGCAGGATGTGATCTGGCTCCCTGAATACAGATGACTGCAGCAAAAAGCAGCTAACCCAAACTCGATCTATCGCAGTCCCTTTCCCAGGAATGGGGACCAAGAGAAAAAAGAGGCTTTCCTCTTTTCAGGAGGCCAGACCTAAAACACATAAGCTCAGGGGCTATGGAGTCAGCATGTACCATGGGACCACTGGAGCAGAGAAGCAGAGGATGGAAGTGGACAGGCTGACCGAAAGATTTCGAAGAATGAATCAGAAACACAGAGCAAAAGGACCTGACAGCTGGCTAGTCTCTGTTTCCAATAGTTTCCTCAAGCCTCCCTATCTTTTCACTCTTGGATTCCTCAAAACACCCATGTATAATATGCACAAAGTTCTAGCTGCCCAGCAACATCGTTAAAGCAACTCATAGCCTTGACATTGTTTTCCTTACTTACTAACATAAGGGTTAGGGCTTTAAGCTCTGGTTCTAAAAGTTTTAACTGAATAGTAACACCTGAGTGTTCTTTCAGTCCCCAAGACCAATACAAGGGACAATCACAGAAGGAATCAAAACCTAATACCCATAAGTAAGTTTCTTGGAAAAGCAAGTTTTGTGCCCTACTTTATTTTTTAACTAAGTTTCTCAGTCTCTAGCACAGTGGGATAAGAAAACTTTTCAATAAATGTCTGATAAAGAACAAAAGACTGTCAACCCACTAAACATCCCAACTCTCCCCGCCCCCAGCACACACCCCCTCCAACACCCACAGAAATTCTTCTGAAAGCACTGAAACATCTCCCAGTTCTGGGTTTCTCTGCCGTTCTCTCAGACCTGTCCCACTCTGCAAATCAGCTCTGCCCTTGGCTAGCTGTCCTCACAGTCACAAAATGGCTGCCAGCAGCACCAACCCCTCTCACTCACAAAAGGGTGGGCGTGGGGGGCCGATGTGGAGCTTGAGCACCAAAGCCTCTCTAATGAATGAGAAAGTTTCTCTCCCAGGAATCCCCAAAAAAGCCTCACATTCTGTTTTAGCGGTCCAAACTGGCTTAAGCCTTCACTGAGTCATCCTTGAATAATAATTGTCAGAAGAGGTAACATGATTATAACTGGCTTAAACAAATCACCAGTGGTGGAAAGAATGTTAGAGAGGCAAACTGGCCACTGGAACGTGAGTCTACGTGTGCACACGTGCATGCCTACCAGATACAAGCATTCACTGAAGCCTATTTGCTTGGTATAACCATCACCTGCTAGCCAGACAAAAAGTTAAAGAAGCTTACCAGTAATTAACACTTGGCAGAAAGATATCCAAGGAGACAGAATTTCGAGTGGCCCCCTTGAACTGTGGTACCATATATTGTTCCCTTTGTATCCACACCTTCCCCCTAACTGTTCTCCAGACCTGAAGGGTGAAATGTTACCACGTACAGTCTTACTAGAGTGTTTTTCAAGACTGAATAATCGAGACTTAGGGAACTAAACCATTGTGAGAAGAGGAATGATTCTTGGTATCAGATTAATCTCTAAGTAAGGGCAGGGTTTACTGAAAAGTAGATGATTTGCAAAGTACAAATCAGAAGATAGCTTCGTGTCCTGACAACTGTAGGACAAAACTAAGGGGTGAAGCCTTCTATAGGAAGGCCAGCATGAGACTTTTAACGTCTTCTAAGGCATTGTTTCTTATCATGTGTAACTTGCATTTTTCTACTCCTGTTATCATAGTGGCTTTTAATTACATAATTCTTCAGTCTGGTATGCATTCTTGTTATAGTTAATATAGAAATACATCACATTACGTCACCCACCACATGCTTAAAATTCCCCCCAGTGGCTCCCCAAGGCTGCTGAAAGTAAAATCCCAGCTTCTTACAATGGCCCTCGTTGATGTGCCCTGAGCCTATCTTTCCAACCGCATCCTGTACCACACACCTCCTCATTCATCATTCTTCTGCCACGCCAGCTTCCTTCTCTCTATCGACAAGCTAATCTTCCTGCCTCAGAACATTCACACGTGCTCATTCTCTCAGCCTGGGGAGGGTTTACCACAGATCCTCACGTGCTGGCCGCTGCTCCTTCTCATCCTTCAGTTACTTCAGTGCAAATGTCACACCCTCCCCGCACCCAAGCACCACCCACAACCCCGCCACACACACCCCCATCCGCACCCGCACATCCTGGGCCATGGCCCTTCTACAGATGACCGCCTCTGGGTCAGACACTAATCCCCGATCCAATCAGTTGTCAACAGAGTGACAGGCTCACGTGATAAAGAAAGCTTGGTAATTTAAACAGCAACTACAAGCAATGAGGCGAAGAGAAGCAAGAATGTAAGGAACAAGTCAAGTATTAGTGACCAAACTGAGCTGAAAACACAGAAATGATTAACAAGTCAAGCCTACCATGATCTCAGTTTCCTAAAAGATCATGAGAGTATTTAGGGGCAAAAAATTAATTATTACCCCAATTCAAATACTAGCCATAGGCTTTAGTCTTCTTTCCAATAAAATAGACGTATCAACTATTTCCCTCATTCCTTAACGAGAGCGCAAGCACGAAAGGATGACACAGAAGTCACTTTGAGCACCTCCAGAGAATGCACACCTGAAGTAATATTATTCATCAGTATATAAATCGCATTTACTAATAATATCAAAGTTATTTACAGAAGCAATAATTGCTTTATGATACATCAAGGTACAAATATTTATCTTTACTATTAAAATTATTAAATTATTAAAATTCAAGATAAAAAAAGATCACACAAACCAAAATTTAAGTTAACAGTGAAAAAAATATGGTTAAATGTTGTGTCTAAATTATTTTTTAAAAGAAACAGGCATTAAAACAGGATTCAAAGAAAGAAAGATATCATAGAAAAACAGTAATTCTGTATCTGAAAAGAAAAACACCTTAGCATTTGCCCAGAAGACACTGCCTGAACCTCCCATCCATCCTTCTAAATTTGGGGAGTCTTAAGAAATCCTGTGTCAGCAATCAAAGCCAGTGCTGTAACCCAACTATAGCAATCCACTTTCAAAATTCTTAAAAAACCCATTTGGGGTTTGTCGGTAGGAGGTAAATTAAAGCCTTATGTACTGAGAAGCAAATAATTTGAAAAATGTAAAGGGGCAATGAACCCTGAAGTTATCAGGCATCGAAATGACTATAAAAGTGTTTTGTATAGTTTACCAAGAAGATCTAAATTTTCCATTTTTCATCTATTTTCTAAAAATGTATAAGAACTGTTAAACTGGCCCTTGGGCTTAAAAACGCTACTTATCAAGCATCTTTTCTAGTTTTTAAGTTGAAATAAAATCTATACGACATCCAAGTAACTGAACAGGACAGATTTTTCTGAATCAAATTAAACAATGCAATGATTTTCTGGTAGCAAAAATACGTTACTACATAAAACATTTATCAGGTAAGTATTCTTAAGTGGACAATAAAAAAGAAACCTGAATTAAACTGAAGTCTGGTAATATTAAGGAACTAATCTCAGAAATGTTGCTACAAGTCCTAACCACTTTCAAAACAGAATTCTACCTCCAATATACAGATCTATTCAAATAGAAAAAGGAAAAAATCTACTTTCATATTAATGATTAGGCAAAAAAAAAAAAAATCGTCTTCATAGTTGAATTTTTAAAGATGCTTTCTATAAAGAGACTACTTAGTACCATGCTGAAATTTTCAGAAACTAGAAAATTTAAATGTAGTCAGTATGATGGGAGTATGTTCTTTGGTTTCTTTCAGGTCTGAGAATGTTTGAAGTCTTGAGTTATTTTTACATGCTCTTCTTGAAGGAACTGATTTCTCTACCCTTAAGTTTTGTGTCTTAAAATGTGTGAGAAATGGTAAAAACAGAAATAATCAATTTTCTTTTTCAACGGGGGGGGGTCCATGCAAGGCTACCTTTGTCAAGAGTATGTATAAGAGAATACCATCTTAAAGCTCATTTTTAGAGTTTTTTCAATTGTTTTACTATAAAGAATTTAACAAAGCAATTTACTAAATAAATAACAGACTTGAGAAACAGAAGAATTCTATAATGCCTTATCCGACCCCAAGTCTACTAGCCCAAGCATCACTAAAACTAGTTAAATGCTAATTATACAAGAGGCAATTTGCCAGTAACTGAAAAAAAGCCTACGAAATTAACAAGTGAATACTATCTGACACAAGAAAGCTGGCAATGGTTATAGAGGCTTTTGCCTTCTAAAACCAGAATCAGAACTCAAGACGATTAATCAACATTTTAACACTTCCCATCTGTAAGCTCAAGGTAGTGCTTACTGTCACTTGACAAGTTGCTTAGCATTGCAAAATTTGATAATTCATGTCTTACTGAATTTTTACTGACTTGGAAGAAAATAAAACACCAATTAAAAGCAGATGTCACCTTTAATTCTAACTGGCTGACAAAGTTCTAATTTTTTTACTCAGTGCAGAGACAGAATGCCTGTAGATGACAGTTTGGACAGTTAAATATTTAAAGTCACTGATATCCCCCCACAAATTTGCAAGTGATTTTCCAGAACTTAATCCCATGGGGCTTTTTTATCTGGCAAACATCCAAAAGGAATAGTTTCAAGTAGACATCTAGAAGGTAAATTTATTGTTACATTTTTGCAAAGGCTACAAATACTGATCAGAACATTACCAAGCTAATATCCTCGATTCCCAGCTTTATCTTCATAAACATAATAAATTTTCCAAAAACCACATTGCTCCACGTTGCTCCTCTATTAAAATCTAGCTTAAAAAAAAACACAAAAAACAAAAAACTAATATAAAGATTTAATAAACTGTGCTTAACATACATTCATGTTTAAACGATCCAAGGGCTGGGCTTCCCTGGTGGCGCAGTGGTTGAGAGTCCACCTGCCGATGCAGGGGACGCAGGTTCATGCCCCAGTCCAGGAAGATCCCACATGCCGCGGAGCGGCTGGGCCCGTGAGCCATGGCCGCTGACCCTGTGCGTCTGGAGCCTGTGCTCCGCAATGGGAGAGGCCACAGCAGTGAGAGGCCCGCGTACCGCAAAAAAAAAAAAGATCCAAGGGCTAAATCATATCCAAATGAACTTACCATAACATAATAACAATCTGATTTGAGTATTGATATTTTTCAATGTCTTTCAATACTGTATTGTCAGTCATAAGTTCACTCACTTTTGCTTCTACTGAATTCTGAACAAAACTTCTTAAATTCAATGTTTTGAAAAACACCACAAAAATAAATAAGTAGACAGACAGATGACCATACTAACACCCATCTGACAACATTAATATCTACTTTCCTTCAATAAACCCAAATTTCCATATATATGTAAATAAACTTAAAATGTATAAACAATTACAACCATTACAACCAATTATTAACCTTCTAAAAAAGATAGCTAGGCTAGTGTTTCCTAATGCTACTGTTTCTATGCATAAAGTAACAGAATAAAATCCTGAGGTCTAAAAATGCTTCATTATAATACAATAGGTTTTTCTACAAGAAGAAAACTTTCAGATTTTCCCAAACATCCCAATTTCAAAGACACTATAATAAGAGCCCCAGCCCAATGTCCAGCAACACTGACCACGGCCTCCACAGATCACCCCTGAACGATCTAAGCGAGCTTTCAAAAGCCAGAACAAGCTGCTACCAATCAGGCAAAGAGGGAAAATGAATCCCAGAAGGAATCACCACAGAGATCCCAGTCATAATAACAGGGTCCCTAGGAGCTGTAAAGGCCTAGCAAGGCTTTGCTTGCGTCTACTCTTTACATAACAATCAGACTTGGCTTAGCAGTCAGAAGGGGTAAAGGAACCAGGCTGATCCTCTATTCACCTCCTAGGTCTAACGGAGTATTTGCACTTTAACAGAAAGTCTGTCATGAAAGAAGAATTTGAGGAAGATGAAATGGAAAGGTGGTCACAAAAAGGGGATTTAAGGGAGTGGCCTACCTGTGACAACTTTTGTAGACCTAATCTTTGCATTTCCATCCTGCTTCATGCATTGCTAATCAGAGATCCACTGGAAGCTTCAGAACCACCTGAAAGGCCTGGCAGGGTATTTGGCTTTCCATTCTTCTACTCTGTTTATTCCCAATATATATTCATCAGGCTTAGAAACAACTCTTGAACAAGGGCAGCCACTCAGCAATGAAATGTAAATTACTGACATGTGCTGAAACCTGGACTTGCCACCACTAATGAGCACATTAAAGGAAAAATGCTCACTAGATGACTGCAACCTTTTTACTGAACCCTGTGTGCATGGAAAGCCACAATTCAACATCAATTAAAAGGGCTAGCTGCAAAACAGTAACAGAGCAGCCCTGTCACCACTTTTAATACCTCAGAGACCAAAAAGCTAAGACAAACATGAAATTTTTACACTTCATCGACTGAAAATGTTGTGCAAAACATTATCGTAAATGTGGTCCACTGCGGTTAAGATTTGTGAATCATTATTTCAAACAGTTTCTTAAGAGTGAAGAAAATAAGATCTCTGGTGGTTTAAAAAAAATCAACAAGGTATTAATCTATTGCTTTTATTCATTAATGCAGTCAACAAATTCTAGACTTAGTGATCTAAAACTCACCAGAAACTTGGCAAGACTAAAATTATATAAAGCTTGTCAAGAAAAAAATTATAAACGATAAACTAATGATTTAGATCTCAAAATAAGCAAAATATTTGGTTTATATGTGAGCAGGGGCTCATATATAGAGAGGCAAAGACTATTATTCATCATAATCTAATCTGCCATTTGAAATGGAAAGTTCTGAGGTAAAATGTGAACAGACATCTAGTAGCTATTATTAACTTTTAAAATATAATTTTCACAGTTAAAATAAATTTTTAATCAAAATTTCAAAGTAAATGTAGCAATAGAACGAATGAATAAAGGTATCATTAGTTAATTTACTATTAAGTTATTGTGTGACAAATATTTTTCCAAAGAATACTATAATACAAGTCAGCACTCGTAGTATTAACATGTTTGAATATAATTTTATCTTTCTTTGATGACCTAAAAAGCATAGCAGATTCTTAAATGCCCTAAAAAATTAATAACAACAAATAGTGTACAACAATGTTAAAAATCTGGTTATTTTCTCTTTGTGGTTTCTGGCTAAATTTAAGTTTTCTATATAATGCTGTGCAGTTAAACTCCAGCTTTTTAGAACCCTCAGGGCTTGAAAACACAACAGGCTTTAATCAAAAGAACTGATAACCTACTAGAATGTGATTAGGAAAATCATTTTATTTCTGATTCAGTTTCTTCATCTAAAATTTAGAGATAATGATACTGCAGAATATACACTGGTGGGGGGAGCACATGTGAAACCACTTTTTATACTATTTGACAGTCCCCTAAACAAGAGATTCATTAGTTCACTAGGAACCCAAGACCTCATCCCTCCCCTATCAGAAACCCATTTAACAAAGTCTTCTCTCTTATTCAGAAGCATACTTGCATATCCATCAGGAATCCAGGAGCTTTGACTTTCTTTTTCCTTGAAGAAAAGGTACACTTGTCCAGGTGATTTCCTCAGAGGATATAAGTATGTGTCTACCTTGTACAGGAGACATACTTAGGCATTACTGGTTACTTTTTGACACCTCAGAAGGATTATTTTATCATCTATCTCTTCTTATTCCTTATTTGATATCTTTTAGTATCTGTAGTTCCTCATCCCCACTGCTGTTTTTAACCTCTACCAACTTCTGTTATTGCTACGAAGACCCATACACGCCACTCACTAGAACTGTACTGGTCAAGGCCTCAGAAAAGGGAGGCCTCCAACACGTGTGTCCCTGGTGGCTGAAGCAGCTGCCACATGCTGACTCACCCAGGACAGGCACACCTCAGACTCCACTTCAAACTACCACTGCTGCTTTCCACTGTTCTCTTTTTTTTTTTCCCTATGTGCTTTTCTTCTTATTTCAACTGCTTCTTTTCCTCACTTCCAGCTTTTAGGGGAAAAGGCTTAACTTTTGCAGACAACTCTTTATACAGTCCCTTTATCAAGAGGTCTAACAAATTATAATTATAAAATTATATAGTTATAGTCTGCCAGGAAAAAATAATGATGGGTGAGAAAAAAAAAAAGAGTTGAAAACTTAAGGTTTTATTTTGTTTTGCTCTACAATGAGTTGTACAATCTCTTCTTCAGAGGTAGTACAGCCCAGAAAATAGGAGTACAGGTGATGCTTGGGTTCAAATCCTTGCCCAGGCACTAAGAGCTGTGTGAGCAACTTGCTTAAACCCAACTTCCTTTTGCTTCTTTTACCTATAAAGACAGTACTATCCACTTGTAGGGCTATTATGAAAAGCAAATGAGTTAGTACATGTACAGTGCTTGGAACAGTGTCTGGCACACAGTAAATAGTCAAAAAAGTTAATTTGCTGAAGGTAGAAATCTCATCAATTTATATCATGGTCACAATCAACCTTGCTGCTTGTACTCTTATCTAAACTCACATTTCCTGTTTGTCTTTCTCTACTATTAACTTTTAAAATTCCTTTTGCTTTTAAATGGTGTGATAAAGAATGATAACAGCAGAAATGATGATAAAAATCACAGAGAGTCTTTATACACTATACTAGTAAGTACAGGCACAAATTAAAACTCCAAAGCATAAAGACGGCCAAACAAATTTACCATTATATATATACAGAAGACATCAGACTTCCCTGGCGGTCCAGTGGTTAAAACTTCACACCTCCACTGTAGGAGATGTGGGTTTGATCCCTGGTTGGGGAACCAAGATCCCCCATGCCACACAGCACAGACAATCAATCAATCAAGACAGAGCCACATTATACTCAAAGTCATACACTTTTACATATACAAAAATATATGATTTTCTTTCATGCAAAAGGAATTAACAGGAAATAATATATCCTAACAAATACTTGTTAATTTTTTTAAGCAATAAAAATATATTTCAAATTAGCTTGGTGTGAACAGCAAAGAGGTTAAGCCTATTTCTAAAAGTCTGTCTCATTTGTTTGGAAATGTATGTAAGCGATTCCATTAAAACTGAAGAACTGGGACTTCCCTGGTGGCACAGTGGTTAAGAATCCGCCTGCCCATTCAGGGGACATGGGTTTGATCCCTGGTCCGGGAAGATCCCACATACCGCACAGCAACTAAGCCCGTGCACCACAACTACTGAGCCTGTGCTTTAGAGCCCACGAGCCACAACTACTGAGCCCGCACACACAACTAGTGAAGACGGCGTACACTACAGCCCATGTGCCACAACTACCGCCCCCATGCGCCGCAACTACTGAAGCCCACGTGCTCTAGGGCCCACGTGCTGCAACTACTGAAGCCCGTGCGCCTAGAGCCCATGCTCCACAACAAGAGAAGCCACCGCAATGAGAAGACCGCGCACCACAACGAGGAGTAGCCCCTGCTCACCGCAACTAGAGAAAGCCTGCATGGAGCAATGAAGACCCAATGCAGCCAAAAATAAAAATAAAATAAAGTGGTGAATTGAAAAAAAACAAAAAACAAAAACTGAAGAATTATTAACGATTGGTAAAATGGTAGATAACAGGAATTCAGAAATGAGTTAAGTAAAGGTCCTTGACTGACATCTAACTGATTATAAAGCCAGAAAAGGATGTGGCAGTGGGTTGGGAAGGGCAGTCAGAGAAGTCTTGCTCTTTCTGCCTAGAATGCTCTTCTCCCGTGAAGTCCCAGTGTACAGGTCACCTTCACAGAGAGGTATTTTTGGTACCACTTTATCTAAAGAGGCCACCCGTTCACCTTCTGGCACAGTGTTTCTCAAACTTTTTGGGACCAGAATCTCTTTACAGTTTTTAAAAAAACTGACGATCTCAGAAAGCTTTTGCTTATGTGTGTTATATCTATCAGTATTTACCATATTAAAATGAAGAAAATGTTTAAATATTTATTATTTTTAAAAGAATAAACCCATTTAAATTTAACAATTAGAATTAACAAATAAATGAGTAAGAGTGGAAATGTTTTATATTTTTTGCAAATCTCTACCATCCGGCTTAATAGAACACAGCTGGATTCTCCTATCTGGTTCTGCATTCAATCTGTTGTGATAACATACATCATGTAGCCGCTGAAAAACTCTACTGCACAATCGTGAGAGAATGAGGGGGAAACTATTTTGAAAACAGTTTTTACTTGGCAGAGTCTGTGAAAGAGTCTCAGGGATCCCCACATGCCAATACTCTATTGCATCATCCACTTGTGTTTTCTTTATAGCACTCATCATGATCTGAGTCTGATTCATTTATTATATGCCTCCCTGTACTAGAAAATAACCCCACGAAAACTCAGATTTTTGTCATGTTCACCCTGGATATATGTAGTATCTAGAACAGTGATTGGTACCTTGGCACTCATGCCAGAAAGTATGAGGTAAACCTCCTCTGTAAATGGAATGGTCTCTCTTCCATTTTTGTAATCCATCCAAAAATAATCCACATAGATTCTTAACCTTGCTAGGTAAGCTCACTTGAGTTCACCTGTTTGGTCCCTCGCAATTAGAAATCACATATGCCATCAGTTGAAGTGGCTCATCCTACTGTACTACATCATTTTTCCAAACTGTGCCAAGTGTTAACAGATATTCTGTGAGGGCAGGGAATTAACGGTCTAATGAAGTAACATGACAAAGTAAGGACTTCTCAAATTTTTCTTCTATTGTAAACAAAACATAATGAATCAAAATGTGATTATCTCTTTGAGCAGCTAATCTGTCTTGGAGATAATTTTCTTTGTCTTCTTTAATCCAGACACACATCATAAGAATAGAGCATGGTAAGAGCTCTTTGAGAAATGCAGTTCTATGTAATAGTCTTCGCAGAAGTAGCCTATCATCATAAGACATAAAGCATAAATACTTTAATGTGATACCTAGAATAATAAAAGTTACTTTTTATTTATTTATTTATTTTGCGGTACACGGGCCTCTCACTGTTGTGGCCTCTCCCGTTGCAGAGCACAGGCTCCGGATGTGCAGGCTCAGCTGCCATGGCTCACGGGCCCAGCCGCTCCGCGGCATGTGGGATCTTCCCGGACCGGGGCATGAACCCGCATCCCCTGCATCAGCAGGCGGACTCTCAACCACTGTGCCACCAGGGAAGCCCCTAAAAGTTACTTTTTATTGCTCTAGGTTAAGCCCTTTTAACAAGTGGATTTTTCTTTTTTGTATCCGATATTACACAGGAGGGAGTTTCTTAGTTATCTACCCTCTAGTCTAATAACCAGTTTATACACATGAGGATACTTCTCATGACTCTTTGTGATGGCCATGCTTGCACCAACATGAGATAAACCAAAACGAGCTTGAAAAACTTAATGTTTTTAGATACCATACTTTGACTTTAATTTGGTGTCTACTCTATTAATCTTAAAGGATAAAGACAAAACATTGTTCTATTTCTTCTGCTCATGAAAATATCAAGTATAATTAATGAAGATGACTAAAAGCAGACATTTTGGTAACAAAGGAACATTCCAAAGACAAAGGCTGAAATCCCCTCATACTGGATGTGAAGAAGAAGCTTTAATGTCTCCCGCGTTTAATATGTTCTCCAAGACAATCAAGTTAACACTGAACCCATTATATACTGTATGATATTCCAGCCTCTCGGAACAATATAAGATTTAAAAAAAAAAAACAAGGGCTTCCCTGGTGGCGCAGTGGTTGAGAGTCCGCCTGCCAATACAGCAGACATGGGTTCGTGCCCCGGTCTGGGAAGATCCCACATGCCGCGGAGCGGCTGGGCCCGTGAGCCATGGCCGCTGAGCCTGCGCATCCAGAGCCTGTGCTCCGCAACGGGAGAGGCCACAACAGTGAGAGGCCCGCGTACCGCAAAAACAAACAAACAAACAAAACAAAACTATTTCTTCTGAGCTTAATGTATTTCCTTTCATGGATTTCTTTTCATGAAAAGCTTCAAACATAAGCAAAAGTAGACAGATGGTATAATAAATTCCCAGTTATTCATCACCCAGATTCAATTATTTTAAAACTGATATTAAATTTGTATTTCAGCAATATTGTAACCAAGTTAGCCTTCTAAATATCATGCCATTGTACAATATCAAACACTGAGCTAATACGTGATACCCTAGTGAAATATACTGACATTTTATATATAACATATAAATATATAACTGATTCTGTCTATACACTCAATATATTTTATATAAACTGTGGCGTTCTAATCAACAGCAGCATCTATCATTTATTATCAAAACATTTCTTTATAAATAAAGTATAACGGTTAAGAAATGTAACATAATTTCTATCTAATGATATGTTATTTCTCTTAACAACTGTATTCCACAAGCAACTACTACATGAAAGACTGAATAAAAAGCTAAGAAAATGCACACATCAGCAAATACGCCCTAAGTACTTTGGGAAGTACACACGTACACAAGAAAGGAATACTCTCTGCTAATGAAAATTAGCATATCACACATTGTATTCAATATGGTACCTCAGAATCTTTGTAACAATATCTTTAAATAAGGTCCAGTCCAAAAACAAAGCCCCAGAAATGATCTCATTATTTCTGCCTCTTTGCCCATTTTAGATAGCGTGCACTTAAAAGCATAATTTTAGAATGTATCTGGGGCAGTAAGAATCATTAAGTATATGTAACCGTGATAATTAATATCACTTCATTTAATCCAATAAAATCCTCAATCTATTGCCTTTATTAAAACAACAACCACCTTTCCTACTAAATTTGAAGCATAAATGGATAAAAATAAATGGATAAAAATAAATTTTAAGAGATTACAAAGTTACTATAAGTTAAAAATAGCATTACAACATTAAAACACAGAGAGGCTACTCAAAGTGCCCCACCTACATTTATTTCCAGAATTCCAAATTTTAATTCAGCAACTTCTCTCATCTAATGAAGAGTTAACTAGCATGTACTGAAAGGCTGCTCAGAGATACAGAAGAATTTGAAAGTATAATTTCCACCTTCTACTCGTGTACAAGTTGGGTGACAATCAACAGATAAACAAGATGTCGTATATCCATACAGCAGACTATTATTCAGCCTTAAAAAGGAAGGAAATTCTGACACATGCTACAACATGGATGGAGTTTGAGGACATTATGCTAAGTGAAATAAGCCAGTCACAAAAGGACAAATATTGTATGATTCCACTTATGAGTTACCCAGAGTAGTTAAATTCAGAGACAAAGTATAACAAACATTACCAGGAGGTGGGGGTAGGGGAAACAGAATGTTACTATTTAATGGGTACAGAGTTTCAGTTCTGGATGATGAAAGAATTCTGGAGATGAATACTAGTGACAGTTATACAATGTATCAATAAATGTACTTAATGCCAATAAACTGTACACTTAAAAATGGATAAAAGGGGAATTCCCTGGTGGCGCAGTGGTTGAGAGTCCGCCCGGCGATGCAGGGGACGCAGGTTCGTACCCTGGTCCGGGAAGATCCCACATGCCGTGGAGCAGCTGGGCCCGTGAGCCATGGCCGCTGAGCCTGCGCGTCCGGAGCCTGTGCTCCGCAACGGGAGAGGCCACAAGAGTGAGAAGCCCGAGTACCACCAAAAAAAAAAAAAAAAATGGATAAAAGGGTAAATTTTATGTTATGTATGATTTACCACATTTAAACATAAAAATAAACTTAAAAAAAAATTCTTCTACATAACCTAAAAATGGACCAAAATAAAAATCAATATTAATTTCAACTGAATGATATTTGGGTCATTAATGAAGGAAATATCTTAACTCATTTCAAACATGTTTAAAGGAAAAATTATGATTTTCCATGGAATTTATAATATATGCAGATGAAATACATATGACAACTCTTAACATAGAGGATGGAGATGGAGAGAGAGGGAAAGTGGGCTACGTGACTGCAAAATTTCTACATTGCACACAAAATGGTAAAATACTAAGTTCAAGTAGACCATACAAAGTTAAGGATGTATATTGTAACCCCTAGGAAAACCAATAAAAAATGTAAAAGATAGATCCAGTAGATAAATTTAAATGGAATTCCAACAATTAAAATAATCCAAAGAAGATAGGAAAGGAAGCAGAAGGAAAAAAGAGGAGACAACCTGAAAACAAATTTTAAAAAAAGGGTAGACATAAGTCCAGTCACATCAGTAATTTATTAAATGGTAATAGATTCTACTGAAATTGCACAGTGGTGATAGTTACATAACTTGGTGAATAAACAAAAAAAAATCAGACTTTTACATTATAAAAGGGTGAGTGTTATGATGTAAACGGTATCTCAGAAAAAGCTATTATTAAAGAAAATAAATTAAGGCAACCCAAAAAGCTTCAAAGACCAAACACCACAATTAAAAAATACAGATTATCAGAATGATTAAAAAAGCATGGCCCTCCAAAAATGGACAGAAGACCTAAATAGACATTTCTCCAAAGAAGACATACAGATTGCCAACAAACACATGAAAGGATGCTCAACATCACTAATCATTAGAGAAATGCAAATCAAAACTACAATGAGATATCATCTCACACCAGTCGGAATGGCCATCATCAAAAAATCTAGAAACAATAAATGCTGGAGAGGGTGCGGAGAAAAGGGAACCCTCTTGCACTGTTGGTGGGAATGTAAATAGATACAGCCACTATGGAGAAGAGTATGGAGGTTCCTTAAAAAACTAAAAATAGAACTACCATATGACCCAGCAATCCCACTACTGGGCATATACCCTGAGAAAACCATAATTCAAAAAGAGTCATGTACCACAATGTTCACCGCAGCTCTATTTACAATAGCCAGGACATGGAAGCAACCTAAGTGTCCATCGACAGATGAATGGATAAAGAAGATGTGGTATATGTACACAATGGAATACTACTCAACCATAAAAAGAAATGAAATTGAGTTATTTGTAGTGAGGTGGATGGACCTAGAGTCTGTTATACAGAGTGAAGTAAGTCAGAAAGAGAAAAACAAATACCATATGCTAACACATATATATGGAATCTAAAAAAAAATGGTTCTGAAGAACCTAAGGGCAGGACAGGAATAAAGACGCAGACATAGAGAATGGACTTGAGGACATGGGGAGGGGGAAGGGTAAGCTGGGACGAAGTGAGAGAGTGGCATGGACATATATACACTACCAAATGTAAAATAGAGAGCTAGTGGGAAGCAGCCGCATAGCACAGGGAGATCAGCTGGTGCTTTGTGACCACCCAGAGGGGTGGGATAGGGAGGGTGGGAGGGAGACGCAAGAGGGAGGAGATATGGGGATATATGTATATGTATAGCTGATTCACTTTGATATAAAGCAGAAACTAACACACCACTGTAAAGCAATTATACTCCAAGATGTTAAAAAAAAAAAGCATGACCCAACTACATGCTGGCTACAGGAGACATGTTTTCAATATAAAGAGTCAGATGGAGAAAAACAAATCCTGCCAACAGTAAGCATAAGACACTTGAGAGTCTTCAGAGTCAAACATTAAGCAACTTGTCCAGGACCACAGGGATATGAAGTGGCGGAGCAAGAATTTTAACTCTGACCCCAGACTGTGCTAATAACTGCAGGGGAGGGAAAGGAGAGGGAGAAGGAAAGCTCGAGTATAAAATTCAAACTATTTTAACCTCAAGCAAAGGGCAGAAAATCCCAGCCTCATCAAATCCCAGATTCTTAACCTTCCTATTGAAATCACCCGCCAAACCCCACAACTCTAAATATATTTGCCTTATCTACATCCTTAAAGACTCCCTAAAAATAGAAGATTTTTCTTTTTCAGGTATCCACTTTAGAGCATTTCTACTCAGCATCATCTTAAAATTCTTCAACAAACAGTCTAGAAGCTGAACTCTAATCCAGCATGTTCTCAAACATCTCAAGGGACATTCTGTTATGATAAGGGTTTTATGAAGCTTGTTTCATAGGTATTCATTAAGCCTTTTGAACATGACATATTTAAAGTCACAATTTAAAACATATTACAAAATTGCTGTCAAAAGGATAGAGTCACCAAATTTCTCCTCTAAATTCAGGGAGACATTATTAATTCAACATAAGAGTATCCCAGAGAGGAAAAAGGCATCAGTGACTCTTCTGTAGCTCTACCAGCTCACTCAAGTATTGTACTTTACCTATAAAGTCAGCAAAACCAAGTGAAGACAGTTACTTTCACTGGCATCCAAGATCACAAGACCAAAAAAACAAAAGAAATATTCTGTTTTTAGACCTTAACAATGGTACACCAATGAGGGGGGAAAAGGGAGCAGAAAGAGAACAACTTCCACCAATAGTAAAAAAAAAAAAAAAAAAAAAAAAAAGATGCCAGCCAAAGCTATCAATTAAAAACAAAACAAAACACTAACAATCCAGTCTAGTTCCAATTCATCTTAGAAGTAGTTTGGAACATTTACTGAGCATGGGATTTACAGTCAAAGACTTTTGTAAGAAACTATACTCTCATTTTCTAGCTATGTGACATTGGGCAAGGCATTTATTCTGAGATTGTTCTCTCTTCTATAAATCATAATACACCACAGATTGTCATAAAGATTAAATAAGAATGTTGCAAGTGTATCTGCAAGTAGGTGTTCCACACCTATTTTTAAGAGCCTGGGGAAGGGAAGAAAAGTTCTGTGCCACTTCTTTTCTTATGAACAAACAAAATCCTACTTCAGCAAATAAGAGTACCCTGTATAACAAATCTATGGCAAATTCTAGCAGGCAAACACACATGCATGCGTGCACTCCACAAGAATATGAATTTGGTAGCAGTGGTAGTCTCTAGGAATTTAAGCTGGGGGCTGGGGTCAGAGGTTCACAGATGGAAGAAACCTTATTTTTCAATGTATACGTGTGACTTAAGTTTCTGAAGATTTTACATTCCCTAATTTTTTTCACTTTAACATAATAAAATCAAAGACCTGTGTCCAAAATGGAAATTCTAATAATGTTAATGGTAAGAATATCTATGTAGTTAAAACTAGATGTCTACAAAACACAGTGTAGTATTAACCTTTCTTAAGCCATGACATATATGTCACACACAAAACGTACTTCCAGGAGCTACCCAGATCACAGCCTATGTAGATAAAATAGGAGTTATAAACAACTTTGGGCTTGCAAGGTCCACGGCTCTCTTTTTTTTTTTCCTACTCAAAAAAAATTTTTTTTTCAACTATGAGTGAATAGGGTATCATATTGATCATTTTAAATTCACTCTAAACTATTTTAAGAACAAACATATTGTTAAATAAAATCATTAGCAAACTTGCTAACTTCATAATTTTAATATCAGTTGCCAAGGACTTAAAGCACATTTCACAACTCTGACACACCATGGATTACAACCTCACAACAGAAGACCAATGACCTAGCAAAAGGCTTTCTTCAAACTTCTATTTCACAACCTGATCATGTGCTGCCTCTGTTATTATAAAGTGCGGAACAGATCTCTATGGGCTTTGGCTAAGTTCCCTACAGTTACTTGGTTTTCACTGTTGGTTTCTCACTCTTTCCAACTACGCAAACCAGGGTACAGTATCTTTTTTAAGTGTTCTGTACGTATGGTCAGCCAACCTAGGTCAAGTCCTGATCCCATTACTTACCAATATAGTGTGATTGTTGGCAAGTCACTGCACCTGAGTCTCCGTTTTCTTTTTGTTAAATGGTTGCATGAATTAAATGAAATCATATACGTCAAAGTATTTTGTAAACTACATTATCATGCGTGTGTGTATAGGAATAGAATATTATCAGATTATTAATCTCAACAGGAAAAAAAATCTAAACTCACAAAATACACATGAAAACTATCAGATTAATTTCCCCAAAATGCTAATTTTAACTATCTCATTCTCAAACACACACACACACACACAAAAAAAAACCACAACTCTTCAGTAGCTCTCCCCATCTACTGGAGTACTAATTATTAACTAACACCTGTAATGATAAGGTGATCTGCCTGGCAATGCCAGATTCTGTGCTAAGTTCTTTATACATGTTGTTTCTAACTTTCACAACAACCCTACAGGGTAGGTGCCATTCTCTTCATTTTAAAGATGAAAAAACTTGAGCTATTTCCCCATTTCGCTATTACGAACAACCTTACAATGAACATTTTTAAAGTACATCTTTGCAGGTGAAATTCTTAAGAGTGGAACTGTTGAGTCAAAGAATATATACGTTTTAAATTTTGGTAATACCAGCAAATTTCTGGAACAAAAATTAGTAAAAGGGGGCTGAAATAATTTATTCTCCCAAGAACAAGACACTTTCTGTACACTTGTCTACACTGGATGTTACAGCTATTTTTTAAGTTTGGTTTAATCCAATGGATAAAAAAAACTCATTATTGTTTTTGAAGTAGTTACATTCCTTACCTTGCTAAAAAGTCTCCAACAAAAGGAGATAAAAAATATAATCATCAAACCTCAACTGCTGGGCTTCCCTGGTGGCGCAGTGGTTGAGAGTCCGCCTGCCGATGCAGGGGATGCGGGTTCGTACCCCAGTCCGGGAAGATCCCACATGCCGCGGAGCGGCTGGGCCCGTGAGCCATGGCCGCTGGGCCTGCGCGTCCGGAGCCTGTGCTCCACAACAGGAGAGGCCACAACAGTGAGAGGCCCGCGTACCGCAAAAAAAAAAAAAAAACAACAAAACAAAACAAAAAAAAAACCTCAACTGCTTCCCACAGTTCCCTTCTCCACCCTCAATGCTGAGCATTCTGGATAGAACACACTATCTGTATGCATATATACACATATCTTCTAAACACATGGAAAAGACCCATACATGAAGCACAAATTATTAAATCTAACATAAATTTCTCATAAAGGTAACTACTGTAACTTGTAATGCTGTGCTGCATTAAAATATATGATAACATGACAAAACATACACAGAAAAACCAGAAAGATAACTAAAAACACTATGAAATCTCTTTCAATCTCATTTAATCTTTAAACCACTTTTTCCAGGGGCAGATGGTTTAACTTTTCAAACCTCTTTCGTAAACTCCAAAAGAATTTCTTTTCTTAACCCTAACAGTCCTCACCGCCTTCCACCACTGTTCCTTTACTGCTCAGGATACAAGGAGCCCAGAGGGGAAATACAGAATGAAAAACATTTTGGAAATAAAATGTGTGCTCAGCATATTAAAATTACTGAAAATTACTATTCTTTACGAGGATTATTTGTAGCTTTGAATTTTCCATTAATTAAGCAAAGACAAACAAGACATGATTTTGTTTAAATCATGTACAGTAGGGATTCTATATAATCTGATCCCATTTCGTGTAAATTAAGCGTAAAGAATAATTAGTCTTGGGCTTCCCTGGTGGTGCAGTGGTTGAGAGTCCGCCTGCCGATGCAGGGGACACGGGTTCATGCCCCGGTCCGGGTAGATCCCACATGCCGCGGAGCGGCTGGGCCCGTGAGCCATGGCCGCTGGGCCTGCGCGTCCGGAGCCTGTGCTCCGCAGCGGGAGAGGCCACAGCAGTGAGAGGCCCACGTACCGCAAAAATAATAATAATAATAATTAGTCTTGTAAAGAAAACATACAAAGTTTAGAATGCTTTTAACATTTGGCTTATGGTACTTTCTAAAGCAAATAAATAGCACAAACTCAGAAAAAAATTCAAGAAATCATCTTATTCAAAGCCGTTAACTAAAAACAATATACCAGATGATAAGGCACAAATAGTTTTTCTATAAACAAAGTAAATATTATGCTGATCTTTGAACAGCAATTTAAAGAAAAAGAAAAAAAAACAGAACCAGAAATTAATGGGGGGGGAACCTCCACATTTGATTACATTTCAAACATAAGTTACAGCATACGTAAGTTATAGTAAAAGGAACTCCACAGTATTAAACTTAAAAAATTTCTTTTCCAGACTTCCCTGGTGGTGCAGTGGTTAAGAATCCGCCTGCCAATGCAGGAGACATGGGTTGGAACCCTGGTCCGGGAAGATTCCACAAGCCGCGGAGTAACTAAGCCCGTGCGCCACAACTACTGAGGCTGCACTCTAGAGCCCGCGAGCCACAACTACTGAAGCCCACACGCCTAGAGCCCACGCACCGCAAGGAAGAGTAGACCCTGCTCACCGCAACTAGAGAAAGCCCGCGCGCAGCAACGAAGACCCAATGTCAGCCAAAAATAAAATAAACTTTAAAAAAAAATTATTTTCCATATTCTGCTCATCTTTCTTGCCAAAAGTTGCTTCCAACATAGTAATCTATTACCACTATCTTTTTTTTTTTTTTTTTTGAGTTTCTTAATTAATTTATTTATTTTTGCTGTGTTGGGTCTTCGTTTCCGTACGAGGGCTTTCTCTAGTTGTGGCAAGCGGGGGCCACTCTTCATCGCGGTGCGCGGGCCTGTCACTATCGCGGCCTCTCTTGTTGCGGAGCACAGGCTCCAGACGCGCAGGCTCAGCCATTGTGGCTCACGGGCCCAGCCACTCCGGGGCATGCGGGATCTTCCCAGACCAGGGCTCGAACCCGCGTCCCCTGCATTAGCAGGCAGACTCCCAGCCACTGCGCCGCCAGGGAAGCCCTATTACCACTATCTTAGAAATCAGATTCTAAGGATATTCCCAGTTTGAGACAATAACTATCAAATTTCAATGGTTCGTCACCAACCACACAATGTTGATATGCATAACAAAATCTGTATGCAATTTTATTTCACTGTTATTTTTATGGAACTCACCAGCTATAGCCAGATATTTCAAAAAGTGCAATTTAAATGGCATACTCCAATGGGAAAAGTTTTTAAGCTAGGAAAATTATATCCCAAATAAGAATGTTGCCATGATGCACAAAAAGAGAAGGTTAGTTATCACCAGCTACATATTTTCATGGTGAATAAAAACACATGGCAATACCGCTTTCTAGTTACAAAACAGTCCCTTCTGTGACAGGAGGAAAGTTTTCTTGCAGGTTATTGTTCCATAATTCTTAATCTAATAATATTTACTTAATCTTTCCATAACATTCATTGAACTCACTACGTAGAAATTATTAGGATATAAAACAAAAGGGAAACAAAGAATGAGACGACCAAGTCTCTTACCTTAAGAGGAGATTAAAATACAGAAACAGTTTTTACATAATATGGAAGGTGGTATGCCACATAAGGAAAAAAAAAATTTTTTTTAATGCTCTAGAAGACAGAGGAAAGAGATTACTTCTCACCAGAAGAACAAGGAAAACTAGCCTGGTAGGGGTAACATGAACTGTGCTTTTAAGAATAGACAGTAGTAAGAAGTGTGGGACCACGGGACAGGTGTGACCACTGAGGAGAGAGATGGAAAAGACAGAACAGGAGAGAACCAGCCGCATTTGGGAATAGAATGCAGTCTGGTTTGCCTAAAGCATAGCATTGATAAAGGAAAACGGAGGAGATAAAATTAGAAAAGCAAATGAGAAAGGAAGGTAGTCATACATTTTATACACTTTTCTCTAACATGAAACCCGACGGCACAATCTTATCTTCATTTATGGAGAATGTGAACTTCTTCATAATATTGTTTTCCCTGAAGTCATTTGTGTAGCTGCCTTATTGTCCATAACAGGACTGTGAGCTCCTCATGAGCAGGAGGCACATCCAGTTCATCTTTATATCCTTCTCAAAGGCCTTGAACATAGCTATCAAATAAGCCCTTTTCAATGACTGAATAAATGCATGAATAAATATACTTGCCATATAATTTCACTTCTCCCGGACTCAGATATTCATCGATACCAGGAGCCAGCAAACTTTTTCTATTAAGGGCCATACAGTGAATATTTATTTACAGGCCATTCGGTCTCTGCTATGGCTACACAACTCTGCTGTTCTAGAGCAAAAGCAGCCACAGACAACAGGTAAGTGAACAAGCAGGGCTGTGTGCCAATAAAACGTAACTTACAAAAACAGGCGGCAGCTGCATTTGGCCCGTGGACCACAGTTTAGAGACCCCTCACCTATACAAACTTAGATATATTATATTGTACAAATACATTTAAAATGTATTATGTTCAAATCATTTTCTTACGTAATGACAGAACCTCGGCCAAAATTTCGAACTAGAAGATAATAAAAAGGGGTATAAACAGGAAAATGTGGATTTACTGCACAAAACCTGATAAACCCAGACCTTTGGATACTTACACCTAATATGCCCTCTCCAGACATGTGTCACTGTTAGCCACCTGCGTGACTTTACGTCACAACTTCTTTAGGCCTTAGTTTAATCTATAGGCCTTAGTTTTTAATCTATAAAGTAAATTGGTTAAAACAGATCATTTGGGGCTAGAATTCTATGATCTTAAGAATTGTCCAAATTAAATTTATGAATTTTAAGTGAAAATTTCATCTTGAAAATGGTAATTGCATTCATAAATAATTTTGAATCCATGGAAGAACAAAATATAAGCATATCACAGAAACAAAGTATAATATATTAAAATATTAAGTCAACTTAATACCTGAGATAATTGATCTAATGAGCTTTTTGAAACATTATCAATATCATATTGTAGTACCTGCAAACTAAGGTTTCAGTACCATCTTGAATGTAGTTATAAATACACCTGGAAAATCAGTTTAATAGCAAATATAGGGTCATGCACCTAGTCAGGATGGTGGTATCAGGAGGATACTCCTATCATAAAAAAAAGAAAAAACTTTCCCAAAATAGCGGCAGCAGTCAGATTTGATAGTAAATGCCAAAATATGCAAGAAAAGGGAAAAAACAGAATCTTACTTCTGGCTTCACAGTCTATGCTCATGGTAAATAATTAGTGAATCACTGGACTCCCTGACGTAGTGAGCTAAAAGTCTGAAATGTTTAATTTTAAAAGTCAAAGTCCACACAACATGTTATGAACTAGGTATCATTCATAAGGTGTAATGGTGATTTTACAACTTTTCCATTTTCACCCTTCAAATCAAGACTTAGGTTACAGAATAAAAGTCTTCACTTTTCCCAAACTATTTTCAAAGAATCGTTGGGTCAATGAGAAGTCTGTAACTCATCACTACCCACATTTACAAAAGCAACACCATTACACTGCTTTCTGAAATATAAGTTAACAGTTTCTGGTTCCTTACAAACTTACCAAACATTTGGCAAATTCTTTATTTTCTGAAAGAAATCCATAACCTGGATGTACCTTAGAAATGAAAACAAAAAGCACTTTCAGTTTTATCAATTTGCAAAACCTTTACAGTAAGCACGACAGAAAGAGCATTAACGTGTTTATTGTTCAAGGGCCCTGGAGTAAGGTTACTGACTCTAACATACTGATCAGCTCTAACTCGGTTCTCCTGAGTTCGGACCCAAACGCCAAGAAATCTCCTACTTCATACTCACTTGTAGCATGCTACCTGTCTTAACCACAGTCGGGGCCGTCTCCCATCACGCCTGCCTGTCCACCTGCACTTGGCTGTGCAGTTCAACCCAACCCAAACTCTCCCCACTTTTTCTGAGACTAACTTTGGCCACAAGTCTGGAGAATTTTCTAACAGCTGGTGGGTCAAAGAATTATGTTACAGGAAACCTTTCACAAGATGGATGAAAAACTCTTATTTCCCCTTTCTTTACTGAACCAGGAACTACTACTTTCCCAAACCCTGGCTACTAAGCCAATGAACAAATTTTATTCCTGACAATATTAATATATTCAGCCACTACCCAATGAACAGTTTTTGTCAAACCTAACTAAAATCGAAGTTTGGCTTTACCTTTTCATCATTCTCTGAATTTATTTTTCTTCTAATATCTACTCTTCTTTCCCTCCTCATCCCACTCAGCCAGTCACAACCACTTCACGCTCTCCTCTCTCACAAGCCACGTTGCAACAATTTAAATTCTACCATCCTGTTCTAACCAAGTAACTTTTGACCAAACATAAATTTAGCCACCCTATTATCAGTCAGTATTGAATATATTTCTAGGAAAATAATTCTGCTATAAGTCAAATTTGTAAATGAGTCAATATCATAATCTAATCTAGAAGTATCTACACATTTAAGATTATTTTAAATGCCAGACTAAGCTTTATGAACATGGTACAGAATAATTTACACTACTACATCACAGGAAGAGTTTCACTCCAACAGTCTCATTTCATATAAACATTTAACTAAAGATTGTATTCTGATAATCTATAGTTAAAAGGTTGAAAGAGTTTTACCTTCATTAACTCTGCTAGTAAACTGTAACATCTATAATATGGGTTCATGAATTAAGTTTTTTATTTAAACATGCATCTTACTAAAACATTTCTTTCAAAAGAAATGTGAACACTAACTGAAGCACTCCAGGCTAACTGCTGGTGTTGGCTGTTTCCATCCAATTTTAGAGATAACTCTACATAGTTTTTTTTAACATTACATGTAATTAGTTCTCTGATAAAAACATACACACACACACACACACACACAACTATAACAAAACACTATTCCTGATGTCAGAACCCAGTTTTTTTCCTTGTATTCCACTCCAAACAGAATTGGGGGTGGGGAGAATTACTGATTTCTCCATGTAAATTATGTATATTCCATTGACACTATCAAACTAAAATAATTACCAACTGCATCATTTTTATTCCTGGAAGTATAACGAGGCATACATAATTTTTAAATGATTAAAATACAATTTAAAACAGGGTCTTTTGGATCCTGTTTATAATACAGATGTTTTTAAATATTCTTATTACACTGAAAGGGTTAATTCTCAAAATTAATTGGGATTTCTTTTTTTTTTTTTCCCTTAGCAAATTTGGAAATGAACTGAAACTGCTCCCTGGTGTGAAAGCTGAATCCAGCAGCCACCTGCAGGATCAGTAACCAACACTGCCAGATGCTACAAAGCCTCTGATTTCCAGTAGCGAATTCGGCCACATTTAACTCATGTGACATGAAATGCAACAGCATTTTCAATCATTCTTTCTTATTTTTTTTTTAAATACAAACTCTAGTGTTCTGCTCACTACATATGAAACAGCTGCAGTAGACAGATTCATTCAGACTCACAGCTTGGGCCCCGGTTTTCTTAATGGCTTCCATGATGGCATCCATGTTGAGGTAGCTTTTACTGGTGGGAGCTGGGCCAACACAGACCGCCTCATCCGCCATTTTCACGTGAACCTGAAGAGACAAATCTCTGCATTAACAGATTCTCCCAGCAAAAAGAACTATCTTCATCTGCAAGTATACACAAAATTGCAAATCTGAGTGTTTCCCACATCATTTATGTAGTCAGATCTCCCTCTGAATATGCACTAAGAAATTACAATGTAACAAATAAGCTCAGGAGCTATATTAACCATGATTTCATTTATTACAAGCCTAATCCACTGTCTAACTAGATAATTTCCATAATATTCCATACCAATTTGATTAAGTAAAATCACAGCAAACAACTTTAGCCTTCTATTCAGTTCATCTATACGTAAACCTTGTATCAAAAACTACTCTGTTACATGTAGCCAGGGTAGTCCAATATTTTCATAACAAGCACTCATGCCCAGTTCTAAGCAAGCTCCCCAGGAAGTGGGGATAATTAGAGAAACTGAATGAAGGGATGCAGTGAGTGTCCCTGCACAGCATCAGGTCAGCACCAGGCACAAATTAAAGCCCAGGACTAAAGAGTTCAGTATCACTACACATGAGCCAGAAAATCTTGAGAATTGTTTAAATACTCTCACATTTGATCCTCACCCATTTTAACCTTTATTCCTAAAAGAACTGATATGTGCATTCAGTTCTAAACCTACTCCAAATTCAGGAATATATGCTCCACTTTTAAGACTACTTACTACACAATGTTTCAAATCTATTTTTGCTTAAGAAAGGCTAGGCATTCAATACAGAATAAATTGCTTACTTCTAAAAGAAATCTATTCTTTTAAAATGATGAAAGGGATTCATGTATTTTTGAAACGGCTTTTCCTAACAGTTTTCCAGTGTAAGTTTAAATAAATTTAAACTCCGTTTAAATTTTACAAGGCAGGCATTAAAAACTGGAACACATTCTTATACCTGGACATGTATGACCCTCCTCCAAAAAGTCTAGGGTGGAAAATACTCGAGCATTGCTAAGTTATACTCTTCAGCTGTAAAGTAGTTTTGAAAGAAGCAATTTGTTTTAAATGAGGTCTATCAAAAAAAAAAATCAAGTCATCTTTTAGAAAGCCCTGAGTTCTCTTTATCTATTCAATAAATATTTTCAAACTAAGTAAAAAATTATATTGTGTATTGAAAGGTTAAAGATACCTGCTACCCAAGGGATTAACAGATCAATATCTTAATATAAAAGACTCAAATCTATGCAGTTTAATTTCTTTCATAAAACCCAAGGAAAGGCAGCCAAGCTCGCAAAAGGATCCTAAATATTCCCATTTCAAAGCAAGGCTCTCCTTTGTACCTTGCTTATTCCCAACTTCCAGTTGCTCTCCTCCCCTCAGACCAGAATGCCCCCCTTCTACTGCCCTCTGCCCAGTTCAGCAATGTTTTACAACAGCAATTTTGTTTTTGTAATTGTGGTTGTGGGTTTTTTCTATAAGAAAGAAACTGAATACTGAACAATCCTTTGAAAAAAATGCATCAGTCAGGGGGCTTCCCTGGTGGCGCAGTGGTTGAGAGTCCGCCTGCCGATGCAGGGGACACGGGTTCGTGTCCCGGTCCGGGAAGATCCCACATGCCACGGAGCGGCTGGGCCCGTCGGCCATGGCCGCTGAGCCTGTGCGTCCGGAGCCTGTGCTCCGCAACGGGAGAGGCCACAACAGTGAGAGGCCCGCGCGCCGCAAAGAAACAAACAAGCAAACAAAAAACTAGTACGGAATCATTGTTCATTAGATATAAAATTGTTTTTTTAGCTCCATTCTTTTGTGTCCCAGCTCCCAAGTAATTCCACGTCTGCAGTAGCGATGGTAAAAATGGGGGCCTACAGGAGCCAAAACAGTCATAGAAGGAACAATCTTCTCTAATCAATGAAACTGTGGTCCCAAGAGGACGGGTAGATTTCCCCTGCTTTTGTCACGTAGGAACACATATGCATTTGGTCTCTGCCACCAGTTCCTGACACAAGCTCCTAAAACACTTGTCATTTCCTGATGACAGGGGTGCTAGGAGCATCTTTTGTTCTAATATTTGGTCTTTGACCCCAGTTCCTGACAAGAGCTTCTAAGACCCTTGGAATCTCCGGAGTGCTAAGAGCATCTTTTTGTATGCTAATGAGATGACTGTTGGCTGGAAGCCCCTAGATAGCTGCAGGATGGGGGCTGGTCACCAGAACAACCAAGACTCCATTAGAGGGTTGGAACTTTCAGTTCCATTCCCTGAACTCAGGGGAGAGGGGAGGGGATAGAGGTTGAGTTAATCACTGATGATCAAAGACTTAACCAATCATGCCTACACAACGGAGACTCCATGAAAGCTCTACCCAACAGGGTTTGGAGAGCTCTGGGTTGCTGAGCACTTCCACACGCCAGAAAGGTGGCACACCCCAACTCCATGGGACAGAAGTTCCTGTGCTCAGGACCCTTCCAGACCTTGCCCTATATACCTCTTCAATTAGCTGTTCATTTGTATCTTTTATAGTATCATTTATAGTAAACCAGTAAATATCAAGTAAAGTGTTTGCCTGAGTTCTGTGGGTCGTTATAAACTGAGGAGGGGGTCACGGAAACCCGATTTACATACAGCTGGTTGGTGAACAGTACAGATGACAACCTAGCAGTTGAGACCAGCATCTGAAATGAGGGCCATCTGTGGGTCTGACCCGTGAACTCATGGAATCTGAGCTAACCGCAGGCAGTCAGTGTAGGAATTGGATCAAATTGTAGGACACCCAGCTGGTGTCCAGAGAGTTGGAAAACTGGTTGTTACTATGAGAAAAAATCCTACACATTTGGTGTCAGCAGCATTGTGAGTCAACAGTTTTCTTTAGGTTCCTCCATATTCTCCATACCTGGCCATGGACACAGTGTGTGCAGCAGTGCAAGGTAACTAAATTCCCAGCCTTTTAAACAAGAGGAAAAAAACAGGAAGGCCAAAGGAATGAGAGGAGAAGCTAGCTAGCATGGAAAAGTGACTCAATAAAGTTGTTTATGAACTCCTGGGCTCATTCTTAGGTTGGGCATGTATAGATATGATCCTAGTAAGCAGACCAAAGAATTTAAAAACTGAACAAAGAAGACCACATATCTCAGACTGACCAGTGGGTTACATACATGTGAGACAGTATGAATAGCATTACAAAAACCCACAGCACACAGAAAAAGGATAAGAACATGCACTCTGAAGCCAACCATGTCAACTGCTGCTAAAACAAAAATATCAACATTCTCTAAAGGATTTAAGCAACATTCACAGTCTCATAATATTCAAAATATAATCCAAAATTACTTTGCACACCAAGAACCAGGTAAATCTTAACTCTTATAGGAAAAAATCAACAGACACCAAGGCCAAGATGACAAAATTGTCACAATTATCTGACAGAGACTTTAAGGAAGCTATTATAAAAATATTCCAGCAAGCAACTGTGAACACTCTTAGAACAAATGAAAAACTAGAAAGTATCAGAAAACAGAATTGCTAAAAAGAAATCCATGAAAAACTCTAGAACTGAAATATACAACCTTTTTTTTAAAAAAAAAACAATGGATGGGCTCAACAGCAGAGGAAAGAATCAACAGACTTGAAGGTAAGTTAAAAGAAAGTATCCAATCTGAGTCAGAAAGAACAGAGATTGGAAAAAATTAACAAAGCTTCAAGGAACTATGGAACAATCACAAAAGGTCTAATATACATGTTACCAGAGAAAAAGAAGAACAAAATAGCATGGTGCTGAGAAAATATTTTTAAGAAATAATGGCTGAAAATTCCCTAACTTTGTTAAAGACATAAACCTACAGATTCAGGAACCTCAAAGAATCCCAAACAGGATAACAACAGAAGTTGATGACCAAACACATATAATCAAACCACTGAAAACTAAAGACAAAGAAAAAATTCTGAAGGCAAAGAAAAACAACACATTAACTATAGGGGAACTCAGAAGCTAGAGAGACCAGAAAGAAGTATTCAATATTCTTAAACTGCTAGAAAGAAAGAAGTGTCAACCCAAAATTCTATATGCAAAACAATATCAGAATGAAGGTGAAATAAAGACATTCTCAGATGAAGGAAAGCTAAGAGAATTAACTGCCAGCAAATCAGCTCTACAAGAAGTGCTAAAGAAAGTTCTTCAAACAGAAAGGAAATGACATTAGAAACTTGGAACATCAGGAGTGAAGGATTAGCAACAGAAATGGTAAATATCTGGGTGAATATAATAAACAATTTTCCCCCTCTTAGTTCTTTAAAACATGTTTGACTATTGAAAGTAAAAATCTTAACAATGTCTGATGCAGTTTTCAATGTATGTAGATAAAATACATAAGAAAACCATAACATTAAAGGGAAAGAATAAAGATACCTATATGGTAGAAAGATTTCTACATTCCAATTGAGGTGGGAAAATATGAATTCTAAATAGATTATGAAAACCCTGGTGGTGCAGTGGTTAAGAATCCGTCTGCCAAGGGCTTCCCTGGTGGCGCAGTGGTTAAGAATCCACCTGCCAATGCAAGGGACACGGGTTCGATCCCTGGTCCGGGAAGATCCCACATACCATGGAGCAACTAAGCCCGTGTGCCACAACTACTGAGCCTGCGCTCTAGAGCCTGCGAGCCACAACTACTAAGCCCACACGCTGCAACTACTGAAGCCCACACGCCTAGAGCCCGTGCTCTGCAACAAGAAGCCACCGCAATGAGAAGCCCACGCACCACAACAAAGAGCAGCCCCCACTTGCCATAACTAGAGAAATCCCACGCACAGCAATGAAGACCCAAAGCAGCCAAATAAATAAATAAATAGGAAAAAAAAAGAATGTCTATTGTAATCCATAGAGTAACCATTTTAAAAAAAAAAAAACTAAACAAGATATAGTCAGAGGGCTTCCCTGGTGGCGCAGTGGTTGAGAGTCCGCCTGCTGATGCAGGGGACGCCGGTTCATGCCCCGGTCCGGGAAGATCCCAAATGCCACGGAGCGGCTGGGCCCGTGAGCCATGGCCGCTAAGCCTGCGTGTCCGGAGCCTGTGCTCCGCAACGGGAGAGGCCACAACAGTGAGGGGCCCGCGTACCGCCAAAAAAAAAAAAAAAAAAACACAAAAAAAAGATATAGTCAGAAACACAGCAGATGAACTAAAAAGGAATACTAAAAAAGGTTCAAATAACCCAAAAGATGACACAATATGGGTAAAAGGAACAAAAACTAGATGGAAAAACAGGAAATAATAAAATGGCAGCCTGAGACCCAAACATATCAATAATTAATCATAAGGGTCTAAATACACGAATTAAAGGATACAGTCAAATAGTTTCTTTAATATGACCAAACTATATGCTGCCTGCAAGAAATTCACTTTAAATATAATGATATAGGTAGTTTAAAAGCAAGATAGCGGGGAAAACGTACCATGCAACATTCAACGAAAGAAGGCTGGAATGCTGGTATTAGTATCAGACAAAGCAGACTTCAGAGCAAAGAAAGTTCCAAGCGATAAAGAAGACTATTACATGATAACGAGGGTGAATCTGACAAAAAGATATAATAATTCTTAATGTGTAGGTACCTAAAAACAGTGCTGGAGAAACAAACACCCAATTGTTGTTGGAGATTCCAACACGCTTCTCTCAATAACAAACTAGTAGTAGAAAATTAGCATGAATAGAGAGAAACTGGACAATACTATCAATCATCTGTATCCAACTGACATTTATACACTACTGCACCCAACAAAAGAAGATGAAACAATCTTTTCAAGTACACATGAAACAGTCACCAAGATAAACCATACCTACATCATGAAACAAACCTTAACGCACTGAAAAGAAACAAAACAAACAAATGTGTCCTCTGGCCATAAAGGAATTAAACTGGAAATCAGTAACAAATAACAGAAAAATCTCCGAACGCTTGGAAATTAAACAATTGTTAATAACCCATGAATAAAACAGGAAAATTAGAAAATATTTTGAACAAAAGTGAAAATACAATATATCAAAAATTATTAGATGTACCTAAAGCAGTGCTTACAGAGGAAATTACAGCATTAAATGTTATATACTAAAATATATCTCAAATCAGTCATCTAAGCTCCCACCTTAACAAATCAGAAAAAGAGGGGAAAAAAACCTGAAGCAAATAGTAAGAAGAAAATAATAAAGAACAGATATCAATGAAATTGAAAGGAGAAACACAATAGGAAAAAATCAAACATAAAGCTAGTTCTTCAAAAATATCAGTAAAATTGATAAACCTCAAACAAGACTAACGAAAAGAAAAGAGAAGGTACAAGTTATTATCAATATCCAAAATGAAAGACAGATTTTCACTACAAACTACACAGACATCAAAAGGATAATAAAGAAATTCCAAGAACAACTCCATTCATATAAACTGGACAACTCAGGTGAAATAAACCAGTTCCTTGAAAACAACATACTAAGAAAACACACTCAACATGAAATAGATACCTGAATAATCCTATAACTATTGAAGAAATCGAATTCATAGTTTAAGATCTTCTGAATAAGGAATTTCCAGGCTCAGTTGATTTCACTGGAAAATTCTACCAAATATTTAAAGATATGAAACCAATTCTATACACGCTTATCCAGAAAAAAAAAAAATGAGAAGGAACATTTCCCAGTTCATTTTATAAAGCCAGCATTATCCTGATACCAAAGAGAATACACAAAGAGAAAACTGCAGACCAAGATCCCTCATACCAGTGATGAAAAAACTAGTAATAAAATATTAAGAAATCTAATCTAAAGGTAAGACTTGAGGAACACTGGCTGCCAAGTTGGAAATAATTGTTTGGTACAATCAGAAAAAGATTTCCCTAAGGATAGTTCAAGGGTGATTTTAATGGGTTTAAAGTAATCTGAAGTAGCTGGTTCTGATTACCAGTTTTTTATTCTTTTTCTAAGAATAATACACCACAATCAAGCAGAGTTTATGCCCAAAACACAAGATTGGTTCAATATTTAAAAACCAGCCACTCAATGTAAAATATCATATTACAATCAAAAGAAAAAAATACACATAAACATGTCAATTGATTCAGAAAAAGCATTCATGATGAAAAAAAAAAAAAAACTCTTGGAAAACCAGAAGTAGACAGGATCTTCCTCACCCTGATAAAGAGCATCTACAAAAATCTACAACTAACACCAAACTTCAATACTGACCAACTGAATGCTTTTCCACTAGATTGGAAAATATGCACTATCACCAATCTTATACCAAATCATAACGTAGAGTTCTCAGCCAGTGCAATCGGGAAAGAAAAAGAAATGAGGCATACAGATCATAAAAGAAGAAATAAAACTGTTACTGTTCACACACAGCATAATCGTCTTCATAAAAAATCCAAAGGGATCTACCAAAATCCTCCTAGAACTAGTGAGTTTAGCAAAATCACAAGATACAAGATCAACATGTAAATATTAATCATGCATCTACTATTAGCAATGTACACTGGAAACCTAAATTTAAAAAAAAAACATTTTAAGAACCTCACAAAAAAATGAGATACTTAGGTATAAAATCTAACAAAATATGTACAGGATCTGCATGCTGAAAACTAAAAATGCTGATGAAAGAAACCAAAGGAGACCTAAATAAAATAAGAGACCTCCCATGTTCATGGATAGAAAGCCTCATCATAGTAAAGAAGTCAATTCTCCCCAAACTGATACAATTACAATCAAAATTCCAGACGGATTTTTAGTAAATATAGACAAAATTCTAAAATTTATTTGGGAAAGCATAGAAACTAGACTAGCTAAAACAATTCTGGATAAAAAAGAATAAAGCTGGAGGAATCCAATTTTAACACTGATGATAAAACTACAGTAATCAAGACAATGTAGTATTACCAAATGGACAGACAGATACAGATCAATGGACTAGAAAATAGAGTCCAGAAATAGAATCATACAAGTCACTATTTGATTTTCCACACAGGTACAAAGCAATACAATAGGGAAATGATAGTCCTTTAGTCCTTTCAACAAATGGTTGGAACAGCTCAACATCTATATGCAAACAAAACAGCATGAACATAGATGCAAAACTCCTCAACAACATACTAGCAAATTGAATCCAACAATGTATTAAAAAAAATTATACACCACAACCAAGTGGGATCTATCCCTAGGCATGCAAGACTGGTTGAACATTCGAAAATCAATTAATGTAAACCATCATATCAACAAGCTAAAAAAAGAAAAATCACATGATCATATCAATAAAAGCAGGAAAAGCATTTGACAAAATCCAACACTGTTCATAATAAAGACCTCTCAGTAAACTAGAAATAAAGGGGACTTTCTCAAGTTGATAGACTATCTACGAAAAACCTACAGCTAACATCATATTTACTGATGAGAAACTCTAAACATTCCCATTAAGATCAGGAACAAGGCAAGGATGTTCCCTTACTACTGCTTTTCAGCATCATACTGGAAGTCTCAGACAATGCAGTAAGACAAGGAAATAAGTATACAGATTGGGAAGGAACATATAAAACTATCTTTGTTCACAGATGACATGATCATCTAATAGCAAGAATGCAGGATACAAGATTAATATAGAAAAGTCAATTTGTTTTCCTATATACCAACAATGAACAAGTGCAATTTGAAATTTGAAACACAATACCATTTACATTAGCACCCAAAAAATGAAATACTTAAGGATAGGTCTAATAAAATATGTACAAGATCTATATGAGGAATATTACAAAACTCTGATGAAATCAAAGAAAAACTAAATAAACGGAGAGAAATTCTATCTCCATGGATAGACACAATATTGTCAAGATGTCAGTTCTTCCCAAGTTGATCTATAAATTCAATGCAAAATCCCACCAAGTTATTTTGTGAATATCAACAAACCTATTCTAAAGTTTATATGAGAGGCTAAAGACCACAACAGCCAACACAATACTGAAGAACAAAGTTGGAATATTAACACTCAACATCAAAACTTACTGTAAAGCTACAGTAAGCAAGACAGTGTGATAATCAGCAAAAGATCAAATAGATCAATGGAATAGAATTGAGGACCCATAAATATACCCCCATAAACAGACAACTGATCTTTGACAAAAGAGAAAAAGCAATACAATGGAGCAAAGATAGCCTTTTCAACAAATGGTGCTGGCATAACTGAACATCCACATGCAAAACAATTATAATCTAGACACAGACCTTACACTCTTCACAAATATTAGCTCAAAATGGTCCATAGACCCCAATGTGAAACACAAAACTATAAAACTCCTAGAAGATAACAAAGGAGAAATCCTAGATGACCTTGGGTATGGCAATAACTTTTTAGATAAACGACACCAAAGGCACAGTCCATGAAAGAAAGAATAAGCTAGACTTTATTAAAATTAGTAACTTCTCTGCAAAGACAATGTCAAGAGAATTAGAAGACAAGCCACAGACTGAAAGAAAATATATGCAAAAGCCACATCTTTTAAAGGACTATTTTCCAAAATATACAAAGAACTCTTAAACTCACCAATAGGAAAACAAACAACCCAATTAAAAAATGAGCCCAAGACCTTAATAGACACCTCACCAAAGAAGATATACAGATGGCAAATAAGCACTTGGAAAGATGCTCCACATCACATATCAGGAAAATGCTAATTAAAACAAGATACCACCACACACCTATTAGAATGACCAAAATCCAGAACACTGACAACATCGAATGCTGATGAGGATGTGGAACAACAGGAACTCTCATTCACTGCCACTGGGAATGCAAAATGGTACAGCTACTTCAGAAGATAGTTTGGTGATTTGTTACAAAACTAAACATGATCTTACCATATGATCTGGCAATCACACCCCCATGTCCACACAGAAACCTACACACATTTATAACAGCTTTATTCATAACTGCCAAAAGCAAACGAGATGTCCTTCGGTAGGTGAATGAATGAATAAACTGTAGTAATCTAAACAACAGAATTATTATTCAGCACTAAAAAGAAATGAGCTATCAAGCTATGAAAAGACACAGAGAAACCTTAACTTCATACTACTAAGTGAAAGAAGCCAATCTGAAAAAGCTACATACTCTACGATTCCAATTATATGACATTCTGGAAAAGGCAAAACTATGGAGACAGTAAAAAGGCTGGTGGTTGTCAGGGTTTGGGGGGATGGCAAGGGATGAACAGGCAGAGCACAGAGGACCTTTAGAGCAGTGAAAATACTCTGTATCATACTGTAATGATGGATACATGTCATTACACATTTGCCTAAACCTATAGAATGTACAACACCAAGAGTGAACCCTAATGTAAACTACGGACTTTGGGTAATTATGATATGTCAATGTAAGCTCATTCACTTGCAATATATGCACCACTCTGATGGTAGACGTTGATAATGGAGAGGCCATGCATGTGTGGAGACAGCGGGTGTATCGGAAATCTCTACACTTTCCTCTCAATTTTGCTATGAACCTAAAACTGCTCTTTTAAAAAAAAGTAGTTAGAAAAAAGTATATGTGAAAGCATTTCTTATCAAGAGGAAAAATTACATGAAACCCTTCACAAATAGGTTTGTGTAGTTTTGAAACTGTTCTCCCCTATAAAGACCATCCCTGTTGAGTTTCATCAGTGTAGCCTAGGGATCTGTAATACTTAATTGAAATAGCTCGCTGAAGTTACTTTGCTATATTTAATTATAAATTCCCTTTTACTAAAATATCTAGCAACCATTTAAGGAATACATTATAGATCTGGGAACTAAACTAATATATGACTAATTCACAGGAAGACTTGGAAGGCACTAAACAGTTATTTACAAAATAAGACATTTAAAACTACTATCTGTATCAGTTTTACCTGTACTGTCTCCCACATAGAAAGACACGATTCCTGCCCTTTGTCCCACACCTACAAGCTTCCGCCGACAGACCACACCTCACTCCCAGTATCTAGATAGCGCTTTGCAATAAACATATTGGATGGATGCATGACTGAAGATGGCAATAATAGAATTTATCTGAATTGGAGCCTCTCTTCCTTAGGATAGGCTTTGACTCAAATAAATTGATATATCAGATATAAATCTACTACTGCCATTCAGACAACCTTATATCTTCCTGAAGATGCCTCCTGGACTCCTCCTTTTGCTACTCCAAATTGGCAGTTGCCGTTGTGACAACCGAGAAAAGAGGAGCAGCAAGTCCCAAAAGAAGCCGTCCCAAGTAGGGTCAACGCACTGGCTGCCGCTAGAGGTAGCTAGCAAATGAGTACCTACACAAGCTGAGCAGCGCTGATTCACAGATTAGGAACCAGTCTACGGGGTTGGCTCAGGACCTCTGCACACACTGCATCATTTGCCCAGCTAATAGCTGGCTCTCATCTCTCAGGTCTCACCTTACACTTTACCCCCCTCAGAGAATTTCCCTGACCACCATTATTCTCTCTCAGCAACTAGTCTGTTTCCTTCATAACACTTACCACAATTTGTAATTATTTGTTTGCATGTTTTCTTTTTTTCTTTTTTTTTTTTTTTGCGGTACGCGGGCCTCCCACTGCCGCGGCCCCTCCCGCCGCGGAGCACAGGCTCCGGACGCGCAGGCCCAGCGACCACGGCTCACGGGCCCAGCCGCTCCGCGGCACGCGGGATCCCCCCGGACCGGGGCACAAACCCGCGCCCCCTGCATCGGCAGGCGGACCCCCAACCACTGCGCCACCAGGGAAGCCCTGCACGTTTTCTTATTTTATATCTATCTCTACCACTAGACTCTAAGTGCCATGAGAGCAAAAATCATGTTTCTCCTGGTCACTATTCTAATTTCAACGACTAGCATAGCATCTGGCCCACAACAGGCACTAATAAACAGTGGCCTTCAAGGTAATAAACCTGACTTTCTTTGGGGGAGGAAAGGGACTTTTTCATATACTTAGCATGGGAAGTAATATGCTACAATGGGAAGAGTACAATTTGGGAACCACACATAATTAGAACCTCAGCTCCATTGCTTACCTAGCTAAATGATCTCTGACAACCTATTTTATATCTTGAAGCCCCAATTTTCTCAAAACAATGACAGTAATACTTCCCTTACATAATCACTCTGATTCTCTAGTATACTGTAGATATGCAATAAGTGATAGCTATTAGTACTTCTTAAAATGATCATCCTTCCATCCACTAAGAGGTCTTAAATGAGTGACACTATAACAGAAACGAATCAAGTCAAAGTCTTATAAACATGGCAATATCAAAAATACTATATTTATAAGGTAAGCTGTATTTTCAAACCTTTTATTTAACGTATGCTTTTTCAGTAAGACTACAGAACTTCTAAACCTGCTTCAGTAGATGTTTAGAGAAAACTAAATCCACGATTAGGTATTTTTTCATATCATCGAGTATTAACTACATGGAAACCCATAATGTTCTTTTTCAAACCATGCTGTTTGAAGTCACCAGGAACTTTCAAAAACACAAAAACAGAAGGTAAACTCACAATATTTCACTGTTTTGTTTTTAAACTTTTAGTATCAGTAAAAGGATAAAGGTCTTACTAACAAAAATTAAGGACTTAGGGACACCCTTTTCATTTTACAAATGAAAATTTTCACAAGTCACTTTCCACAGATTAAAAATTGGAATGTTTTTATTAAACAGCAAGTATACAAACATATATACGAATAAAATAATTCATACATAAAGATACTGATATAAATCCTTTTTTTTTTCCCTGCCCAAATGTAATTTTTGCCTTGCTGCTAAATAGTCACAGTCCTTCCTTACTGGAATGATTGGTTTATCTTTAACTCCACAGAGCTTAAACTATCAGTCTTTTAAGAAGCTTTGACAGGTTTTGACGATTTAACCTGCTGAGCTCACAGCACCCAAGGGAGGGTCCTGGTTGCAAGTTTTATTTCTAATACAGCTGACCACTAATACCCGACTCCACAGATAATGGATTTCAATAACCACCACCCACAGGTTAACACTTCAAGTAGTACCCATAATATTGCTTTAATTAAGTTAATACATGAAGGTCACAGTTTGGTATAAAGTTTTATTACATTTGGCAGTGCTTACAATAAAAAAAAAAAAGGAACTGTATGTGTTCATCTATACAGTAACTCTATAAATTTGCCTATAGATATAATCCAGTTTGCTCAGAGATTTATACTGCATTTCAATTTATTTTCTAAAAGGAATTCAGTTTATTAGTTCCATTTCCCAAAATATGTACATTTCTAGCATTTCTAGCCAGTAGTTTCTCTAACCATGCTGGGCACAGAATGGGTCTACCTGGCACAAAGAGGCCACCCACTAGAGCAAAAAGATTCCTACCACTACCATGCCCACCCCCTGATTTTGGAGCATTGTGATGGTAGAAAAGATTAATGCTTTGATTTGTCTTGTGTCTAATGATTAGCTTCATGTGTTAAATATTAATGTCTTCCGGACAGAATGAAATTATTTTTTCATTTTGAAAAATAAAGATATATAAAATTTGTTTTTGAACCTAAACACTTTATGCAGTAGAAAACAAGCCAAAGAGTCTTTTTACAACAAATATCATGAAAAGGCAAAGCAAACAAATGTTTAAATGAATCTGAAATTAAAGGTTCACTCTAAAGTGTTAAAATGAGATACTGTATTTTAATACACAAATCGCACAGTCAGCAGGGTTGATACATTTTTCTATTTTTATATGTAGTATTAGGTAATTTGAGGTTATTTTAGAGAAAAGCAAAAAAATGGTGGCTGAATTTATACATATTGAATTCAGCAATAATTGTATTTTTAAAATACACAACCTGACAAGCACTATGGTAGATAATAATGAATCAGCATGGGAGCCATTTAATATACTTCTTGATTAACTCATTGCCTGTCCACTTTGCACACAGACATGCTTACATGTCATAATCGTCATAATTCCCATCATCCCCACTGCTAACACTCAAGCTCCTTGATTAGTGCACAACTCCCAGACGAGCCATTGCTAATGCTAAATAATTCTCTTCAGCCTCCTGCTACTATTCTGCAGGATCTCCAATTAAATATAATGTCCCTGATGAGCCATATTAATGTGAACAAATTCCTACCAGGAATCCTATCTTATTCCATTTTCCCCAAAAATGTAGAGAAAGTAATTTAGCCAAGCCAAAGATAATCAAAACATTTTAAACTGATATAGTATAATGTCTCGGCAAAATATGTTATTCCAAAGACAATAAAAGAAAAAGGGTAGAAAAAGTAATGTCTAAACATGTTAAATGCTTTCTTCTCCTGATTAATTTGTTCTTCACTGAAAAGTCTAGTGTTTTAAATATGCATAGGTAGATACATTGCATTCTTTTTTTTTTTTAGATACATTGCATTCTTAATCCAAAAAGGTTACTGAAAGCTAAGTTTTATGAGAAAAGTGAGCAGTAGCAAGTTTTAAAGCAAATATGCCATTTAAAAACCTTTAATTATCTAATTACCAGAACTCCAAGGTCCATAATCACATTAATGAAACCAATTCCTTCCTTCCCATTAAATGCAGTATTACAGTCACTATCAGAGGCTTTGCCATGGAACTTTATGTTGCTGATAAGAAAACTTCATCTTGAACAATGACAACTATAAGTATTTTTTGTAAGAATGAATTAAGAATCTTATAGATTTTCTATTGCAATCTAAAAGGCTGGGAAGGCTTCTGACCTAATTAAGACTAACTGGGAAACATGGACTATGATGGCCACCATCTTAAAATATTCTGTACTAGTAAAAGCAATTTAAGAAAATGTTGTTTAAATATACCATCTCAACTACACACACACATATAACAAAAGGTCACCTGATTTTTCAGTTACCACCCCCAAAAAGTTTTACAAACTTCACTCTGGTCATTTATTCCTATTTGAGGATTAATAATTACATTAGCTGAAAATAAGTCCATTAACAGATTTTGTGAAATAATTTTTTAAAAATTAAGAACTTTAACTCCTTTTCAAATTAAAAAAATAAGGTTGAAAAATATCCTGAAAAGTAAATCATGTAAATGAGAAAAGGTAAATGGTTTTGACACTTAAATTGCTTTCAACTCTATGTACACCTAGGATAAAAGTGAAGATATTCTAACAAAAATATAAACAGGTAAGTTTATTAAAAGATATATATATGAAAAGATATAAAATAAAGATATTTTAACAACCCCATAAAATTTTTATAAGGTTTTCCCTAAGGTCTTTTATACCTTCGCCTACATTAATGTATTCCATCTCCATTTACCTGATCATTACCCTCCAGTTTGTTCAGCTGGAACCAACATACACTAATTACATAGACATCACGAAGTCCTATTTGTCCTCAGTACCTCCCCAGACAGCAGGGAAATCATATCAAGGGTAGGCACGCTAAGTGATGATTCCCCCCACCTTACTGTCAATCATCCCAGAGTGCTCACAGGAAACCCCACTCAACCTCATTACTGAATCCTAAGGGTAAGACTACAATACTCACCAGGAATCATACTTCAAACAGCAGGCTGCCTGGCCAAGATGTGAGTCACAATGACTACTTCCCTGATTTTAGGTTTTGGTGTTAATGCAGTAAATACCAAGTATTTCTCATTTCAATCCAATGTTACTATACACAGACAAAGCAACAAAATATTGGTAAGTTCAGTTTAGGAGTCCAGCTACGAAATATAGTCAAAGGTTGAAGTACAGAATCATTTAATCTCATTTAAAAAAAAAAATCAAAACCCTAACTTCAGAGGTTTAAAACAAATATAACAATATTTTGCTACTTCTTATGGAAAGGCTTCCTAGTCTTTTTACTTGAAAACACACATACATACATAAAGTAAGTTATCATAAAAGTAAAGAAAGTTATCTAACAACCATTTTGAGAAGTACCAACACAACAATCTCTAAATTCTCATAATTATTTGTTCCCACTATTCACCAAACTAATGAAGTAAGACCTACCTACCCATTTAAAAAGTCCCAGTCACCAAAACCATCAAACATTTCTCATTCCTTATTATTTCTTAACTTCTCTGGGACTACCTAAAATCACAGTACATTAGTGGCATAAAACCCTACAATCCACCTGTCCTGCCTTCTAAGTCAATATAATATTAATAAGGTCCTCTTAAACAAATAAAATCTCCCACATCAGCCCTCTACCTAAAATCTAATCAATTTATTTCATAAATGTCTCTTCTTGCTCCAAAATTTTATGTAATGGTCCCAATAATTTTCACTTTATAAGGTATTACAATTTTTTTTTTTTTTTGGCCGCACTGTGTGGCATGCACGATCTTAGTTCCCTGACCAGGGATCGAACCTATGCTCCGTGCAGTGAAAGCGTGGAGTCTTAACCACTGGGTCGCCAGGAAAGTCCCCAATATTTCTTTAATATCTGTTAGTACAGTTCCCTCTTCAATTTTCCTCAAAATTGTCTAGGCCATTCTTGCATATTTACTCCTTTGTCAATCCCCCCCACCACTGTTACATTATTACATTTATTAGGATTTAATACAAAAACGTAGATCTAGAAATAACTAGCATTGACAATATTGTTTCCTTATATAAAAATAAGTTCTCATATAAGTTGTATGAATGCATTTTAAATTCATATCATAAAGTGTTTTATCTTTGCCACCACTTCCATGAGGTTAAATTTTCTTAAGTTGTATTTTCTATCTTGTTGATATTTAGGAAAGCTACAGATTTCTTTGTATTTATTTTTTAACTACCACAGAGACTTTTCTTACTGTTTCTAAAGAGTTGTTCAGTTGCCGGTATAACTAGAAACTCGATACAATCTTATTATTTCTGCCTTTCCTGTCCACCATTTTATAACTCTTGCCTAATTGCATTGCCGAGCACTTCTAGGATGCTATTAAATACTAGTGGTGACGGTAAATGTATGGGTCTTCATCCTGACTTCCATGAGAATGCTTCCTATGAGGTATGACATTTTCATTCTGGGAGGGCAGTATTTATTTAATCCTGTTTTACTAAGGATTTTACAAGGAGAAGACAGTGAATTTCTTTTACATGACATCTAGGCTTCCATCAAGATGATCATATAGTTTTCCTCCACTAACCTATTAGTATATTTAATTAAATTAATAGTGTCTAATATTGAACCATACTGAAATGTCATGAATACACTGCATGACTGCAGCATATTACTTAAATAAATTTTACTCTATTTCCTATTACTTAGGATTTCTTCTATCAATATATAATTACAGTCATTGTAATTTTATTTTTTGCTTACTATCTTTGCCCAGATTTTGATTTCTGAGTTACTATGCTGGTTTCATAAAAAGAAATGGAAATCTGGGCTTCCCTGGTGGCGCAGTGGTTGAGAGTCCGCCTGCCGATGCAGGGGACACGGGTTCGTGCCCCGATCCCGGAAGATCCCACATGCCGCGGAGCGGCCGGGCCCGCGAGCCATGGCCGCGGAGCATGTGTGTCCGGAGCCTGTGCTCCGCAACGGGAGAGGCCACAGCAGTGAGAGGCCCGCGTACAGCAAAAAAAAAAAAAAAAAAGACTCAAAAAAAAAAAAAAAAAAAAAGAAATGGAAATCTATTTTTCTTTCTCTAAGTCTAGAGCAATTTAAATAGTGTCAAAATTTCTTTAAAAAAAAAATTTCTTGCTTCCTGAAAATTTCAAAGAATCCTTGCAAGAATCTCTAGGCCTGGACACTCAGAGTCCTTTAGTCAATTATTTCCTACCTTATTCAGGTGCTTTCATGCACAGAGTTGCAGGCCTATACATAATTATTTGTCACCAGTTTTGTAAACTGAGCAAAACAAAATAACTACCTAACATTTTTTAAAGGCTTTTTTTCTTTTTTTTTTTGCCGTACGCAGGCCTCTCGGTGCTGTGGCCTCTCCCGTTGCGGAGCACAGGCTCCAGACGCGCAGGCTCAGCGGCCATGGCTCACGGGCCCAGACGCTCCACGGCATGTGGGATCTTCCCAGACCAGGGCACAAACCCGCGTCCCCTGCATCGGCAGGCGGACTCTCAACTACTGCGCCACCAGGGAAGCCCTAAAGGCTTTTAAAACCAGGTTAAACCCCACTTTCAATAATGAACAGAACAACCAGAAGATCAGCCATGAAACAGATGACTTAAATATCCCTATGAGCCAACCAGTCCTAAAAGACATCTATAGAACACTCCACCCAGCAGCAGCAGAACACACATTCTTAAGTTCACATGGAACATTCTCCAGGACAGATCATATGCTAGTCCATAAAACAAACATCAAAAACTTTTAAAGGATAGAAACAGTAGAAAACACATTCTCTGACCAAAAAAGAAGGAAATTAGAAATCAGTAATAGAAAGAAACTTGGGAAACTTGTAAATATGTGGAATTAAACAACAAACTCCTAAATAACAAGTGGGTCAAAGAAGAAATCAAAAGGGCAACCAGAAATTACTTTCAGAAATGAAAATGAAGATACAATATGGCAAAACAGGGGATGCAGCTAAAACAATAGAGAAAAATGAACGGTTAAACACCTATATTAAAAAGACCTCAAAACAACCTAGTTTTCTACTTTAAGAAACTATTTTTTAAAAGAGCAAACTAAACCCAGAGTGAGCAGAATGAAGGAAACAAAAACTAGTGTAAATAGAAATGAAGTAGAGAATTTAAAAAGAGAGAAATCAATGATACCAAAAGTCGGTTCTTTGAAAAGGTCAATGAAACTGAAAACCGTTAGCTAAAATGACAAAGAAAAAATGAAAAAACTCAAATAACTAAAACCAGGAATGAAAGAGACATTACTGCCAGCCTTATAGAAATAAAAATGATAAAGAAATACTATAAACAATCGCATAGCAATAAATGATAACTTAAGATGAAATTGACAAATTCCTAGAAAGACAAACTATAGACACTAACTAACTCAGGAAGAAACAGAAAATCTCAATAAATCTACAAGAGACTGAATTAGTAATCAAACAACTACCCACAGAGAAAAGCTCAGACCCAGATGGCTTCACTGGTGAATTCCACCAAACTTTAAGGAATAATTAATACCAATTCTTCACAAACTCTTCCAAAACAACAGAAGATGAGAGAACACTTCCCATCTTATACTATGAGGCCAGTATCACTCTGACACCAAAAACAAAAACATCAAACGAAAAGAAATCTATAGACCAATATCTCTTATAAACACGGATGAATAATTCTCTACAAAACACCAGCAAACTGAATCCAGCAATATACACAAAGGACTATACATCATGACCAAGTGTGATTTATCCCAGGAATGCAAGGCTAGTTTAACATCCAAAAGTTAATTAATGTAATATACCATATCAATGGAATAAAGGATAAAAACCACATTATCATCTCAGTAGACACAGCAAAACCATTTGAAAAAATCCAACACCCAATCATGACAAAAACTCTCAACAAACTAGGAACAACAGGGCACTTCCTCAACCTAATAATGGGAATTTATGAAAATCCCAGAGCCTAAATCAAACTTAGTTGTGGAATACTGAATGTTTTCCCCCTAAGACGAGGAACAAAACAGGATGTCTGCTCTCACCACTCCTTTTCAGTATCATTCTGGAAATTAAAGCAAGGGAAATCAGGCAAGACTATGAAATAAAAAGCATCCAGTTAGAAAAGAAAGAAGTAAACCTATCTCTCTTTACACATGACATGATCTTCTAGAGAGAATCCTAAGGAATCTATTATATTTTTTAAAACTATTAGAACTAATAAACAAGTTCAGCAAGGTTGCAGGACACAAAATCACTATAAAAAATCAACTGTATTCCTATACACCTGCAATTAACAATAAAAATTGAAATTAAAAAATTGCAATTCTAGGGAATTCCCTGGTGGTCCAGTGGTTAGGACGTCACTCTTCCACCGTAGGGGGCACAGGTTCAATCCCTGGTTAGGGAATGAAGATCCTGCAAGCCGCATGGTGTGGCCAAAAAAAAAAAATGAGGATGAAATTGCAATTCTAATAGCCTCAGAAATAATATTAAAATACTTAGGAATAAATATAGCAAAGTAAGTGCAAAACTTATACTGTGAAAACTACAAAACATTGTTGAAAGAAATTAAAGCAACGTAGATAAGTGGAACAACATCAAACGGAATATCCATGCTCACGTATAGGAGGACTTAAAAATGTTGAGATAAAGATATTTCTCAAACTGATATACAGATAAAACATAATGCCTATCACAATCCCAGCAGGATACAGTTTTCCACTAGGACCATTTTCCCCTCATAAACCATTGTCTACAAATCTTTTCAAAGAATAATAAGGGCCTGGAGAATGACACATAAAAGACAATTCATGACTTGATAAGAGGCTTAGCCCCTATTTTGCTCTCTCTGGCCCTGACCATTTCCCACTGGAGTACTTTACATTGCTTGTTGACTCTGGCCTCATCCCCTGGATGCAGATGCACTAATCTCATCAATACGTATGAACTGTTTTCCTGGGTAAAGCCTGACTTTGAGACTGCTCTGGGTCAGTCTTCTCAAAGAAAGCAAGAGAACTTCCTCAACAGAGAACAGGATATCATACTATTTTAAGACAATCCAATAAGCAAACTAGACTGATAACTGCAAACCCTCCCTAGAAGCACCTAAAAATCCCAGAATATAACAAACTTCTTTAAATGAAGTTTGGCTTACAAGAACCACAAGCAATCCCTAGGGATCAAGAAGAAGCTAAAAGCCAGACAGTATCCACTAGAGCTGATACCACTAATCTTAGAGAGTATAAGTGGGGATCTGAATAACCTAGAGAACTGAGTTTTAACTCTCAGAGAAAGGAACCAATTGTGAGCTGAAGATTTGAAGGAAAACTCCTACATAAGGCCATGTTGTTCAAAGGTTACATCCTCAGGACTTCCCTGGTGCTCCAGTGGCTAAGACTCCACGCTCCAGTGCAGGGGGCCCGGGTTTGACCCCTGGTTGGGGAGCTAGATCCCACATGGCACAACAAGGACTACATCCTCAGTGAAGGGGGGTGAGGTTTATAATCTACTAAGTAGGGAGAAGACATACTTACTATCAGCTGTGCTTCAAAGTAAAGGAAAAAGTCTCCTCAGGAAACTAGAAACCTGGGCCTATTTAACAGAGGGAGGGAGGGTGGGTGTGGGTGTGGGTGTGGGTGGGTGTGTGGGTGTGGGTGTGTGGGTGGGTGGGTGTGTGGGTGTGTGGTTTCATCTGGTTTTGCCCCATCCTCATAATTCAGCAACCTTCGTGCCAAGAAATTAATATAAAAATTAGTCAGTGATACCCCGGACAACCCAAACCATGTGGAGTTCAACAATAAAGATACCAAATATGAGGTCACAAGACAAAATCTACACATGTGAGGAAACAATCCATCGTGAGGAAGAGTCAGAAATAGAAATAGATACATAAGATCTTGAAGTAAAATAACAAAATGAAAGAAACTTTAAAGTAAGTATGCTATAAATAAGACACGAAAGGACTCAAATACGTTAAGAAAAAAGACAAAACAAAAATCAGGCAGGGCACAGTGGTTGACAGTCCGCCTGCCGATGCAGGGGACACGGGTTCGTGCCTCAGTCCAGAAAGACCCCACATGCCGCGGAGCGGCTGGGCCCGTGAGCCATGGCCGCTGGGCCTGTGCATCTGGAGCCTGTGCTCCGCAACGGGAGAGGCCACAACAGTGAGAGGCCCGCGTACCACAAAAAAAAAAAAAAAAAAAAAAAATCAGGCAGGGAATTTCCTGGCAGTCCAGGGGTTAGTACTCCGCACTTTCACTGCCAAGGGCACGGGCTCAATCCCTGGTCAGGGAACTAAGATCCCGCAAGCCACATGGCGCAGCCAAAAATAAAAATAAAATGTGCTTTAAAAAAAAAACACAGGGCTTCCCTGGTGGCACAGTGGTTGAGAGTCCGCCTGCCGATGCAGGGGGCGTGGGTTCGTGCCCCGGTCCAGGAAGATCCCACATGCCGCGAGTGGCTGGGCCCGTGAGCCATGGCCGCTGAGCCTGCACGTCCGGAGCCTGTGCTCCGCAACGGGAGAGGCCACAGCAGTGAGAGGACCGCGTACCACAAAAAAAAAAAGACAAAAAAAATCAGGCAGATTCAAAAAGGAGCAGTAGACCCAACAGATTCCTCAAAAGACAGCAAAGATGACAAATGCAACCAAAATAATCACAGTGTCAGGCAATATTCATTGGTGAATGCAAAAATGTTAGATGAGAGGTTGTTGTGGGACAAAACCTGCACGTGGATTCAACGATTCACCCCCCGCAAAATTAATTTTAAAAGTGGGGGGGAATGGACCATTTTAATGGAAGGGACCAATGGAAGAAAACTGCATAATCATCTTTAAAAGCCAACTTTTTCCCATTCAACATTCATTGTTTACAAGTTACTTGGCTTTCCTTCTTTGTGTGACTTACCACTTAATAGTTGTAATAACTGTTAGTCTTCTTCCCCTGATTAACTGCTTAAAAATTAGTTTTTAACATAAAATAGTTTTCACAATCAACTGTTGCAGTATTTTCCTACTATAATAGTATTTACATTTCAATTTATGAAATTAACACATGAAGCATGTAAGATTTTTTTACTCCAAGTAACACTGAAAATGCTCACCTCTTGAAAATCAATATTGAAACATTTATAATACATCTGAATAGCATGCCTTGTTCATAATACCGATATTATACAGTTCATTAGATATGATGGTAACCTTTGTGATCACATGTTAAAGAAGCAAATATGCTGTTAGAGGAATTCACCTTTTTGTCTTTCTTGAGGCTGAAGCAGAAACCAAATAGCAAATCTGGCCCTATTTCTAAGGCTTAAATCAAACTTTGAACATTCTAACCATCATTACTATCCTGCTTTTACTTATAGTATCTTTCTAGAAACCGACTTACAGGAGGTCATATGAAGAGGAAGTTTTGACCAAGCATGCATTGCTTGCTTCCCATCACGGGGCCTGGCAAATCTTATTTTAAACTATATATCATAATCTCTGGTTTAAAAAAAAAAAAAAAAAAAGTGGCTAAAAGTCTTTAAAATATAAAAACTACCACATCTGCTTCAGGAAGGATAAATGACAAAGACTTAAAATTCAAACCAACTCTTTTGAAACCAGTTTTGCCAAAGTCTGGAAAGTGACTGTCCACAAAGCTAGAAATGTAACAGTGAGAAAAGTCAGTCATGCTCTTTGGAGCAACAGCTTACAGAAGATTATTCTGTAATATCACATTGAAATATAAACAAATAGGAAAAAGCTGACATATAAATAATTTTGGCTATATGCCAACAGTCACCTTTATGAGAACACCGCATAGAGAATTAACTATATACTGTGATAGGAAAAAAAAATTACAAGTGAAAGGTTGTTGTTAGGCTTGAAATAAAAACAGTGACTGTCCACAATTCAAACATTTTTCTCTCAATTTACCCATGAATGAAAACACAGCCTGAGCTAATACACTGAAAAATAAACACAAGATGAGAAGAGTGAATTTTAAATCTACTACTAGCTTGACAGTAACACAAACTTTTTTCTGAAGTAGCTTTACTATTGGTAAATGCCTTAGTTTACCAATCAAGAATGACATTAAAGCAACAGTTTTCTCATTATTTCATGAATATTTTGTGAGGAATATAAACTACTGAAACTATCACAGTTAAAACAGATTATTAGTAGAGAAGCCAGAAACTAATATTCAAAAAAAATCAAACAGTATATACGCAAAACAAGTTTTTTTAACTGCTTAATTACTTTTAAAGTAAAGGATAAATATTTTAAATGTACCAGCCAAATAAACTAGATAATATAAATACTTAACCTTTATTCTGGGGAAATTAGAGTAGCTTGCAATCATTTCCATTTTGCTTTTTAAAAAAGGAAGAGAGTCACAATAAGACAACAGGAACAACATACTTCTAGATAAAATTTTAAAATCACAAAGACTGAAAATTCTTTGCATTAAATTACTATACGATAAAAGCTGACATTACCAATAGGTCCTGTTATCAGAAGTTGTGTGAAAGAATGAAAAACAGTAACTTATATCAAAGGACAACTACTTACATTTCATTTCATACAGTTCCAATAATTCATACACTTTTCCCACGGGATTTTTTTCTACTCATTCATAGTTTATTACTGCTAAAAATGCCTGTTTTGATAAAAATCCCCAATAAAATTATATATCAGCCCCTGCTTTACTCTATACCTTCTTTTGTTCATGCCCAATTAGCATTAGCCTATCTTTGATTTATCAAACTTTCAGCTGCACACGGTAAAGCATTTAGGAAGGTTAAACAATTACAGCATCCCAAGTGACAGTGGAGTTACCCTGTGCGGAAATGTGCTCCCATAAGGCAGCACTGTATAAATATTTCATTAGGGCTTCCCTGGTGGCACAGTGGTTAAGAATCCACCTGCCAATGCAGGGGACCGGATTCGAGCCCTGGTCGAGGAAGATCCCACAGGCCGCGGAGCAAGTAAGCCCGTGCGCCACAACTACTGAGCCTGTGCTCTAGAGCCCACGAGCCACAACTAATGAAGCCTGCACGCTTAGAGCCCATGCTCCGCAACAAGAGAAGTCACCGCAATGAGAAGCCCGCACACCACAACAAAGAGTAGCCCCCACTCGCTGCAACTAGAGAAAGCCTGCGCTCAGTAACAAAGACACAACTCAGCCAAAAATAAATAAAATAAATTAAAAAAAAACATTTCATTAATCTTTGAATCTAACTTTCTCATGCTTTGCTTAAATGTACTTGGTGACCAGAATCAGTTTACCAAATTTTTATTCTATTCTAGGCTTTTAAAGCTCGAAAATAAGAGTTAAGACACATATTGAAGACCTTACGATGCTCCCATTTTGCTTAATACAAGAGTGAGTAATTAAACTGGTTTTTTTTTTTTTAATTGTGTACCTTTTCAGGCCAACAAAAAAACCCCTACATCTTTCACTTTTTTTCTAGTTGATCCAAAATAAGGTCCTGATTCAAACAAAGCAAAAATACTTACAGAACTAGCGTCAACATCACTGTGGATGGCAACCGTCTTAATGCCCATCTTCTTGCAAGTTCTAATAACCTATATTAAAGTACATTAATGTCATCTGTTAATAGTAATTCATATGTAAAGGGATTAAGTAACAATAAAATTCAGAGTAAAATGGAAAATATGATTAAAATTCCACTCACCCTACATGCAATTTCTCCTCTATTCGCAACAAGAATTTTATCAAAAGTCTAAAAAGAGAAAAAACACATAAGAAATTGTTACTCTTGCTTTGGGACCAGAGAACACCAAGCTTTTCCACAATTACCATTGGGCATGATCCTAATAAACATTACTTCCTACAGTAGTATTAAATACCATACATACGTTCATTTACAACCAGGCTGCTACTAAACTCATCTGGTAGGATCTGGCGTTATAATTATCCTCTTAAAGCATCAATTGACTAAGTTAGACAATTCATAAGGGGACTAAATTCTCTTGCCAAAAGATAATCTTCAAATGATATTTCAGAATACTAGAAACTTTAGAAGAAACTGCTTGAGAATTTACTTGATTATTTTCTAAATTCAGGGAAATTCTAAGTGTCATGTTTATCAAAGGGAAGTCTGATATAATTTATATGCTATCTCTTTGGGATTGGGCCACAGTATTAAATGATACTTTTGATAAATGAGAACAGATACTATTTATGCTTATTTCCAAAGATTCCCAGACAAAGCAGGTTATGCTATTTGAGTACAATGTTAAGTCTGAATAACCACCAAATTTTTAAACAGCTGAGGCCATATAATAGAAAAAGAAGTTCCATTCTGTGTGGGGCTAGAGACCTAAATTCTAAGCCCAGCTTTGCCATTAATGATCTATTTGACTCTAAGCAAATCAATCTCTGTAAATTGAAATCTCTTGACTTCCACATATATAAATTGATAGCATTCTAATGGGAAACTATTTAACAAGGTTCTCTCCCTACTCTAAAACTGTACAGGTTAATCCTTTTACAGAAATGCACACAAACAATTATAAGTAATTTGGATGCAACACATTTTAGTACACAACGATTGCTAGGTTAGTGAATTGTTACACGTTAAACGGAACTATTTTTTTAAGTTTTAGTTATATTTCTAAAAGAAAAGTTAAAGTTATATATGATCTTAAAAGTACTCATATAACTTAAAGCTATATTTTAACCCAACAGGTAATCACAGAATCTCAGAACTGGAATAGGTCTTTAAAGTCTTGATTTAACCTTTAAATTACACATGGCTTATTCCACCAAACTGAGACAAGCCTCTACCTTAAAACTGGTAAATTCCCAACAGGTAATCACAGAATCTCAGAACTGGAATAGGTCTTTAAAGTCTTGATTTAACCTTTATATTACACATGGCTTATTCCACCAAACTGAGACAAGCCTCTACCTTAAAACTGGTAAATTCCTAATTTGATAGAATCCTGAGTCATTCAGAGCCCTGAGCAGATGGGTCCTTAAAATATCCTAATCTCACCTCAGGCGTGAGGCTATAAAATCATCTGCCTTTCTATTCTCATCTGCTCATGGTAAATTCCTGTTAAACAATAAGCATATTCTTTTTTTTTTTTTTTTTTTTTTTTTTTTTTTTTTTTTTCGTACGCGGGCCTCTCACTGTTGTGGCCTCTCCCGTTGCGGAGCACAGGCTCCGGATGCGCAGGCTCAGCGGCCATGGCTCACGGGCCCAGCCGCTCCGCGGCATATGGGATCCTCCCAGGCCGGGGCACGAACCCGTATCCCCTGCATCGGCAGGCGGACTCTCAACCACTGCGCCACCAGGGAGGCCCAATAAGCATATTCTAAGAAAAAAAAATGTTCATACTTCCTTGAACTGCATTTTACTCTTTTTTTTTTTTTGCATCACGCAGGCCTCTCATTGTCGCGGCCTCTCCCGTTGCGGAGCACAGGCTCCGGACGCGCAGGCTCAGCGGCCACGGCTCACGGGCCCAGCCGCTCCGTGGCACGTGGGATCTTCCCGGACCGGGGCACGAACCCGTGTCCCCTGCATTGGCAGGCGGACTCTCAACCACTGTGCCACCAGGGAAGCCCCTGAACTGCATTTTAAAATGTGAATTTTTATTAAGTATTAAACAGACTACATCTGATAAAAGCAGCACAAACAATGGAAGTTACATATTAAGCAACTGTTACAGCAAATATAACAAATTATTGACATCATAATATTACAGGGAGTACAAATTCCACCCTAATTCCTATCCAAGAAGCCGAATAATGGTTAAGAGCCAGTCTGGAGCCACACTGTCCAGGTTGGAATCCCAACACTACCATGTGTTCTTCTGTGGACAAGTCGTCCTCCTGAACCCTCATTTCCTGGTATGTAAAATGAGAGTAAGAACAGCACCTGCCACGAGAGGTTGCGGGAATATGATAAACACCCTTAAAGTGTTTAGAGTAGTGCCTAGCACATAATATATACTCAGTAGGCGTTAGCTAGAGTATTGTTATTCGCTCCTTTGGGCCACAAACCAGATGACAAACCCAGGAGTGTGATTCCAACAGGGATAAATCTGTACCAAAATGATCACTGCACCTCACACATTTCTATTCATCTCTGTTCAGGGCTTGTGATGGTTAGTTTTATGTGCAACTTGATTGGTCCACAGGGTGTTCAGATTAAACGTTTTTTCTGCGGTGTCTTTGGGCGTGTTTCTAGATGAGACTAACATTGAATCAGTGGACTCAGTAAAGCAGACAGCCCTCCCCAATGTGGGTGGGCATCATCCAGTCCACTGAGGGCCTGACAGACTAACAAGTGGAGGAAGGGAGGATTAGTTCTGCCTGCCGGATTGAGCTGGAACCCTGGTCTCCTCCTAGCCTTGGACTGGAACTTACACCATCAGCTCCCCTGGTTCCCAGACCTTGAACCTGGACTAGAATTTCAGTACCAGCTTTCCTGGGTCTCCAGCTTGCCACAGCAGATTGTGGTGGGACTTCTCAGCCTCCATAATTACGTGAGCCAGTAAAAAAAATCTCCCTATGTCTCCTATTGGTTCTGTTTCTCTGAAGAACCCTGACTAATACAGGACTATTAATGGATTACCAATTAGTACACAAGCTCAATAAAGCTAATATCAATTAATCTTCCATACCTAAGATTTTCTTTTAACTAAGTAACAGATGAATATGGTTCCGAATTTAGAAGGTACACAAGGGGACACACTGTAGGGACACCTAGGCCCTTGCCCCAAAGGCAACTACTACTAGTTTCCTGAATATTCTTCTGGGTAGGCTATGCATATAAAAGAATATACATACAAATAATTTTTTTAATTAGCCTTTGTTGTTGTTTTTTTTTGGCCGCACCATGCTTCATGCAGGATCTTAGTTCCCAGAACCAGGGATCAAACCCGCGCCTCCTGCAGTGGAAGCGTGGAGTCTTAACCACTGGACCGCCAGAGAAGTCCCCATACAAATAAATTTAAACCAACTTTTTTGGGGGGAGAGCCGCACCATGTGGCTTGTGGGATCTTAGTTCCCAGACCAGGGACTGAACCTGGGCCGCTGGCAATAGGAGCACAGAGTTTTAACCACTGGACCGCCAGGGAATTCCCTAAACCAATCTCTCCCTCTACATCAACAATTACAGGTAAACATCAAGTGCATTCGATAACTTCAGTGTACAATATGGCACAACCACAACAAAATGTGTTAAGCGCTACAACACGGCTGTGTTAAGTGCAGCAAAGGGAGAGAGTGAACAGCATGCGTTAAGGCAGTGACATTGAAAGCAGACGGTAGCACTGAAAAACTACAAGTAATTTTTAAGACAGCTCAAGCACATAACAAGTATGGGGGCACTGTGGCAAATAAAGCTGGGGTAAAAAGGCCAGATTAAGGAAGGACCGTCTTTCATTTCATTTCATCTCGTTCATGTCATTTAAAGACCTGGGACTTTATCCTGTATCTGGAGAGCCGTATACAAGACACTCCGAAGATACTCTAAGGGGAAAAACAAAAACAACAACTTTAAGCCAGGAACCTGAATCCTTGAAGCCGGGGGGCTTTCAGGTACCAAGAGAGATAAAGAACTTTTGCAGAAACTGTTTATTTGTTTTTTTAATTTTTCATTTTTACACAATTTTTAAAGGTTACTTTCCATTTACAGTTGTTACAAAATATTGGCTATATTCCCTGTGTTGTACAATACATCCTTGAGCCTGTTGGGTACTGAGGTAAACTACTGGGTACTGAGGTACCCAATGGTCTGTACCTCCCACTTCTGCACCCCTATGTTGCCCCCAACACAGGTACCACTACTTTGTTCTCTGTATCTGTGAGTCTGCTTCTTTTACGTTAGATTCACTAGTTTGCTGTATCTTTTAGATTCCACATATAAGTGATATCATATAGTATTTGTCTTTCTCTGTCTGACATTTCACTCAGCAAAATGCCCTCCATCCATGTTGCTGCAAATGGTCAATTTTCATTCCTTTTTATGGCTGAGTAGTATTCCATTGTGTACATATACCACATCTTCTTTATCCATTCATCTGGTGATAGACACTTAGGTTGTTTCCATGTGTTGACAACTGTAAATAATGCTTCTATGAACACTGGGGTGTGTAGCAACTGTTTTATACCTTTGCTATTGCTGTCATGGGGTAAAAAACACACTGGAAGTTTCATGAGAATTTTTTAAGTTATTTTCTTTTAACCCGTTCTCTCTCTACCCCTCCTTCCTTTTTTCCCTTCCCTATGTTTAAATCATAGCTGGCATCTAAAACCACCAAGGACACTTCTCTCCATTCAGGGACCAAGAGAAGGGCTGAGCTGGCCTGTTCCACTGGGTATTTGGAGGGATGACGGCAGAACTCTAGATCCCGAGTCACTCACCAAGCACTTCCGAGAAGGAGGACAGCACAGTGGGTAAACCCACCAGCTCAGGACAAAGACAGTCTTGCGTTTACACCCAGCTTACACTTACTATTGTGGGTTTTGAGCTTCAGTTTCCAAATGTACAAAACTGAATGAACAGAACAGTCAAGGATAATGTTAAGCAGCTGACATCTGGGGCACACGCTTTCTATATGCCGGGTACTGTGGCAAACCCCTTCTGCGTACTACCTATTTAATCCTCGTAAGAGTCCTTTGAGGTCAGTTTTGATAAAATCCCAATTTTAAAATGAGAAAATTGAGGCTTGATGAAGCATGATCACTTGCCTAAGTCACCGGCAAAGTTAACTAGCGGTAAAGCCAGAGTTCACACCTGGGTATTTGTGTCAAAACACACCATGATGTGACATAATAAGAGTATAATGGTTTAAGTTTTAAACACTGTATTATCAATGCCAGGACTTCCCTGGGATCCAGTGGTTAAGACTCTGTGCTTCCAATGCACGGGGCACAGGTTCAATCCCTGGTCGGGGAGCTAAGATCCCTCATGCCTTGTGGCACAGCCAAAACATAAAAAATAATAAAATAAAATACATTAAAGTTAATTTCACCTGTTGCTTTTTAATGTGGCTATTAGAAAATATAAAATTACATATGCCCTACAATTGTGTCCACAATGTATTTCTTTTGAACTGCAGTGATATACACCCTTTTTTCCCCCGAGCCTCCAGATTCTTTTGAGTAGTTTTGCATACGTCAACAGACAAGTTAGAAGACTATTTCATTCGCAGATAATCATTCATATTAGTTCTACTTTAATGACATTCAACTTGAACCATCTCTTCTTAACCAAAACGCTTCTTCTCCCTTCTTTGATGCCTTTATTGTCACCAAATCATGTTTTACCTCCAATCACCACTTCTAGTTCCTTTATCTCTCCTCTTACAAGCCTCAAACATTATCATATATCAAGATTTTAACTGGAATTTCCCTGTCCCAAAATTTACAATACCCATAATTGCCTTCACTCAAAATGAATCCTACAAATATTAAGTAAATGAAAAAAAAACCCAATAGTTTAATCAAAATCTCTCAACTGCCTAGTCTAAGAAAGAATGTTGTATTAGTGATCCTGCTGAAAACAAGGGAAACACATTGTAAATTTATTCGATTTGTGGTATAGGTAAAAATACAAAATTTAAAGACTCAGGTTGTGGCCCACAGTGAAAAAAGGAACAAAGATTGAGCACTTATAAAACCTATGATGTAGAGCAATAAATAATTACACAGCATCAATAAAATTTAATCTGCCCAGTGAATATAACGTGGAGACAACAAAGTAAAACCATTATAACTTAGCTGTTAAAAGTATTTTTTAAATACTTACTTTTTCATTAGAATCATATCCCGCTGAACAGAGACTACGAGACACCACTAAATGCTGTCTTGAATAACGTGGAACATGCTACCAAAAGAAAAAAAAGAAAGTGAAATAAACTACAGATACTTGAATGAACTTTATTTTTCAAGTTCATTCATTTTCAAGTTTATTTTCAAGTAAATATTTTTCAGGGTAATTCTTCCAGTATGCTTCTAGCTACAGTGTTTCATCAATCAATATATGTAGTTCTAAGCAACATACCATAACTATAGAAGGTAAATCATAACTAGACACATCCCCTTGGCATACATGAGGAAACCAAAGGCATCAAAACAATCTCCAGAAAAGTATAAGAGCCAATGGATCAAGTAAAATTAGGAGAAAGGTCTTTCTGATCATGCAGACTGATATGGCAGGATCAGAATGTCACATACCATGCAGAACTTTATACAACATAAAACAAGCGACTTGGCCTTCAAAGAGCTTCAATTTTAACAGCGGTCAGAAAATAACAAAATATTATTTTTTAGTTGCTAATGTCTTAAACATGATTTCTTATTTTACTTATTCTGGTATAAACGTGGTTTGGCAAATAAAAATGAAAAGGTAATACTAATAATCAAGTTCACTTCTAATTCATTACCATAAATGTTTGGGGAAAATGTATATCTTGGGGGTTTCCCTGGTGGTGCAGTGGCTGAGAGTCCACCTGCTGATGCAGGGGACATGGGTTCGTGCCCCGGTCCGGGAAGATCCCACATGCCGTGGAGCGGCTGGACCCGTGAGCCATGGCCGCGGAGCCTGCGCGTCCAGAGCCTGTGCTCCGCAACGGGAGAGGCCGCAACAGTGAGAGGCCCGCGTACCACCAAAAAAAAAAAAAAAAAAAAAAAAAAAAAAGTATATCTTAAGCCTTTAAAACAGTAATAATAATCACTAATAAAGGTTATAGCCAAAGTTTAAGAAAATAATTTAGCCAGTAGTCACTGATGAAGGTAGACCAAGAAAAAAAAAGGCGGTGGAGGACTCCCTGGTGGTCCAGTGGTTAAGAATCCACCTGCCAATGCAGGGGACACAGGTTCGATCCCTGGTCCGGGAAGATCCCATGTCCTGAGGGGCAACTAAGCCCATGCACCACAACTACTGAGCCTGTGCTCTAGAGCCCGTGAGCCCCAACTACTGAGCCCATATGCTGCGACTACTGAAGCCCGCACGCCTAGAGCCCATGCTCCGCACAAAGAGAAGCCACCGCAATGAGAAGCCCACACATCTCAAGGAAGAGTAGCCCCTGCTCGCTGCAACTAAAGCCCCTGCTCGCTGCAATAAAGACCCTGCGAGCAGCAACCAAGATCCAGCGCAGCCAAAAAAAAAAAAGGAGGGCGGTGGGGGACAGGGGCAAAAGGCAACAGGTACTACGTCGGAGAATTTTCTAATAGCATAACTCAAATAGGAAGCAAAAAATTTTTATAACAACATTTTAAAATGAAAAAGATGTATACAGTTATTTTTTTAGAAGTATATAGCCCCAGATTACAAAATGTAATATTTATGCAAAAGTGAAGGTAGTAGATACAAAAGATACACTTTACAAAACAAAACCTACATTACCAAGTAAAAAGGACTGGTGATGAACAATGAACTGAGAATGGAAGAAAACTGACTTTATTACTGTGTCTCTTTCACAGACCAAAACTCACTCTCATAGTCATGCAAGCATCCCTGTGAGTTCAAGAGTATTAGTCCCAATTTTAAAAATGAGAAAACTGAGTCTCAAGAATTTTAATTTTTCAAGTCACAAGGGCTAGGCTGTAAGGGTAACAAGATTTAAGCACAGATCTATTAAAAGCATTCTGAAGTTTTTTATTTTGAGACAATACAAATAGTGGCACTTCCCACATTAACAATAACATCTGTGCAAAGATATGATTGGGGTAAAAAACAATCTACCAAGGGGGTCTCACCACTCCTATGTGTTCAAACAAAAATTCAGTCTTCCACTGCCCTCAGCAGAATAGCTATAATCTGCGAACTTTACTCTCATATCAAACTTAATAGGATAAAGATAATACTCCCTCCCCTAAAAATCATATCTTGTGTTTACAGCCTCAGCCAATGCAGAAAGCAAACACTAAATATAAAGAAAAGCAAAACCTACCTGGGAATTTCTCACATTTATTCTGCTGCAAAGTAGCGCGAGGATATTTACAGAAGAAAGTAAATAGCATACCAGCTTCCTATCAATTTTATAAAATGAAACAAAACAGTTTACAGTTTTACACATTTTTCCTAATATCATAAGGCACATAATGGTCTGTTGTAGGAACATGTCAACATATCCTTTTACAAAAGGCAAAATCATACATGTGTCTTTAGTCACTAACAAATAAAGGGCGTAACTGATTCCTGATGGCAAAAACCAAATGTGACAAAACACAATCTGGGGTAGACATTTTAGGTATTCTAATTAGCTTTGGAGAGAGAGAATAAACAGCGATGTTGATGTCTGGGGAAGGGAACACGTCCCAGGATACCGCCTGGGAAAGAACTCTGGGAGAAGAAACCAAGGAACCTGAGTTCTAACCCTAGCTCAGCTGACACTATTTCTAGGACTTGAGCAAACCACTTTCACTCCTCTGCCCTCCACTGAGAAACGAAAGCTCAGATGAGTTTTCTCTTAAGGTCCCTACTAACCTACACCACTATTATTCAAAAAACAAGAGCTTAGTACAGGGATTCTAACATGTGCAAGCATCGGACAATTATGAAGGATATGCAGTTAATCCAAACTGAACATGTGGGCCAAGAAGATGGTGACACGGATATCACTGCTGAACCGCTCCGAGAGCAACAAACGCTGAGCTATTTGGTGGAAATAGAGCTAATTTCAGAGATTTGAATAAATATGAATTAAGTTTCTAGAATACCTTTGGGAATAAAAACCTCAGGACTCTATCTCATCAGATGGTCTCATGAAAAATGGACTAAGCTAAACTTGGTCCCAACAGAACAGTTTCTAACCTAGAACAATTCAAGCTCTGAGAAATGTTTGGGTCAGCTGACTCAATGTAATACACATTTACTTTCAGGAAACTACCAATAACATAAAACTCAAAAATGTCTATAGCACACAGTTCTTAAAACTAAATCAACTCTTACAAGTTACACCTGACCAAAATGTAGGAGAACTAGCACCGCACCTAACTGATCAAATTGGGGCTTTTTAAATCTTTTTATTACTATTTTTAAATAGTTGGTTCTGAAGATCTAAGATTATATTTTACCACCATTATCAAAAAAAAGAAAGCATACAGCTTGTACACATATGAATTTGTGATAATGTGGTCCCAAAATTAAAAAAACATAGATGCCCCTAGTTAGCCAAGGAACTAAAAGTAGAAACTGTACAAGCAATCAGAACCAACTACTGAGGAAAAACAAGAGTTTGAGCCATTCCCACAGCAAGTCCAAACTGGTTTGCAGTCAGCCCCGCTATGGCTCTCTTGTGTTCCTGTTTACTCCTGGCAGACCTTCATGGAAGTTCAAAGTTATAAAGAACACAAGTCAAAAATCAGATAATTGTGTAGAGCTACAACATAATTTTTTTTTAATACAAGGGACAAGTTAGTAGAACTCTGCTAATTTGGACCTCTACATAGCATTTTTAATGTTATTTTCCTTAAGCATATAAAAAACTGGCTACAAGCCCAGTCCAAAATTCTTTTAAGATACTTCCTAGAACAAGCATTAGAAGGAGAAACTTTAATCAACTCTATTTATAAAGACTATTTAGCCTATGACAGCCAAAAGGAGAAAGGTCAGGGTATGCAAAATGACTTCCCAATAATGTACTGCATTGGTTCTCTTCTGCAAGAATAAAGATTTCCTATATTTTCCACACTTAGAAAAGAAATGCCAGTTAACAATGTGGCACGTGGGAAGTAGCGCGACCTTCAGAGCCACAAGACCTGGGTTAACTCTTAGCTCCACTGCTTCATAGGTATGAAACATTGAGCCAATAATTTCTCTGGACTCCAGCTTCCATCTATACAATGTACTAGATGACACCTCCCTTGATTTCCTACAGGGCTGTTGAAAAAAAAAAATCAAGCCTTTATAAATGGTAAAGCACCAAGAAAATGGAAGATATTACACAAAAACTAAATCCAATTATGCAGCTGTAGCTTTCTTTCTTAAAATTATACCAGGCCAGGGATTCCCTGGTGGCGCAGCAGTTAAGAATCCGCCTGCCAATGCAGGGGACACGGGTTCGAGCCCTGGTCCGGGAGGATCCCACATGCCACGGAGCAACTAAGCCCGTGCGCCACAACTACTGAGCCTGTGCTCTAGAGCCCGCGAGCCACAACTACTGAAGCCCACGCGCCTAGAGCCAATGTGAAGCCCAGACACTGCAACAAAGAGTAGCCCCCGCTCGCTGCAACTAGAGAAAGCCTGCGGGCAGCAATGAAGACCCGCCGCAACTAGAGAAAGCCCACGGGCAGCAATGAAGACCCAACGCAGCCATAAAAAAAACAAACAAATAAATAAATAAATAAAACCAGGCCATTTGGGAGTTCCCATAAAAGTAATAATATAGTAATTAAGAGCTGTGATCTAGACTCAGATTCAGACCCCGGTTCAAATGCTGGCTGTGACATTTCTTAAACATAATTTTCCTCACATATAAACTGGGCATAAAAACTACTTATCTAGGACATAAGGCTGCCATGAGGATTAAATGAGAATGTGTAAAATGCCTAGCACAGTTTTGCATGTGTTAAAGTAAGCATACAATAACTGTTAACCAAAAAAGGGGGTACAGCTTTTACACAAACTGTTCACATGCCTTCCGGCCACTGCCAACAAGGACTGCCCTTTTCTATCTACTTTCACATTCTGGATGTGGCCTCAGGTGGCAGCCCAAACTGGTAAATCCACTAGACTCATGTTTAAAGAAGAACTTAAACACTAATCCTGCCAAACCAAAAGTATTCCTCTTAACATAACCACAGCGGCTTTCAGGTGTATAATACTAAAACAATTCTGTTGACAGGTTAATTCATTATCAGGATGCATGCCATTGGGGTTGGCCAAAAAGTTCATTCGGGTTTTCCTATGTTACGGAAAACCCCGAACAAACTTTTTGGCCAACCAATACGTCAAAGAAACCATCCTCAAAATTGTGGATTAATGGAGCCATAACATGCTCTTACCAAGTAAAAGTAAATATTTGATAGTGCTTCATCTTCAAAACTTCCAGGCGAAGGTCCTCTCTTCCACATTTCACGACACAGAGCTGGGACACACCAGCCAAGTATTTCTTTCAGCATTTTAACAGAAACACAGTGACCAGAAAAATCCCCCTTTAAAAACACTGCCAGAAGTCAGGCTTTTTCACTTAAGCACAGCTTTTCCTTCACAGACACTGACTATTTAGCCTTCAGGACCTCACCAGCCATCCCGATCTTCAACTGCCTGCCAAGACCTTCTGTTACAAGCTAGGCTGAATACCTAACATTTGAGAGAGATGATCAAATCTCAAGATGCATGTCAATCACTTCTCAATAAAACTGGGGGAATAAGGCTCAAGATTCTCCAGCGCTGCCTCCAGAGTAAAAGCTGGAGCACCAGAGAACTACATACGTCAACGTTAACACGTCCTCATTCCACCACAGCTCCCCAACCAGGCCATTCCTCCCACCCCGCCTGCAGCAGATGTTGTTGCTGTACATCCAGAACCTGTTCACCAGGCGGTGAAGGCCCCCAGTTGGTGTACTCTGCACATGTATCCTACTCATGGCTCACCCCTGCTCCCTAGTTTGCCCCATTTGCCTCAACTAGACGGGACTTCTCCATCAAGCCTGGGAGCTACATCCCTCCCAGACCACAGCCAACGACGGACTCACACAGGGTTCAAACGGCTGCCCCCGCCCCTCATCCCAAGGTGGGTCCAATTAAGCACCGCCATCTGTGCTTTAGTGCTGGCTGTCCAATATGGCAGCCACTAGCCACAGGCAGCTTCTGAGCACTTGAAACATGCCAGTCCAAATTCCAATGTGCTCCAAGTGTATAATACACACCAGATTTGAAGACTTAATACCAAAAACAAACAAACAACAACAAACAACCTTGTTAATTTGTTACATTAACATATTGAAATATTTTAAATATACTGGGTTAAATAAAATACTTTAATATTTAACCTTTTAAAACAATCTTTAATGTGAGTGCTAGAAAATATTAAATTACATTTGCAGCTCACATTTTATGTTTATTGCACAGGGCTGAACTAGAACAGCTCTTCTCAAACCTGACTGTGCATCAGTATCACCTGGAGAAGGGCTTGTTAAAACAGATGGCTGGACTCTAACCCCAGATTTTCAAACCTGGCAGGTCTAGGGTGGAGCTGGAAGATGTGCATTCCTAGCAAGTACCCAGGTAATGCTGCCGTCGCCGCTGTCGCTGCTGGCTGGAGTCCCCTGCTTTGAGAACCACTGCTCCAGGGCTCCCCTGTGGGATGAAACTGAATCTAGTTTCCATCTGGAGCCCCTTCCTTGCCTAGATTTTTTTTTCCCCTGCTCTAGCCTGCTTTCTTCATTCTTCTCAACTTACTACCACCTGCACAAAATCCCTCTTCAGGCTCTGCTTCTAGGAAACCTAACCATCCCACTGCCATAGAACAGTTCTTACACACTGTAACTTTCACAAAGTGCCAGATTAATAGCAACCAATGAGATGTGAACTATCACTGCATCTCTTGTAAAACAGTAACAAAGAACTTTTTATTGGATTGTTAGTTGCCCTTATATAATGAATTCTACACATTCAGTGCTAGGACAAGGTCTGTTTATCCTGATTAACGAACGCTCCTTACTGTAGGGAAGGCTAATAACCCTTTTCCATAACTGCTATGAAGCTCAAACTAGGTTTTGTCCCCCGAGATGTATAAATCTGACCTTTCTTATTTTTACGAAGTCTGTTAATATGGTACAATAAGAGTGTTGAAGTCAGATCTGAGTTTGAATCCTGGATCTATTGCTTAATTGTTGTGTAAGCTTGGGCACGTTACTTAACCTCAGCTGTAAAAATGAGAATCATCTGTAGGTTGTTTGATAATTAAATGCTAACACAGCTTTCCTCCTCCTCTTTTGCCATTTTCAGTAACCCCAGAATCATCTACCAACCTGAGAACGTGGTTTCTAACTCCTGCTCCTTTCCCGTACCTATTACACGATCCCACAAACAACAAATAAAATCACCACCCCTCTGTATTTCGTACATTCAATCAATTTATTGTAACGTGACTACTGTCCTGATCTTCCCTCCCAAGCTTCAGCCTTCCGCATCTCTAAAACACTACCACATCCAGGGGCTTAAGTCAAGGGCTTAAGAATCATTCTTTTTTTTTTTTCAACTGAGATATAATTCACATACCATAAAATTCATTCTTTTAAAGTATACAACTCAGTGGTTTTTAGTATATTCACAAGGTTGATTCCAGAACAGTTTTTCTTCACCCCAAAGAGATACCCCTCAGTTGTTAGCGTCTCCTCCCTCATCCCTCTCCCTAGACCCTGGCAACCACTAACCTACTTTCTGTCTCTGTGGCTCTGCCTACCCTGGACATTTCACACTAATGGAATCATACAATATGTGGCCCTTCGCGTCTACCTTTCAAAGGTCCTTGATTCCTCTCCTTCCTTTTACCTCCCTCCTAACCCAACATCAAGTACTATTGGTTCTAGCTCCAAAACATATCCCAAGGCTTACCAGTTCTCACCAACTCCAGTGCTTCCACCCTAGCACAAGTCACCGCGATGTTACCGGCTTGAGCTTCTACAACAGTCTCCTGACTGGTCTCCCGGCTCCTACTCTCCTTCCCAGCCCCCACGAGGACATTCTCCACACAGCAGAGTGGTCTTCCCAAAACATAAAGCCAACTTGCTTAAAACCCTCCAATGGACTCCCATTATTGGGATAAATTCTGAATACAAGCCCCTACATGGCTGTCCTGTCTGTCTACCTTCATTCCCCCCTCATTCACTTTGCTCCAACCAGTGGCCAGGTAGACCCCTTGATCACACCAAACGCAACCTCACCTCAGAGCTGTTGCCTTGGCCTTCCTTTGGAATGCTAGTCCCCCAGGTCATCGCATGGTGGGCTGGGTCAGTTTTCTGATCAAATACCACATTCTTAGAAATATCCCCTCTCTTTTCCTTAGGTAACAACCCCCCAACACCACTACCACTTTTTATCCCATTATTCTATTTTTCTTTTTCCTTTCAGCACTTACACTCTTTGAACTTACATATTCATGTGAATACTGTCAGTCTCCTGTAGTCAAATATAACCACAATGAGCGCACAAATGTTCACTATTATATCCACAGCACTAAACAGTATCTGGCACATAGTAGGTGTAGTGGGTTGAAATGGTGGACTCCAAGATGATATGTCCGTGTCCTAGAACCTGTGACTGTGACCTTTTTTTTTCTTTTTCGGAAAAAAGGGTCTTTGCAGATATATTTAAGTAAAAGATCTCAGATGAGATCATCCTGGATCCTGCCAATCCCTAAATCCAGTGACAAGTGTCCTTATAAGAGAAAGGAGAGGACACACAGGGAGAAGGAAAAGAAGGCCAGGCTTCTGAAGAGAGAGGCTGAGACTGCAGTGATACGGCCACAAGCCAAGGAACAAGTGGAGCCGCCAGAGGCAAGAAAGGATTCTTTACTAGAGCCCTCGGAGGGCCCATGGCCCTGCTGACATCCTAATTTCAGACTTCTGACCTCCACAACTGTGAGAGAACAAATTTGCATTGTCTTAAGCCACCAGCTGTGTCCCATGAATACCGTATTAGTTTTATTCACTGAAATTATAAGTCAACATCTTCCAACATGTTTGAAATTCACTTTTATTATATTGAGTCCCATCACAGTTTATGGTCTTATTTTTCTTAATGAAAATGTCAATAAGCACTTAAAATAAATAATTTTTTAAATCATACAGTAGCCTCATTTTTCAAAAAGGTACATATTTGCTTCAACTATTAGAGAGTAGCTTCAAAACAAAATAATACTTCTGCATATGATACTTCACCATGCTACTGAAATTACTCTCATTAAAGACCAAAGACCTTGGGAATTCCCTGGCCGTCTAGTGGTTGGGACTCCATGCTTCCACTGCAGGGGGCCCAGGTTCGATCCCTAGTCGGGAAACTAGCATCCTGCAAGACTCGCAGCCAAAAAAAAAAAGACCGAAGACCTTATCATAGTCTCCCTTCAATCTTTCTTTATTCCTCGACCTCCCTACACCTGGGACATGGTGAGGGAACATGTTTTCATTTCTTCTGGTCTCCTCCGTGCATACCATAGTGCCAGCAACTTAGTAGATATTCCACAAACACTTTCTGAAAGACAGCTACATCTCTAGATAGATGAATGAATGAACGAATGCTATTTTGGCTCCTCCCAAAGCATTCCTCTAAATCCTATTGTCTCTTCTTCCTTCTTCCAAATCCAAATTTAGGGTAATAAGATTGAGTATTTATTCAATTAAATATTAACTTAACCAACCATATCCTTCAGAGTGCACACACTCCAACGTTTACCTCAGATCACTGGCCCAAAAACCAGCCACTGATTTCCTTCTTTCTTCCCAGCAATTCAACCTGACTCTTGGAATCATCTAATTCCAGATACCTAAAAGGAAACACTACCCACCCCCCAAATTTTTCTTTCCTAAATTTCTTTTTTTCATCCCTGTTCTCCCATTTACCCACTTTTTAAAAAACTGGAATAACTTAAACAACTCCTATTCCTTCACTCACTTGATCAAAAATGTCACTATCTCTTCCCCTGATTTAGAAAAGGGTTTTACCAATCACTCCTCTGTTCTGAACCTCTTAAGGACAGAATAAAATCCAAAAAAGCAGATGTATAAATACACAAATGTCCATAAGCACTTTCTTAGGGCAAAAACTGATTTCTGTAATAATGTTAGAAGATTTTCTTCCCAAATGATTGTCAGAAATCTATCAGCCTGTTGGAAAGATTTACCTCCAGGAAATTCTAAAGCATTCAGATTTGCTTAAACATTCTTATCCATGACTAGAAAAGAAAATCACGGATTATAAGGAATGTAAAGCTTGAGCATTTGAGCTTCACAAATGCACCATATAATGAGACCATGACTCAGGTGAGAGACAATTTGTAACTGGGAAAGTAAAGCTTTGGAATCATACCACCCAAGGTTCAACTTCTACCTCAGCCAATTGTTTCCTTAAGCAAGTTACTTAACTGCTCTGAGCTTTGTTTCCTCTTCCGTATATTTGGGATTTTTTTTTTTTACCTAGTTATTACAAGAATAAGAAGTAATATATGAAAATCATATAACGCATGTAAAAAAGTTCAATAAACTGTAGCAATTACCACAAGCCCAACATCCTGAAGCCACTGAAAAATGCAGACAGAAGAAAACAACTAGTTATTTAAAAAGCACACACAAAACAAATTAAGACTAAAAGGTGAACTGTATATATACCCTAAAAACAAACTCTATTAACTGGTTAAGAGAATGGTTAGAACTCTCTAGAGTTAGCAGCCTGCTTTCCAACCAACCAAACAATTTGCAGGGGTGGAGGGAGGAATGGGAGGAATAAAATCTTCAAAAGGTTCCGCTTCAAACAGACTCAATGGAGCACATTTCAAGTTCACAGAAAAGAAGCACGGAGAGGAGCTCAGCAGCTCCAGTTCCCCTAAAGTGACAGTGCTCTTGAGAGCTTCCTCCCACTTGCAGGAGGAATTCTTTACTGGCACAAATATAACTCTCTACTCCAGTCAGTACTGCCACAAATTCAGCACTACTTTGTCAAACGCTGTGTTAAGAAAACAGAAATAGGGACTTCCCTGGTGGTCCAGTGGCTAAGGCTCTGCGCTCCCAGTGTAAGGGGCCCAGGTTCAATCCCTGGTCAGGGAACTAGATCCCACATGCCGCAACTAAGAGCCTGCATGCCACAACTAAAGATCCTGCACGCTGCAACTAAGACTCGGTGCAGCCAAATAAATAAATAAATATTTTTTCAAAAAGAAAGAAAACAGAAATAGACAAGATGCAGGCTCTGCCGACACATTAAAAGGAAGAAACTGGGTAAGAAAAATCAGTTTATATGTTGTACAGTAAGTGTCCAACAGTAAATAGAGTAACAAGTTCCTTCTCTCTCAGCCTCTCCACACTAAAATATGTCAGTGTAATAATCCCTCCCAACTCCAACATGAATGGTTTCCCATAAAACCAAGCACGGCCTACAGCAAGGCCCAGCATGGTCTGACTCCTACCTACCTCCCCAGCACCATCTAATCTCGATACCAGAGCCTCAGGAGCCTTTTCTCAGGTCCCCTACCTAGTCATGCCCTCTGGCCCAGGACTTTTGTACGTGCTGCTCTCTCACATATAACGCTCACCTCTTTCTTCTCTCTTTGCCTAGAAAAAAGTCACTTTGTCCTTCAAAGCTTGTTTCAATTTTCACTTCCAAAGGAAAACTCCCTTACCTTAGGCATGGTTTGAGCAAGTCACATAAAACTGTGCCTCAATTTCTTCATCTGTAAATGGGGATCATATGGCTGTTGTGAGGACTGAATAAATGAGTTCACGCAGAGCACCAGAACAGTATCTAGGACGCAAAGCTCAAAATCTAGACTTGGTCAAATCCCTCCATTTTATTTTCTTCTATATAGCACTAGGACCTCTCCCCTAATAGCATTTTACACTTGTCTGTCTCCTTAACAGACTAAAATTTCTAAAAGAGAAATTATATTCATTTCATAGAGATGGAACACAGGAAGTAGAGAAAGACTTGCTGGAAAAAAAAACAGCTGAAAGGAAGAAGCGGAGGCCCAAAGAGGTAACTTATTTAAAATACCAAGCTTCACCTGTGTGACTCCAAAGCCCATGCCTTCCCACCACACCATGCTGCCTCCGACACATCAATAAATGCATTCAGAGTTTTGCAACTGCAAGTGATGTGACCAAAAAAGATTAAAAGATGAAAGAACACTGAAGATTAAGAAACAATAAATTGTGTGCCCACACAAACTATGGGTTTTTTGAGAGTGGGCATTCTAAAGCTGACACTAAGCTAATGTACCTGCAGACTTACTTTCACTTCCATGTTCAGCTCTAGCTTAACATTTCTCACCTGGGCCTAAGCTCCCTCCTCTTTACAAGAGTAGGATGGGCCAAATCATCTCTAACGTGTCTTCCAATTCTAAAAGTTCAATGACAATAAATCAAGTTACGTGCCTATTTTTTTAAAAGGAAGATAACAGGTGGTTTTCAGAGAAACCTTTGTTTTAAATAATTTGTTCAAGTGACAAACTCTGTCAATAAAGTAAGTGAGGTAGTCTTCGTTTAGGAATTACAAGAGACTCCATGTTGAAGCGAAAAAGTGTTAAGAGCCACACACAAACACTCCAACGTATAAGTCAAGGCTACCACCATGAAAACCCTAGAACATACAGTGCAGAGCTGTGTTTAGAACAGCACAAACATCAGGCTAACCACTACAGAGAAGAGAAAAACTCACAAGATGCATATACAGTACATAATGTTATGTAATACAATTAAAATAGGCTCTCAACTCAAGCAAAGGTAGTAGCAATCCTGACATCTTATGAAATACACCTGGAAAGCTCAAGACAAGCCAAAACCTCACGGCCCAAGAGCGGGAGCACGGGAAATGCACGTACATTACAGCCAGGTGGCTGTCAGCCGCTCCCGAGAAAGCAGAAAACTCACGCCTACAGGCTCCTTGGGCCGCTCGGCCCTCCATGATACTCCGAGTAACAGCTGGGGCGAGAGACGCCGGCTCTGCCCGGCTACAGGGCGAACTCCGGAGGGAGAGGGAGTTAGGGGCGCGGTCCGACGCGGAACCCGGCGCCGAGTGTCGCCCGGACACCTACGGAGCGCTCTCCGCAGCACTAGCCACCGCCTGGCGGTGCGGGGCTGGGAGCCCAGTGAGGCCCAGGCCCACGGGGAGTACCGGCGCTCCTTACCTTCAGGGTCCATAGCGCCGCGCTCCGCAACAGTGGCTGCGGCCACCGCCGTCCACGCCGTCCTGCTGTGACCAGCGCTGCCTCCCCGACCCAGAGCCCCGCCATTGTTGCCCCTGCAGACCGGAGCTCCGCTGACCTCTCACCCCGCGGAAGGGGGCGGGAAGGGGAGCGCCTAGGCTTCGGCCAATCACGAGCCTGGGATCCGTGGCCCCGCCCCTACTGCGGGGAAGGGAGGGACCGGGAGCGGGACTCGCCCAACCGCGGGAGCCGGGAGCCTGGCTGCTGGGCAAGCGCGTGCTGGGCCCGGGGGGAGGCTGGCCGAGCGGCCCAACAGGAGCCAGCTGGGGGCTGCCGGCCCGACACTATCCCGGCAATGAGCGAGGCAGGGAGGACACGCGTGTGTTCTGGCGGCGGTTGATCCGCGCCTGCTCGGGATAAAACCCGTATTGCGCCAGCTTCCACTTAGCAACCTACACGCAGTGCGGCCAGCGAACGTCAGTGAGGTACCTCCGCCCCTTGACCACCCCTCAGCCCAGGGCCACCCTACAGTCTCGAGGGTCCTAAGTTCCAGGCAGGTACCCAAACTAAGATCCTGTATGTTTGAAGGCGTAAGTTGCAAAGCGCCAAACCAAGGTAAGGTTTTGGACAAATGTGGAAACATAGAAAACGTTCTAGGTCTAGAAATCAGAGATCCCAGCTCAAGCCCTACCTCTTCTGCATATACTAACATCTGCGTGTCAGAGGAATTAGCCATAACCAAAGTCAGTTTCTGTTGCTTGCAAGTCGGCATGCTTATTAATACAACTACTAAGGGCTAGACCTTGTTAGATGCCTCAAATTTTATCTCTTTTAATCTTTACAGGAACCCTACTGGCCTATACAATTCCCATTTTAAGAAACTGAATTTATAGAGAGGAAAAGCCACTCAGCTAGTAAGTAGTGAAACTAGGGTTTGAACCCAGGTCTGGCTGTCGTCAGGGACTGGACTTTTGTTTTATTATGGACAGTTTTTAACAGACACAAAAGAGAGAAAATAGTCTTATGATCACCCAGGCACCCATCACACAGCTTCAACAAATCAACATTTTGTCAATCTTGTTTCATCTATCCCCCTGCTTATTTTTTGCTGGAGTATTCTGAAGCAAATCTCAGACATCAGGTCCTCTCACCTATACATTCGACAGCATCAGGGGCTCTCTCTTAACTATTTTGCTTCTCGTACAGAGTCACCTCGAGACAGTTAACAAAGCTAGGAATGACACAGAATGTCTTACAACATGGCAAACGCCAAAAGAGATACAAACTGTTTAAGGATAGCTGAGAGGTGACACAATAGAATTTTAAAATGTAAGCAGGAACCTGCATGACACACAAGATAAAAATTTACATCAGTTTCACAGGATTTCTCACTTAGGTATCTAAGGCTGGGCTCATTTCCTACCCAGGAAACCTGCTTTTCTTTGTTCTTTTTTTCTCTTCCTTCCTCCCATGTTTACCCTTTGGGGTGATTCTCCTTAGATCCTATCTGTTTTGTCTTATAGAAGTTATTTTCTTGAACGGCAGTTGTGGCAGAAACTACTTGTTCCATAATATCTATTCTCCACTCCTTTCCTTAGTAAAAGAGCTCCTGAGCTTTAGCTGAGCACATGGCCACCCAGCTAAAGGCTGCACTATCCACCCTCCCTAACAACAACGTGTGGACATGTGAAGGTGTGCTTTATGGAATGTAAGAATTGTGCCCTTAAAGAGTAGAGGCATGCCTTCCATTTCCTCTTCCCTCCTTCCTGAAAGAAGACATACTGGTGGGTGCTGGAGCAACCATCTTAACTCGTGAGATAGGAGCCCCATGTTGAAAACAGCAGAGCAATAAGATAGGAGGAGCAAAGGTCCCCTACTCTGTGGCATCATCTTATCAGTCTTCTACTGCTTAATGCATGGACTGTTATGTGACAGAGAAATAAACTTTTATCTTATTTAAATCATTGTTATTTCTGTCTTTACTATAGCAGCCAGAGCTGTATCCTAATCAACTCACAAGTGAGGTACTGACAAAATGAAACCTGATATATGTGGTGATAACTTAATGGTGACCACCCCAATACAGCAAACCAGAATCTGAAAGCTGATGACCCCTGTTATGCCATGGTACCTCTTTAGTAAAATGGCTGCTTTCAAAGCCTGGGACAATATTGTTTTTGCTTTCTTTGATATAGCCTGTAATTCTAATACCGTGTTTTCAGGGGAATATAATTGCCAGTTCTGAGCTGAACAGTTCCAGCTTCTCCGAGCTATGCCACGCATTTTGGGATGTTTATCATCTCCAAAACCCACTTCCTGTTACCGATGTCTGAAAATAATTGTTTCATATATTTTGTCCATTTTCTATTCATCTGTGGTGGGAGGGAACCAGCTACTCCATCTAGAACCAGTCTGGAACCGTTACTCTGCCTTTGCTAGAAATGATAAATCTCCTCTCAGAATTCTGAAAACATTTTACATCATCTTCTAGCTTCCAGAGTTGCTCTTGAGAAGTCAGGTGCCAATCTCCCCTGTGATCCCCCGTATCCCGTTACAAGATACTGCCCTGCTGTTGCATGGTGTGCATGGAGCCGAGGGAAGCTGGGGTGTAAATCAGGGAATCATGAGCAGCCACATGAGCAATAAATAGCAAGACTGCACTCCACCTAGAGACCCTGAACTTTGAGCTACATACATATATTGGGCTCTCCCTGAGTTGGGAGCACATACAGAGTCGGTAGACTGGAGTGGAAATTATGTTTCTCCAAGTCCTCTGCCCTATATGGTTCCTGGTTAGGGTTAGCCAAAAGAGGACCTTGTAAGATATTTAGAAAGCAGGAGTGGGGGCTTCCCTGGTGGCGCAGTGGTTAGGAGTCCTCCTGCCATGCGGGGCACGGGTTCGAGCCCTGGTCCAGGAAGATCCCACGTGCCACGGAGCGGCTAAGCCCACGTGCCTGGAGCCCGTGCTCTGCAACAGGGGGAGCCACCAGAGTGGGAGGCCCGCGCGCCACAGCGAGGAGTGGGCCCCGCTCGCCGCAACTGGAGAGAGCCCGCGCACAGCAACGAAGACCCAATGCAGCCAAAAATAATAAATTAATTAAATTAATTTAAAAAAAAAAAAGAAAGCAGGAGTGAAGTGGCAGCCAATACTCCCAGATTATTACCGTAAGGTCGGGAACACAGTTTCCTGGAAGACCACGTGTCCTCAGCCTCCACTCTGCATCCAGCTTGTTTTTCCCAACTGCTAGCCCTGCTGACCACCAGCAACCCCAGGCCCACCACCAGACACTTGGCTGCAGACCCACAGAGGTGGTAGCTGTCCAGAAGCAATTGCTTCTCATGACCCCTTTCTGAGAGCCTTCCTCACATTCCTATCTGGCAGCCAGACATGCTTAGCTTCTCTGCTATCCCCCTTATCCAGCTTGTCCAACTTGTCTACCAATGCTTCAGGCAGACTCTTGTAATCACTCTCTGCCAGTAGCCTGTAGCCACTGATGAATGTGAGTATGTACTACGGGAAGGGAAAATAACCAAAATTTTCAGGGATTACTGGACTCTAGCTCTGAACTGATACTAATTCCTAGAGAGCCAAAATGCTATTGTATTCCCCCGGTAAAGGTAGAGTCTTACGGAGGTGTGCTTCCTTGGCTGAATCCTGACTGTTACACTAGTGAGAAGAGTAGTCGTGCAGAACTCTTTGAGTGATGAAGGCGTGGACTGTGGCAGAGACTGCGAGTTGTCCCCTAATACCCACCTTCCTCTTGCTTCTTTAGTAAAAGAACTCTCACAATTAGCTGAGTACATGGCCCTCAGGGAATAACTACATTTGCCAACTTCCATCACAGCAAGAGTGGCTAGGTTACTAAGTTTTGGCCAATGGGATGTAAGCAAAAGTGACATGGGTAACTTTTGGGTTGTGCCCCTAAAGGGAAGGGGCATGCCTTCCACTTTCCCTTCTCCTCTTCCCAGCTTGCCAGAATGTGGGCATAATGTTGGGGGCAAAGTTGTCATCTTAGATGATAAGAAGGAAGTCAGGCATTGAGGAAGACAAAACAATATCCAAGGAGCTCGAAGGTACTGACACTATGGAGCTGCTATATCAGCCCCGGAAGGTTTTGCTCAGATTTTTATGCAAAAGAGAAAAACACTGTATCTTATTTAAGTTACTGTGTTTTGTTTTGTTTTGCCTTTGTTACAGTAGCCGAATGTGTACCCTAACTAACAGAACACAAGTCTATGCCTTTGCCCTCTCCACTTAAAGTTACAGACTGTACTCAATAACAAACAAACAAAAAAAAAAATCAAAATATAAGCAGAAGATCTAAATAGACATTTCTCCAGAGAAGACATACAGATGGCCAATAGGCACATGAAAAGACGCTTGTCATTGATACTTATCAGAGAAATAAATGTAAATAAAACTATGATGAGTTATCACATCATACCAGTAAGAATGGCTATTGTCAAAAAGTTTACAAATAATAACTGCTGAAGAGGGTGTGGAGAAAAGGGGACCCTCCTACAGTGTTGGTGGGAATGTAAATTGGTGCAGCCACTATGGAAAACAGTATGGAGGTTCCTTAAAAAACTAAAAATAGAGCTACTATGTGATCCAGCAATCCCACTTTGGGGTATATATTCAAAGGAAATGAAAACAGAAAATTGAAGAGATATCTGTACTCCCATGTTGAAGCATTATTCACAACAGCCAAGGTATAGAAACAACCTAAGTGTCCATCAACAAATGAATGAATAAAGATATGGTATATAAAGTGAAATAACCCACAGGGAGAAGGACAAATACCACATGATGTCACTTATATGTGGAACCTAAAAAATAAGAAAAAATGTCAAACTCATAGACACAGAGCAGGAAAGTGCTTTCCAGGGGCTGGGGCAGGGGAGGAAACAGGGAGAGATTGGTAACAGGGTGCAAACTTTCAGCAATAAGATGAATAAGTTCTGAGGATCTAATGTAAAACATGGTGGCCATAGTTGATAACACCATATTATATAACTGAAATTTGCTAAGAGAGTATAACTTAATTGTTCTCACCATAAAAAAAAGTTATATAGGGCTTCCCTGGTGGCACAGTGGTTGAGAGTCCGTCTGCCGATGCAGGGGACACGGGTTCGTGCCCCGGTCTGGGAGGATCCCACATGCCGTGCAGCGGCTAGGCCCGTGAGCCATGGCCGCTGAACCTGCGCGTCCGGAGCCTGTGCTCCGCAGCGGGAGAGGCCACAGCAGTGAGAGGCCCGCCTACCGCAAAAAAAAAAAAAAAAAAAAAAAAAAAAAAAAAAAGTTATATATATGAGGTGATGGATGTGTTAATTACCTAGATGGGTGGAAATCCTTTCACAATGTATACATATATCAAATCACCACAATGTAGACTTTAAATATCTTACAATTTTGTATGTCAATTATACCTCAATAAAGCTGAAATTTATAAATAGATAAATAAATAAATAATTTTTAAATACTCCTCAAAACTGTCAAGGTCATGAAAAACAAGGAAAGACAGAAACTATCACAGACCAGAGATGGCTAAGGACCTATGATGACTAAATGCAGTGCAATATCCTGGACTGGATACAAAAACTAAAAACTGTAAAAACTACTGAAATTCAGATAGAGTCTAGAGTTTAGTTAATAATAATGTACCAATGTTGTTTCCTTAGTTTTAACAAACGTACCATGGTACCATGGTAACGTAAGACATTAACATTAGGGGAAATTATGTGAGGAGTGCATGGGAACTCTGTATTTTGTCTTTACAACTTTCCTATAAATCTAAAATTATTCAAAAATAAAAAATTTATCACCATAAAAAAAGGATAATTGAAAGGTAGATAAATGGGGAGAAAATATCTGCAAACGAAGCAACTGACAAGGGATTAATCTCCAAAATATACAAACAGCTCATGCAGCTCAATATCAAAAAAACAAACAACCCAATCAAAAATTGGGCAGAAGACCTAAACAGACACTTGTCCAAAGAAGACATACAGATGGCCAAAAAGCACATGAAAAGATGCTCGACATCACTAATTATTAGAGAAATGCAAATCAAAAGTACAGTGAGGGCTTCCCTGGTGGCACAGTGGTTAAGAATCCACCTGCCAATGCAGGGGACATGGGTTCGATCCCTGGTCCAGGAAGATCCCACATGCCACGAAGCAACTAAGTCAGTGCACCACAACTACTGAGCCTGCGCTCTAGAGCCCACGAGCCACAACTACTAAGCATACATGCCACAACTACTGAAGCCTGAGCACCTACAGCCCATGCTCCACAAGAGAAGGCACCACAATGAGAAGCCCAATCATCTCAATGAAGGGTAGCCCCAACTCACCACAGCTAAAGAAAGCCCACATGCAGCAACAAAGACCCAATGCAGCTGAAAATAAAATAAATTAAATAAATAAGTTTATATATTAAAAAAAAAACTACAATGAGGTATCACCTCACACCAGTCAGAATGACCATTATCAAAAAGTCTACAAACAATAAATGCTGGAGAGGGTGTGGAGAAAAGGGAACCCTCCTGCACTGTTGGTGGGAATGTAAATTGATACAGCCACTATGGAGAACAGTATCAAGGTTCCTTAAAAAAACTAAAAATAGAACTACCATATGACCCAGCAATCCCACTCCTAGGCATATACCCACAGAAAACCATAATTCAAAATGATACATGCACTCCAATGTTCATTGCAGCATTATTTATAATAGCCAGGACATGGAAGCAATCTAAATGTCCATCAACAGAGGAATGGATAAAGAAGATGTGATACATATATACACTGGAGTATTACTCAGCCAAAAGATATTTGTTCAAAAAGAACAAAATAATGCCATTTGCAGCAACATGGTTGGACCTAGAGATTGTCATACTGAGTGAAGTTAAGTCAGACAAAGAAAGATAAATAACATATGATATCACTTATATATAGAATCTAAAAAAAAAGGTACAAATGAACTTATTTACAAAACAGAAGTAGAATCACAGATGTAGAAAACAAACTTATGGTTACCAGGAGATAAGGGGGGGAGGAATAAATTGGAAGATTGGGACTGACACATACACACTACTATATATAAAATAGAAAACTAATAAGAACCTGCTGTATAACACAGGGAACTCTACTCAATACTCTGTAATGGCCTATATGGAAAAAGAGTCTAAAAAAATAGAGTAGGTATATGTATATGTATAACTGATTCACCTTGCTGTACACCTGAAACTAACATAACATCGTAAATCAACTATACTCCAATAAAAAAAAATTTTTTAAATATGTATAAAGAGCATTACCGGGGACAATTAACTAAATTTACATGTGACTGGATTAGATAATTGGGTTTTTCTATGCTAAATTTCCTGCTTTTGATCCTTGTACTGGGGTAATGTAAGAGAATGTCCTTGTTCCTAAAAATATATACTTTGAAGTATTAAGAAAAAAAAAAAGAAAGGTAGATAAGTGGATATTCTAGGTAAAGGACTTACAAGCAGAGTGAATAGCACGTGTATGATAGTGAGCTGTGGGTCCAGCAGCATGCTTTCGTATCACAAATGGTATGACTTCAGCAAAGGAAGCATTTACAGACAAAACTGAAGGAATAGGAAAGGGCCAGATCCTGAAGAGAGTAAATATTATACTACAGAGTTGGGGGTTTTTACCTTCGAGGCCAGAAATCACACTGTGGCACAACAATGGGCCACATATGGCACAAGGCTAAGTTTGGTTTTTAGCCCTGGGTGTATGCGTGTGTTAAATTGAGTCAGTTAAAAAAAAAAAAAAATTGAGTTAGTTAGCTATATTCAAAATATGGCAGCTTTCACATAAAATTCCAAATTTTCTACTTCTCTTGAGAGATCAAAATATTTAACAATGCAGGGATTCCCCAAATACACTCAAAGGCATCTCCCTTTGCCCACCAGGTCCTTTACTCATCCTCATTAGCTGCTTGTGTTTTGGGTTTTTTGTTTGTTTGTTTGTTTGTTTTTAAATTTTTATTGGGGTATAGCTGATTTATAATGTTGTGTTAGTTTCCAGTATACAGCAAAGTGAATCAGTTATACATACACATGTATCCACTCTTCTTTTTTTTTTAGATCCTTTTCCCATATAGGCCATTACAGACTATTGAGTAGAGTTTCCTGTGCTACACAGTAGGTCCTTATTAGTTATCTATTTTATACATAACTGCTTGTGTTTTTTATCGATGTTCTTTGAGGTAAGAAACCTGAAGCATCTTAATCCAGGAAGTGATACTGTATTTGCATTTTAGAAAGTATTGTGCATCAATCTAGAACTAGAGAAAAATATCCACATGAATAAATCTCACAGATATAAGATGAAGCAAAAAACAAAACAAAAAAAGGAAAACAAGCTGCAGAATACATACAGTTTGATACCATTTTTATAAAAGCTTTAAGATACGTGAAACAATCCCATATTATTGAAGACCACATACATAAATAATAAAGGATGAAATAATGTATGGGAATGCTGGTCTATGAATCTGAGAGACAGGTTGCCCTTCTTGAGGGAGGCTGTATTCATTTCCTAGGGCTGTCACAACAAAATACCACAGACTGGTAGCTTAAACAACAGAGCTTTTTTTCCTCACAGTTCTGGAGGCTAGAAGTCCAAGATGAAGGTGTTGGCCAATTCAGTTTGGGGAGAGAGGTCTCTTCCTGGTTGTAGACAGCTGCCTTCTCATTGTGTTTTCACATGGCCTTTCCTCCATGAATGTGTGCCCAAGGAAGAAGAGAGAGAGCTCTCTGGTGTCTCTTCTTATAAGGTCACTAATCCTATCAGTTCAGGGTCCCACCCTTATGACTTCATCTAACCTTTCATTACTTCCATAAAGGTCCTGTTTCCAAATACAATCACACTGAGGGATTAGGGCTTCAACATATGAATCTGGGAGAAGCCCATTAGACTTTCCCATGAGGGGTCACACAGAGCATACTCTTCCCCCAGCAATGAAAATGCACATGTGCAATGTTTCTGCCCAGGGAAGACTACTAAAGACTCAGCGATCAACGTTTTTATTGGGAGGGCTAGTCATGTAGGTACTCTCTGCCTAGCACATACCAAAACTCCAGATTCCCAGAAAGAAAGCAGGCATTCCACATAAATTATTGAACACTGTACACTGTTTGCACAGTATAGCGGGCCACCCTTATCAGGGGGGAATGGTGGGAACACTCCCAAAATCCAGCCAAGGCCAACCCTGCAAGCAGGCCCTTCTAAAGAGAGTCACTCCAGGTTTGCTATGTTGACTTATGCACACTTACCAATGACCTCCTCAGTTCTGCTTCATTGCTCCCATCTCATGAATAAAGATTACTGAGCTAACCCAATTGCTAAGCACTGAAACTGGTTCAATAATTGTCAACAAATTATTTTGTTTCGAGGTTTCAATACCATTATCAATCAAGGACAATCATAGTACACTTTATGACTTAAAAAAGTCCCTGGAGATTCGTTGATGTCCTTACTGTCTAGAACATGTTCTCTCCCAAGGTAATCATTGATTATACCCTTCTAAGTTAATTGTGTGTCATATTTCCAGAGAGGATCCCACCCTCTTCCATTCCTGAAATGCTGATTAACACAGCAGGTAAGCTCTCCAGTCTTATTACCATAGCCCAGATAGTTTGGCGACCATCTTAATCCTACAGTGGGGATGGAAACACTTTAAAGCATAGTCAAGGATATTTCTAGAGTGTATCCTACCTGCCTGCAACAAAATCCTGGCCAAACTGTAAAGATAGAAAAGAGAATAGAGGGCTTCCCTGGTGGCTCAGTGGTTAAGAATCCGCCTGCCAATGCAGGGGACACAGGTTCGAGCCCTGGTCAGGGAAGATCCCACATGCCACACAGCAACTAAGCCCAGGCGCCACAACTACTGAGCCTGTGCTCTAGAGCCCATGAGACACAACTACTGAGCCCATGTGCCACAACTACTGAAGCCCACGCACCTAGAGCCCGTGCTCTGCAACCAGAGAAGCCACCACAATGAGAAGCCCGCGCACCGCAACGAAGAGTAGCCCCCTACTCGCTGCAACTAGAGAAAGCCCACGCGCAGCAACAAAGACCCAACGCAGCCAAAAATAGATAAATAAAATTAAAAATTTTTTTTAATTAATAAAAAAAACTAATTCCCCATCTTCCCCTCCCCCACCAGCCCCTGGCAACCACCAGTCTACTCTGTCTCTATGAATTTGACTATTCTAGGTACCTCATGTAAGTGGAATCTATATACAAATGTATCAACAGATGTGAGTAGCTTTTCCAAAACGTCCTTCAGAACAAGCCTATTCACTCTTTAAAACTCAGAAGCTTCATCTTCTGAAAGAGACATCAGAAAAAGACTGCCCTTGACAACAGTGGAAAGGACCTTACAGGCGCTATTAACAACTAACACAGCAGTTAAAGTCTGTGGCTTCGATCCTCGTACCCTTGTTTGTTAATGAAGGAGAAATAAATCCCTCTTGAATCAGGAAGGCTGTTCCTGCCAGAGACCTCAACCTGAGAATTCTTAGGAATCCTCCAGAAGCAGAAAACAGCCTTCACTCAAGACTATCAACAAAGTAATGACTGTGTGAAGGAGACAGCCCAAGACATGGAAAGTCAAGGAGCTGGTGCTATATATTGTTACACTTCAATCTGTATGCAAGATTTCTTAATTTTCCTAGATATTTTCCTTCACCTTTGTTGCTTTAAGGTTCTGAACTGTTGATTACGTCTTAACTATGGTATCTGTAAGCAACAGTTTGCTGGAGCCAGATAGAACCAGCTTAGAAGAATCAATTGTTAAATTGTCAGGAAACTTGCCAGACAGTTGTTAAATTCCTAGTAGCTTGAAATCAGCCTGTGGAAATATTTACACAATGGAAATCAGAAGACACTACAAATCATGGCCCCGCTCACTCCTGCTCTCCCAGAGAATCTGCTGTTAAACATTTGTCAACACACCACTGCCTAAAAGGCACCTATCTTGATGTTGCCCCTTGGATCCTTAGTCACTGCTAGGCATATGTCCAATACTGGCTACAATCTGCTTATGACATGGCTAAAATATACACTTAAACCAACTGTTGAGTTTGTATTCACTTTCCTTTGGGGACCACCCAGCTTCACTTGGTATCAGTTCCTAGGTATCAGTTGGTTCCCTAGGTAATTGGACTTAACCACTAAGTGACTTTTTAGATGGCAAACACCTCAGTAGGCCAGACAACAAGAAATCTGAAACTCAGGACTTCCCTAGCAGTTCACTGGTTAAGACCCTGCACTTCCATTGCAGATGGCACGGGTTCAATCTCTGGTTGGGGAACTAATATCCCACATGCCAACTATAAAGATAGAAAAGAGAATAGAGGGCTTCCCTGGTGGTGCAGTGGTTAAGAATCTGCCTGCCAATGCAGGGGACACGGGTTCGAGCCCTGCTCTGGGAAGATCCCACATGCCACGGAGCAACTAAGCCCGTGAGCCACAACTACTGAGCCTGCGCATCTAGAGCCCGTGCTCCACAACAAGAGAAGCCACGACAATGAGAAGCCCGCACACCGCGATGAAGAGTAGCCCCCGCTTGCCGCAACTAGAGAAAGCCTGCGCGCAGAAACGAAGACCCAACACAGCCAAAAATAAATAAATACATTTATAAAAAAAAAAAAGAATCCTGTCTCAAGTTATGACATGGGTGCCCTTGAGGACATTATGCTAAGTGAAATAAGCCAGCCACGAAAGAACAAATACTGTATGAGGGACTAGGGTCTAGGCAAATGGACAGTCCTTGTTTAATGAGTATAATAGAGTGTCAGTTCTGGAGGTCCATTACCCAACAATGTGAGTATACATAACACTATTAAACTGAACACGTGAATACGGTAGAGATAGTAAATTTTATGTTGTGTTTTTTTACCACAAATTTTAAAAATGTTTAATGTTTTCAAATGAAATCTAAAGGAATATGTCATATGCAGGCTTGATTCTTAAGAACTAATAAAGAGAGTAATTCAAGCTGAAAGAACATGATCTCAGATGAAAGAATAGAACTGCTGGAAGAGATAAAGAGGTAAAACATATCGCTAAATTTAAATATGTTAAGGTTCAGAGGTTAAGTATAAGCAAATGTTGATTGCTTAAAACAACAACAATAAAATCTGTGGAACTTAAAACGCATGAAGTAAAATGACAGAAAGCAGGAAGAGGTAAATGAAGCAGACTGTTAAAAGATTCTTGTATTCTTCAAAGTACTAACTTAAGTAGACCATACTAAGTCAAGGATGTACACTGTAATTTCTAGAGTGACCACTAAAAGAGTAATAAAAAGTTATTAGTAAAAAGAGAATATGGGACTTCCTTGGTGGCGCAGTGGTTAAGAATCCACCTGCCAATGCAAGGGACACAGGTTCAATCACTGGTCTGGGAAGATCCCACATGCCGCGGAGCAACGAAGCCCATGCACCACAACTACTGAAACTGCACTCTAGAGCCCGCGTGCCACAACTATTGAGCCCACACGCCATAATTACTGAAGCCCACGTGCTCTAGGGCCCATGTGCCACAACTACTGAGCCTGTGTGCTTCAACTACTGAAAGAGCCTGCTCTGCAACAAGAGAAGCCACCACAACGAGAAGCCTGCACACCACAACGAAGAATAGACCCCGCTCGCCACAACTAGAGAAAGCCCGCATATAGCAACGAAGACCCAACACAGCCAAAAAATAATTAAAAAAGAAAAAAAAGAGAGAGAATAGAAAAGGGATTAATACAAATATTTCATTCATGTAAAGGAAGGCAAGAAAGTAGAAACAAAGGGACAAAAAAGCAGAAAGAATCAATAGAAAACCAAGGAATAAACCCAATAAAATGAATAGACTTAGGGACTTCCCTGGTGGTCCCGTGGTTGAGAATCGGCCTTCCAATGCGGGGGATGTGGGTTCGAGCCCTGGTGGGGAAACTAAGATTCCACATGCTGAGGGGCAACTAAGCCCGTGTGCTCTAGAGCCCAAATGCCATAACTAGAGAGAAGCTCGTGCACTGCAACGAGGAGCCTGTGTGCGGCAACTAAGACCCGATGCAGCCAAAAAAATTAATTTTTTAAAAAATGAATAGACTTAAACTCAATTATAATAGTAACTATGTTATTTGTAAAAGGACTGTATAGTCCAATTCAAAGATGAAGATTTCAGATTGGATAAAAATATACCATATGCTATTTACAAGTTAAGTTTAAATATGAAAACATAAGTTGAAAGAAAAAGTATGAAAAAAGCATGCAAACACCAGCTAAAATAAAGCTGGTATAGCATATTAATATCTGACAAGTAGACTTTTTTTAATCATGAAAGTGATTTAACTGATTATAAATAAAATAAAAACATATAAAAGAAGTAGTCTAAAAATCAGAGTTATAACCTATTCAGTGAAAGGTCTTTTAAAAAGCTAAGTCATTCTTTTTTTCAGGATTCATAAACAGATATAATTGAATATGTGTCAAATATATTGTACAACATATAAAGAACTTAGATCTATAGAAATGGCTGCACTCTTTTTCTTTCACTTTTACAAATCCATCTTTCTGTGGTTACAAGATTGATTTCCAATCATGATATGGATCAGCCAGATGAGAAAAATTTTTTTTCCTTCTTTTTATTTTGAGATATGACAACCAGACTTTAAGGTAAAAAATATTACTGAAGATAAAGAGGGATGCTAGTGATGATAAAAGTACCAATTTGAATAAATATATAATAAACCTAATTTCTATTCACTGATAGAAATCCTTTATTAGATAAATGTTTTGTTTTCTCCCAACTATTGGCTAGTCTCAAGTTTTTTTTTTAAATAACAGCTTCATTGAATTTTAATTCACATACCATCCAATTTACCTATTTTAAGTGTACAAATCAAAGTGCTTTAGTATATTCACAGACTTGTGCAATCATCACCACAATGAATTTCAGAACATTTTCATCACCCCCTAAATAAACCTTGTGCCCATTAGCAGTCATGCACACACCCCACTCCAATCTCTAATCCTAGGTATGCACTGATACATTTTCTCTGTATATTTGCCTCTTATGGACAGTCCCTGTAAGTGGAATCATATAATATGGGGTGCTTTGTGATCTGGCTGTTTTATCCAATTACAGCATCAGGCTCAAAGTCCAATTTTTGTGATCTATATCAGATCCAGTGCAGCTCCTTTGGTGTGGCTGCTCAAGACCCAAGAACTAAAATCATCCGGCTCACGCACACCCAACATGCAATGGTGAGAAACGGAAAGGATAACCATGATAAAGAGTCCCATCATATAGGAGAAGAACGGGAGACACATGACAGTTACTTGTTCACAGCCCCTTTGTAACTCAGCTGGGCAATGTTGCCAGGATCTTCTACTCTGGTGGCAGAGAATGTTCCTTGATTAGGATCCTGTTTGTCTCCTTAGGAGTGGCTCCTAGTCTATTGTTCTATACTGCCCTTGGCTATATAGACTCAAATCCTGGTCAGATCCTCCCCAAGGAAACAGCCATAAGTGTGTGGCCCTGTGCTACTTCCCCATCCCCCTTTAACCTCTCATCTGCTCAGTGCCCCCCAAACCCTCATCTCTTTTAAGATTCTTATTAAGCAAGTTCTCCTGGGATAGTCATGCTATCAGAAACGTAGGCAAACTAAATTGCTTATCCTCTATAACGTTTACTACTTAAAACAGGATTCACACACACACTTTCAAAACACCAGAAAAATAGGAGAGTAGCTACATAGGCTATATAGTAAGCCACATAACTCAGAAGGCGGCTTAGAACACCCATGGTAAGTGGTAGCTGAAGAATCCTGAATATCCTGTGCAGCTGGAGCCCAGTTAAAACCTATAGTAATTTACTTCCTAGAATAATTACACTGGGTCTTCCCTCAAAGCCATTTTTTAAAAAGGATGGGAGAAACTGAGAAACACCATCCAATTCAAGTCCTGCAGCACCCTCACATACATTCCACAATATTCATTTGGCATTTAAAAAAAAAAAACGTTTCTCCCACCCTACCTCTCCACCTGGCTCCCCTTTCTTCTCATCTCCGGCTTTGTCTTCTACTATGAAGCAGCAACACACTTCAGCTCCCAGTGACAGCTTCCCCAATTAAAATTATAACCACTGCATTGAACAAGCAAGATTCAAGGGATGAAATGAGAAGGTAATTTTATTTGTGTTCATTGTGTCCTCTTAAATTTTTTTTTTCCAGAAATGACCTTAAATATATGAAAAGATACACACCTTCTCTCCTAATAAGAAAGATGCAAATTAAAATTACATTGAGATGCCATTACTCACCTACCAAACTAGCAAAATTCCAAAAGTTTAAAATGCATTGTTATTGAATTTGTGGGAAAACAAGCACTCTCATACATTGCTGGTGGGATTTATAAGGGTACAACTTCTATGGAGGGTCTTTTAGAAATATTCACCAAAACTGCAAATGCATTCACCCTTGATCTAGAAATTCCACTTTTAGAAATGAGTCCCACTGATATACCTGTGTATGTAACCTGTACATGTACAAATTTACACACACACACACGGTTTTTCATTGCATCACTGTCTGTAATAGTGAAAGATTGTATAAAATCTAAGCACCCAGCAGTAGGTAACAGATTAAATAAACCATGGTACATCTACCATGAACTCTAGAATATTAGGTAGCTGTAAAGAGAATGAGGAATATCTCTATGTACTGATATACATATCAATAGAAAGATCTCCAGGCTATATTGTCAACTTTTTAAAAAAAGCAAATGCAAGGGGACTTCACAGAACGTATCCAGGAAACCATCCCTCTACCTAAACAACTACAGAACCAGCAGGAACTGTCTAAAGGTAAATATTTTGGAACTCTGGAGTTTAGTCAAACACTTGCAACATTTGTAGCAGAGCTTGACAAAGAGGTTGGTAAATTTTGGTGCATTTTAACCATTTGCATAACAGCCATCATGCCTCAGTCCCACAGCTGGCAGCCTTGCATACAACAACCCACATCCTAGGGAACATCTTCATGGCATTAGATGTGACAATGATTTGTTGGATGTGATACCAAAAGCACAGGCAAAATTAAGCTTTTGTACATCAAAGTACACTATTGAGAAAGTGAAAAGACAACCTACAGAATGGGAAAAAATATTTGCAAATTCTATATCTGATAAGGGGTTAATATCCAGAATATATAAAGAACTCCTGCAACTCAACAACACAAAACAACTAACCCAATTCAAAAATGGAGAAAGAACTAGAATAGACATTTCTCCAGACAAGACAAACAAGTAGCCAAAAGGCACGTGAAAAGGCACATCATTAGTCATTAGTAAGTGCAAATCAAAGCTACAATGAGGGGCTTCCCTGGTGGCGCAGTGGGTGAGAGTGAGAGTCCGCCTGCCGATGCAGGGGATGCGGGTTCGTGCCCCGGTCCGGGAAGATCCCACGTGCCGCGGAGCGGCTGGGCCCGTGAGCCATGACCGCTGAGCCCACGCGTTTGGAGCCTGTGCTCCGCAATGGGAGAGGCCACAACAGTGAGAGATCCACAAACCGCAAAAAAAAAAAAAAAATTTCCTGAAGTTAGTAACTGTACTGCGGTTATGTAACAGAACGTCCTTTTCTTCAGGAAATATACAATGAAGTATCTGGAGACAAAGGGGCATGATGTCTGCACCTTATTCTTTTTTTTTTTTTTTTTTTTTTTCAGTACGCGGGCCGCTCACTGCTGTGGCCTCTCCCGTTGCGTAGCACAGGCTCCGGACGCGCAGGCTCAGCGGCCATGGCTCACGGGCCCAGCCGCCCCGCGGCATGCGGGATACTCCCAGACCGGGGCACGAACCCGTGTCCCCTGCATCGGCAGGCGGACTCCCAACCACTGCGCCACCAGGGAAGCCCCAATAAAATGGATTTTTGAATGTTAAACTAATTTGCACTTCAGGGATGAATCCAATTTGGTCATGATGTATTTATCATTTTTATTCAACAGTGGATTCAATTTGCTAAGATATTACCTAGGATTTATAAATGAGATGTACCTATAAGTTTCTTTTTCTTTTTTTTTTTTTTGGCCACACCACACAGCATGCAGGATCTTAGTTCCCCAATGAGGGGAACTAAGCAACCTGAACCTGCACCCTCTGCAGTGAAGTCTTAACCACTGGACCACCAGTGAAGTCCCCTATGAGTTTCTTTTCTTGTACTATCTTTGTTAGCTTTTGGTGTTGCTCTAAGTCAATCTCTTTCATAAAGAATAATGAAAATTTCATAAAGAAACATTACTGACAGTGACAATAAATAAGATTCCTTATATTAAAATAATTACTCTCGGGCTTCCTTGGTGGCACAGTGGTTAAGAATCTGCCTGCCGATGCAAGGGACACGGGTTTGAGCCCTGGCCTGGGAATATCCCACGTGCCGCAGAGCAACTAAGCCCATGCGCCACAACTACTGAGCCTGAGCTCTACAGCCTGCAAGCCACAACTACGGAGCCCACGTGCCACAACTACTGAATCCTGCGTGCCTAGAGCCCATGCTCCGCAACAAGAGAAACCACGACAATGATAAGCCCGCGCACCACAGCGAAGAGTAGCCCCTGCTCACCACAACTAGAGAAAGCCTGCACACAGCAACGAAGACCCGATGCAGCCAAAAATAAATAAATTTATTTAAAAAAAAAATTACTCTCACCATCTTCCTACCCCCCCGCTTATACCCTCTTCTCATTTATAAGTAAAAGAATAATGATATATATTGTCACCTTTTTCTTCAAGTTTTCATATTTTGTAGAAATTGAGCAAGTACAGGAAAAATGTAAATAATGATTGATAGAATTAAATACTTAAGTTACAATTCCTAATTTCTAATCAAGCTATCTACCTAAAACAGTTTGCTTACTAATAAGGAGTAAAAATTATACCTTGGAGGGCTTTCCTGGTGGCGCAGTGGTTGAGAGTCCACCTGCCGATGCAGGGGACACGGGTTCGTGCCCCAGTCTGGGAGGATCTCACGTGCCGCGGAGCGGCTGGGCCCATGGGCCACGGCCGCTGAGCCTGCAGGTCCGGAGCCTGTGCTCTGCAATAGGAGAGGCCACAGCAGTGAGAGGCCCGTGTACCAAAAAAAAAAAAAAAAAAATTATACTTTGGAAATAAATCATGTTCTAAAATTTTCCACTGAATTTGTTTTAAAATAAATAAATAAATTTATTTATTTATTTTTGGCTGCATTGGGTCTTTGTTGTTGCACACAGGCTTTCTCTAGTTGCGGTGAGTGGGGGCTACTCTTTGTTGTGGCGCACGGGCTTCTCATTGTGGTGGCTTCTCTTGTTGCAGAGCATGGGCTCTAGGCGCGTGGGGTTCAGTAGTTGTGGCTCAAGGGCTCTAGAGTGTAGGCTCAGTAGTTGTGGCACATAGGATAAGCTGTTCCGCGGCATGTGGGATCTTCCTGGAGCAGGGATCGAACCCATGTCCCCTGCATTTGCAGGCAGATTCTTAACCACTGCGCCACCAGGGAAGTCCTCCACTGAATTCTTTATAATTGTTTCTTAATACCATGTCATGCCAACAGCTGCTATGTTATTCCACTTAGAAAGATATGTTAATGAATAAGCATGAAAAATAATTTTAAGAAATACTGATAGGAAAAAAATTAAAAATAAAAGCAAAGACCTATGTATTTTGCTGCTTCCTCCAAAAATGTAACTACAGCTGCTGAAAGCATTCATGTACTAGCTCCACAGTACAGGAGAGGAAAGTTGGACTTGAAGTAATTCCGTATTTGTTAAGTACAAACAAAACTGTTGATTCAGTTCTCAACAGGGAAGGGCGATGTCCTTGGCCCAGGAGTTCAAAACCTAAACCAAATGCTGTATAAACTACCAAATGACAATTTGAATGAAAATAAGGTAATTATGTTCTAATCTTTTAAGAATAGGAACCTAAAATAAATGTGTAAAAACTTTACCTCTTATTACCTTATCTTGAAACTGTGGAACATTATTTTCTGAGATTGCTATTTTAAAAGTTATAAAAGCAATATTAAATCTCCGAGTTAAAAATATATGGTGTAATTATTTAGGCATCAGTTCTCATACTCTGGATCCTTCCACATGTCACATGGCTACATGATATTCCCAAGTCATGGATTTTGCCGTTTGATCTCTGATGTACCTTGAAGATATTTCAGGGCTCCAGAAGCTAGGCAGTTCTCTGAATACACTAAGTATACACATGAAGCAGCTCAAATGTACAAGTGCTTCCATCAACAATCACTTCAAAAGTCATTAATAACTTACAGGTGTGAGAGTGGAAATGCCCTCTGCACTCCCCTGCCCCTGCTTGAACTCTGGCTACTCTCTCTGGGCCATTTCTGTAACAGTGAATTCTTAACTTGATATTTCTCTTTCTCCATTTTCTCTTCCCTGGCCCTGGGGCTTTTACGATGACATTCCAAAATCTTCTAGGAAACACAAAAGCAGACAAAAATGCTTCAATGTATTCATTCTAGGGGTTTTTTCATCCTTATTTTATTAGTTTCTTGAGAGTAGAGGAAAACAATTTAAATCCTTCTGGAGAAGACACCTAAAAAGAAATGGAAAGACAGAACAGGTGGGTAGAAAAATCTGCCTGGTTTGAAACACGGGAAAATTCTGATGGAATCTAACATCTGCTTGGTTTCTACCATTGCTGAAGATAGGCTCTAAAACTTTACTAGCATCTCCAAAAAGGTCAGTGAACTGTGTATGAGAGAGAACCTTAATTATACATGTAAATCAAAGTTTCTTAACAGTGAAATTATTCACATTCTGGACCAGAAATTCTTTGTGGGGGCTTTCCTGTGCATTGTAGGGTGCACAGCAGCATCCTTGGTCTCTACCCACTTGATGCCAGTAGCACGTACCCCTCCCAATTATGACAACCAAAAATATCTCCAGACACTGACAGACGTCCCCTAAGGGCAAAATCAACTCTAGATCAGTTGAGAACCACTGATCTAGATGGAGGTGTCTTCTGATCTTGAGCCTATGAATATGAATCAACTCCACATCAGGGCAAGCCAGATGAGGCAGTTAAATGTATGCTTACTCAATGGGTGAAGGGATATTTGCACAAGTGCCGAAGCATCACTCCACAGATTACTTGTAACAACAACGGAGAAAATGATAGAGAGAAGCGGCAATCACCACCTTAACCAAGTGACCAAATGTCGCATCACTAATAATGGGACAAGCTGACATTATATATTTAACCTAACTCTAATCAAGCCTCTAGACTTACATCAAGTTTATAGAAAAGAAAAGCGATAGAACAGGTTAAGTGACACTATGAGGAAACAAGCAGATAAACACAGAATGTGGGACATACTATAAGAAAAGCAGCCTGGACTGTTTAAAAACTTAATGTAATAAAAAGAACATTAAAAGTGAGGGACTACACTAGATTTAAAAAAAATAACTAAAGAGACATAACAATGTGGGATCTTTTACTATATCTTTTTTTAAAGCTATAAAAGACATTTGTTGAAACAATTAGAGAAATCTGAATATTAACTGAATATCAGATGGTACCTAAGTTGTAATAATGGTAATATATTTATACTGGAGAATATCCTCATTCTTAGCAGGTTCATGCTGACACTTTAGGAGTGAAATTTCATGATGTCACAGTACAGCCAAATATGTTTGAAATTTTTCAAAATAAAAGACTGGGGAAAAACAAACAACCCAATCAAAAAATGGGCAGAAGACCTAGATAGGTACTTCTCCAAAGAAGACATACAGATGGCCAATAGGCACATAAAAAGATGCTCAGTGTTGCTAATTATCAGAGAAATGCAAATAAAAACTACAATGAGGTACCACCTCACACCGGTCAGAATGGCCATCACTAAACAGTCTACAAATAACAAATGCTGGAGAGGGTGTGGAGAAAAGGGAACCCTCCTACACTGGGTGGGAATGTAAATTAGTGCAGCCACTATGGAAAACAGTATAAAGGTTCCCCAGAAAACTAAAAATAGAATTACCATATGATTCAGTAATCCCACTCCTGGGCATATATCCAGACAAAACTATAATTCAAAAAGATACACAGGGCTTCCCTGGTGGCACAGTGGTTGAGAGTCCGCCTGCCGATGCAGGGGACACAGGTTCGTGCCCTGGTCTGGGAAGATCCCACATGCCACGGAGTGGCTGGGCCCGTGAGCCATGGCCGCTGAGCCTGCGCGTCCGGAGCCTGTGCTCCGCAACGGGAGAGGCCACAACAGTGAGAGGCCCGCGTACCGCAAAAAAAAAGATACACACACCCCTATGTTCACAGCAGCACTATTCACAGTAGCCAAGACAAGGAAACAACCTAAATGTCCATCAACAGATGCGTGGATAAAGAAGATGTGGCACATATGTACCACAATGTTCACTGCAGCTCTATGTACAATAGCCAGGACATGGAAGCAACCTAAGTGTCCATCAACAGATGAATGGACAAAGAAGATGTGGCACATATATACAATGGAATATTACTCAGCCATAAAAAGAAACGAAATTGAGTTATTTGTAGTGAAGTAGATGGACCTAGAGTTTGTCATACAGAGTGAGATAAGTCAGAAAGAGAAAGACAAATACCGTATGCTAATACATATATATGGAATCTTAAAAAAAATGGTTATGAAGAGGCTAGGGGCAAGACAGGAATAAAGACACAGACATAGAGAATGGACTTGAGGACAAGGGGAGGGGAAAGGGTAAGCTGGGATGAAGTGAGAGAGTGGCATGGACTTATATATACTACCAAATGTAAAATAGATAGCTAGTGGGAAGCAGCCGCATAGCACACGGAGATCAGCTCGGTGCTTTGTGACCACCTAGAGGGGTGGGACAGGGAGGGTGGGAGGGAGACACAAGAGGGAGGAGATATGGGGATATATGTATACCTGATTCACTTTGTTATAAAGCAGAAACTAACACACCATTGTAAAGCAATTATACTCCAATAAAGATGTTAAAAAAAAATGTGGTACATATAAACAATGGAATACTACTCAGCCATAAAAAAGAATGAAATAATGCCATTTGCATCAACATGGATGGACCCAGAGATTATCATACTAAGTGAAGTAAATCAGAAAGAGAAAGACAAATACCATATGATATCACTTATATGTGGAATCTAAGATACAACATAAATGAACTTATCTCCAAAACAGACTCACTGACATAGAGAACAGACTTGTGGTTGCCAAGGGGGAGGGAGGTTGGAGGAGGGATGGATTGGGAGTTTGGGATTAGCAGATGTAAACTATCATATATAGAATGGATAAACAACAAGGTCCTACTGTATAGCACAGGGAACTACAGGGAACTATATTCAATATCCTGTAATAAACCACAATGGAAGCAATATGAAAAAGAATATATATATATATATATATGTATAACTGAATCACTTTGCTGTACAACAGAAATTAACACAACACTGTAAATCAACTACACTTCAATAAAATAAAAACATTTAAAGATTAGGGGAAAACAAAAGATAAAAGCATGGTTTTCCAGACAGGGCTAAACCAAAAACTAACGCATAGGTAAAACTCTCCTAGATAAAGCTTGCATTTGAGATCTTTCACCCTAATACCAAGCCCCAAGCAGTCAAATGCTTTCATGTGGCTCCTTAGTTGCCCAAGGACCCACTCCTAGAACATACTGTGCCCCATGATTGTGACACTGCCCAATCCCCCAGCTTCCAACAGAACTTTCCTGAGTATTCCATGAAACTAATGAACAAAACTTTAGATTCTAAAGTATATTAAATTATAAATGGATAATTATCTGCATTAGCAGGTTACACATTTACATTTTAACTAGGAACCACTGAACATAACCCCTTAGTTGAGGTCGACTCAAATTAGAAACCTCAGGCACTTTGGTGGCAGGCCAGTGGCTCACAGCCTCCTTAAAGCCTTATAAACATTTGTCTAGAAAAAATAGCTGTCTCGTTCATGAGGTCTTATTTTTACTACATATTTTCCTGATTCAAAAAACAAAATAATACAAAAAAACTCACTGAGAAGTCTCAGCTACTTCTCCAGTCCCCCTCATACTCATTTTCTATGCCTCAATCCAGCATTTATTTATGACATAAGCAAAGTGTATTTTCTCCCTTATAAAAAAGGTAGAATAATATATAAACTTTTCAGCTCCTTTCTTTTTTCGCTTTTCAATATATCCTAGAGATCTCTGTACATACCAGTACAATGAGATCTTCCTCATTCTCTTTTACAGCTTCATTGTATTGTATTTTGTAGATACCCCATTGTTTATTTAACCAGTCCCCTATTACCAGACGCTTGCATTGTTTCCAATCTTTGGCTATTTATTATGAGCAATGATATCCTAATACACGCAGATGTTATCTGTAGGCTAGGTTCCTAGAAGTGGAAATGGTAGGTCAGAGGGTGTGGTAGACAGAACAGGGGCCCCCCAAAGATGTGGACATCCTAACCCCAGGAAACTGCTACCTTACATTCAAAAGGAACTCTATAAATATGACTACGTTAAGGACCTCCTTACTTTCACCCCAAATTATCGGTGAGTGGATGTAATCACAGGGGTCCTCATAAAAGGGAGCCAGGTCAGAGAGGAGAGAAGCTGCTACACTACTGCCTTTGAAGATGGAGGAAGGGACCATGAACCCAGCAATGTAGATGGCCTCCAGAGCCTAGAAAAAGGACAGGGAAACAAATACTCCCCTAGAGTCTCCAGGAAGAATGTAGCCCTACAGATCCATTTTACATTTATGACCTCCAGAATTGTAAAATAATAAATCTGGGTTATTTTAAGCCACTAAGTTTGTGGTATTTTGTAACACAAAGATATTGTATTTTGTTACAGTAGCAATCGGAAACTAATACAAAAGGTAGATACAATGTAAATTTTCTATATATTACCAAATCCTCTCCATAAAGTTCATACATTTTTGTACTTCTTCTAGCAATGTGCCTATTTTTCCACTATCTCTCCAACAAAATATTATATCAAACTTTTGAACTTTTGCCCATATAATAGGTGAGAAATGATTTATCTCAGTAGAGTTTTAATTCTCCAGTGAGGCTGATTTAAAAGATTTCTTTTGCTGAAACTATCTGTTAAAATATTTTCTACCTATCAATGAAGCAGAAACAGACTCACAGACGTAGAGAACAGACTTGTCGTTGCCAAGGGGTAGAAAGGAGGGATGGACTGGAAGTGTGGGGTTAGTAGATACAAACTATTACATATAAAATGGATGGACAAGGTCCTATTGTACAGCACAGGGACCTACATCCAATGTCCTGGGATGAACCATAATGCAAAAGAATATAAAAATAAATAAATATATATATAACTGTCTCACTTTGCTGTACAGCAGAAATTAAAACAACATTGTAAATCAACTATATTTCGATAAAAAAAATTTTTAATGAAAATAATATTTTCTACATTTTTCTCCTGGGTTGTTACTTTGTTTTTAGATTTTTTTCCTAAAAACTCTTTATATTTTATGGATCTTACTTCTTTGTAATATGAATTACAAATATTTTTCCCACTTGATCTTTTGTCTTTTTACATTGCTTCTGGTATTTATTGTCCTGCTTAAGTCTTTATTATTTGAATTTATTTTTACTTAATGTTTAAAGTTTTCCTCATATATGTCTCCATATTCAAAAGATTTCAGCATGGCCTGTTTTAGTATATCAATAATCCAATAAGACTGTCTCCTAATCTCAAGGGCCAAGTGTAGTGGTTGACTTGTTTACCTTTCTTATTTCTGCATAGATACTTCAAATGGAAGAAAATTCCAGTGTGAGAAATACACAGAAGATGGCAAAAGAAAATTCCAAGTAATCTAACACAATTTTTAGCAATGCTTTACTGCTTTACTTAAATTCATTAAAATAAAAGAATTTAAAAATCCATAAATTTGCTGAATTACAAAGTATCACATGAGTACGTTTTTTATCCCAAGTGTATTCTTTTGAATTTTATTTTTGAGAAATCTATCCCTGTATTTACAGCAAGACATTCTTTCTCTTGTTTTTTAATTTTTGAGCTTTCTTTTTATTTTCTAAATTATTTTTTACATTCTTTTTTTTACATTATTTTCTATTACGTTTATCACAGGATATTGAATATAGTTCCCTGTGCTATACTTTAGGACCTTGTTGTTTAAGACATCCTTTCTCTTAATGAAAATGAATTAAGAACCATTTCTGGATCACAATGAGGCAACATGTAACTGAGTTACTACTTATTAGGATGGAAATGTAAGCATCTTAAAAAATGGAAGCTGTGGGCTTCCCTCGTGGTGCAGTGGTTGGGAGTCTGCCTGCCAATGCAAGGAACACGGGTTCGTGCCCCGGTCCGGGAAGATCCCACATGCCGTGGAGCAGCTAGGCCTGTGAGCCATGGCCGCTGAGCCTGCGTGTCCGGAGCCTGTGCTCCACAATGGGAGAGGCCACAACAGTGAGAGGCTCGCATACCGCAAAAAAAAACTATTTTAAGTTTGTTTACAATTTAAACATTGTTGGAGATAGGAAAATATTGTGTTTACTTTTTATACTATGTTGCTTTCAAGTTTAAGTTTTCCAAAGAATGTTTATATAGTTGTGGGATTTTAAAAATTGTTTTGATGATAAAGTTATATACCTATGTATAAATTTTTTAAAAAACCTTTTTGTTGTTCTTGGGAGTGAGCCTATGTTAGCCTTTGCATTTGGGCCTATTTTTACTACTTAGAGTCTACTGAATGTTGGCCACCAGGCACTGAGACCAGAAAAGGAGGGCATGATCCCTAACACAACAAGCTGCAGCAAGCATCTCATCCACTCCTGTGATGTCAATGGCCATAAAGTGACTTTGAAGTCTGTGACCTGCCTCCAGATGTGTACTTCCAGCTGCCTTCGTGGTATCTCCACTAGGATATTCCCAAAGAACTAAAATATGAATTTTAATAGCCCTAAGCCGAATGCATCATCTTCTCCTCCAAAACCCACAGCTCCTTCTGAATTCTATTTCAATTAGTGATCATTCTTTCATCTTTTGTCTCATCAATTTTATCTTGCACTCTTCTTTTTCACTCTAAATTAGCTGTTAAGCACTTTTTTTATTGAAGTATAGTCGATTTACAATGCTGCGTTAGTTTCAGCTGTATAGCAAAGTGATTCAGAGATATATATATATTATTTATAACCTTATAGGTTATTACAAAATATTGAATATAGTCCCCTGTGCTATAGGGTATGTCCTTGTTTATCTATTTTATATATAGTCATGTGTATCTGTTAATCCCAAATTCCTAATTTTCCTCCCCCCTCCCTTTCCCCTTTGGTAACCATAAGTTTGTTTTCTGTTTGTGATTTTTGAATCTTCCTATGAAGTACATTTCAAGATCATAACAGCTTACAATTATTGTATTTCTCTAATATTTTAAAATCTTTTAATTGTAAGTTATTTCAAACATATAGAAAATATCAGAAAATTAAATGATACCTAAAGATATTACTATTTTGCCATATTTGATTCATATCAACTTTTTTTTAAAAAGGAAAGAATGTTACAGATTTTTTGGTCACGTCGCATGCAGGATCCCTGACCAGGGATCGAACCCACGCCCCCTGCATTGGAAGCACAGAGTCTTGTTTTTTGTGGGTTTTTTTGCGGTACGCTGGCCTCTCACTGCTGTGGCCTCTCCCGTTGCGGAGCACAGGCTCCGGACGCACAGGCTCAGTGGCCATGGCTCATAGGCCCAGCCGCTCCGCGGCATGTGGGATCCTACCCGACCGGGGCACAAACCCGTGTCCCCTGCATCGGCAGGCAGACTCTCAACCACTGCGCCACCAGGGAAGCCTGGAAGCACAGAGTCTTAACCACTGGACCGCCAGGGAAGTCTCCACAACTGATGTCTCACCTTACCTGTGCCCTCTTTGCCTCCATAGAGATAACCACTATTTTTTTTTTTTTGGAGTATAGTTGATTTACAATGTTGTGTTAGTTTCAGGTGTACAGCAAAGTGAATCAGTTATACATATACATATATCTACTCTTTTTAAAATTCTTTCCCCATATAGGTCATTTCAGAATATTGAGAAGAGTTCCCTGTGCTATACAGTAGGTCCTTATTAGTTATCTATTTTATATATAGTAGTGTATATATGTCAATCCCAATCCCCCCGGTAAGCATAAGTTTGATAACCACTATCTTAAAGTTAGTGTGTATTCTTCTCATGCTTGTGTTTTGGTTTTACATGTTCACTACTGTTTTATGTTTTAGAAAGTTATATAAATAATACACTGCATGTATCATTCTGAAACCTACTTTTTTCATATATATGTCTGAGATCCATGTAGATCATATAGATGCAGTTCATTCACTTTAAATGCTGTATGGTGGCCCACTGTATGAATAAACCACAATTTATGTCCTCATTTTCCTGTTGAGTGACAGATTATTTCCTGTATTTGCTATTTTTTTTTTTTTTTTTTTTTTTTTTTTTTTTTTTTTTGCTGTACGCGGGCCTCTCACTGCTGTGGCCTCTCCCGTTGCGGAGCACAGGCTCCGGACACACAGGCTCCGCGGCCATGGCTCGCGGGCCCAGCCGCTCCGCGGCACGTGGGATCCTCCGGGATCGGGGCACGAACCCGCGTCCCCTGCATCGGCAGGCGGACTCTCAACCACTGCGCCACCAGGGAAGCCCTATTTGCTATTATTGATATAAATAGTGATGCACTGAAATCCTTGAATATGTCTCCTTGCATAGACATGTAAAAATTTCTTTAGAGTAGACATTTTTGTATCAGAACTTAGCTAGAATTTAGTCACATGGCCACACCTACCTGCAAGAGAGGATGAGAAATGCAGTCCATGGACCTAACTAAAAATTAGGGTTTCTATTTCTAAGAAGAAGGGAAAAACACATAATGGCATTGTGGTAAGCAACTAGCAACCAGCAGCTGCTGCTATTTTAAGTATTTCCAAATGTCTTTGAAAACTTCAGAGGTTATTCCAATTTATATTCCCATCAACAATGAGTAAGAGGTCCAATTTCCCCATATGTTCTCCAATAACTTAGGCTATCAAATATATTAATTTACCAATCTGATGAACGTGAAATATTGGTATCTCCCTGTTGTTTTAATTTGCATTTCCCTGATTACTACCAAGCATAAACATCATTAACCATTCTAGTTTCCTATTCTTTGAAATGACTGTTTAATCATTTTTCTATTTGGTTGCCTGCTTATTTTTTATTGTAGAAGTCTACATATATTCTTGATACAAATTTGCTTTAAAAATAATTTCTACCAGTCTTTGGTTTGAGTATTCCATTTCTAGATGGTGTCTTTTATTATGAGAAATTGGGTTTTATTTATTTAAGTTATTTATTTATTTATTTATTTAATTTTTGGCTGCCTTGGGTCTTCGTTGCGGCACGCAGGCTTTCTCTAGTTGCGGCGAGCAGAGGCTACTCTTCGTTGCCGTGCGCGGGCTTCTCATTGTGGTGGCTTCTCTTGTGGCGGAGCACGGGCTCTAGGCATGTGGGCTTCAGTAGTTGCGGCTCGCGGGCTCTAGAACGCAGGCTCAGTAGCTGTGGTGCATGGGCTTAGTTACTCCATGGCATGTGGGATCTCCCCGGACCAAGGCTTGAACCCATGTCCCCGGCACTGGCAGGCGGATTCTTAACCACTGCACCACCAGGGAAGTCCCTGAGAAATTGTTAATTTTAATGTAGCTATTGCAGAGATTGCTAGCTGTCTACCAAATTCCATTCTCTCTCTCTTCCACAATAATGGTGGGAGCTAGATACGTCTACTCAGCTAAGCTATATTTCCCAGCCTCCCTTGCAGCTTGGTGGTTAAGTTGCCAACACTGGAATGTACCTGTAAGTAATTTGTGCTGCTTCTGGATATAAGCCTTAAAATAATGGACGTGTGTTTGATCACTCTCTCTTCACCTTCCTTCACACTGTCATGTTAAAGTTAAAATCCAGAGCAACTTCAGAATCCGCCTGCCAATGCAGGGGACACAGGTTCAAACCCTGGTTCTGGAAGATCCCACATGCTGCGGAGCAACTAAACCCCTGCACCGCAACTACAGAGCCTGCGCTCTGGAGCCCGTGAGCCACAACTACTGAGTCCACGTGCCACAACTACTGAAGCCCGCGTGCCTAGAGACCGCGCTCCGCAACAAGAGAAGCCACCACGATGAGAAGCTCGTGCACCACAACGAAGAGTAGCCCCCACTTGCCCCAACTAGAGAAAGCCCGCACACAGCAGCGAAGACCCAACACAGCCATAAATTTATTTATGTATGTATGTATGTATGTATGTATATATTTTAAAAATCCAGAGCAACCTTGCAAGCTATATGTTGAGGATGACAAAGCCAACCAACTAGTCTGGGTCTCTGTGAGGGTTTCATGAAGCAAAGCCTATCTACCTACTCTGAACTATTACATCAAAGAGAAATTAATTTCTGTCTTATTAGCTGCTGCATTTGGGGTGTTTTTTTTTTTTTTTACAGATACTTGGCCAAATATGCCAAATATGTTTAGGAAGGATTTCTTAGATGACAAACAAACAGTAATCATTTTAGGCTGATTTTTCTTTGTGTCTAGTATAAAAAGTCCCTCTTGAGATCATAAAAATTTTTGGAAAAAAATATAGCAGAATATTTTTAAGTTTTGCTTTTCAAATACAGGCTTTAATACTGAAATGTGGTTTGTGTATAGGTGAGATAAAGATTATATTTTTATATGAGATTGGCCTGTTGTTTCAGCACTGTTTATTGAATATTCCATCCCATTGATTTATAATCACCTCTGTTATATACCAAATTATCATAGACACGTGACTGCCTTCTGTTCCACTGGTCTATGCTTATAACCTTGTGCCAATGTCACACTACTATGATTACTAAAACTTTATACTGAATCTTGATATTTGGCTGGATAAATCTCTCAATATTTTTCAAAATTATCTTGGCGATTCTTGACATTTTACTCTCGCATTGAGTTTTAACATTCACCTATCAAATTACACACACACATATACATATACAACTATTAGGATTTATAATAGAACTGCACTGAATGCATGAACTGACACAGGAAGAAATTACATCTTTACAAAACTGAATCTCCCATTCATGAGCATGTTATATCTATGTAATACATACACTTTTATAATTTTCTCCATAAAGATCCTCAACATCTTTTGTTAGATATATTCCAAGGCCCCTTAGGTTTTTGGTCATTTCATATGGCATTTTTTTTTTTTTTTTTTCTTTTTGCGGTATGCGGGCCTCTCACTGTTGTGGCCTCTCCCGTTGCGGAGCACAGGCTCCGGATGCGCAGGCCCAGCGGCCATGGCTCACGGGCCCAGCCGCTCCGCGGCATATGGGATCCCCCCAGACCGGGGCACGAACCCGTATCCCCTGCATCGGCAGGCGGACTCTCAACCACTGCGCCACCAGGGAGGCCCTCATATGGCATTTTTTAAATTGCATTTTCAATTTGTTTGTTGTTGGCATATGGGAATGCTGTCAGTCTTTTTTATATTTACCCTATAACCTATAATTTTTCTGAATTCTCATTAATTTTAATGTTTTGGTTGTATTAGATTTTCTATACAGGCAGTCATGGTGAATAATAACAACTTTAATTTTCTTTTTTAGTCTTCATGTTTTTCATTCCTTTTCTTTTTTTATTGCCCTGGATAGAACCTTCAGTAAAATGTAGAAAAGAAGTTGTGAGATTAGCATCTTTGTCTTGTTCCTGACTTAAAGGGGAACGCTTTCTAATGCTTACTCTGAGTTTTACGGGATACTCTTTATCATGTTAATAGAATTCCTTTATTATTCCTACTTGGATAAACTTATAAGTATGTTTTAAATTTTATCAAAACTTTTTTCTGGGCTTCCCTGGTGGCGCAGTGGTTGAGAGTCCTCCTGCCAATGCAGGGGACACAGGTTCGTGTCCTGGTCTGGGAAGATCCCACATGCCATGGAGCGGCTGGGCCCGTGAGCCATGGCCGCTGAGCCTGCGCGTCTAGAGCCTGTGCTCTGCAACGGGAGAAGCCACAACAGTGAGAGGCCCGCGTACCGCAAAAACAAAAACAAAACAAAAAAACTTTCTTCTGAATCTTTTGAGATGATCATATAATTTTCTTCCTCTAATTTGTAAATGTGGTAGATTATATCATTTTTTATAATATTACCCCCAAGCTTTTATTTATAATTTTATTTATTTTTTTTGGCTGCGTTGGGTCTTTGTTGCTGCGCGCAGGCTTTCTCTAGTTGTGATGAGCAGAATCTACTCTTACTTCGGTGCATGGGCTTCTCATTGCAGTGGCTTCTCTTGTGGAGCATGGGCTCTAGGCGTGCGGGCTCAGTAGTTGTGGCTTGCGGGCTCTAGAGCTCAGGTTCAGTAGTTGTGGCACATAGGCTTAGTTGTTCCACAGCATGTGGGATCTTCCTGGACCAGGGATTGAACCCATGTCCCCTGCATTGGCAGGTGGATCCCTAACCACTGCACCACCAGGGAAGCCCCAGATTATATCATTAAATTTTTTACTTGTAAGACCATCCTTGAATTCCTGAAATAAATCCTCCTTAACTAAGACTGTGGTTTTTATACATGACACATTTGATCTGCTCATGTTTTATTTAGGATTTCTGCATCATAAACATAGAGTGAAACTAGATCACTGTTTTTCTTTCTCTTACTATCCCTGTTAAATTTTACCACCCTCATCAAATGAATTGGGAAACTTGCCTTCTTTTTATAAATTTTATTAAACTGTGGGTATAAAATAGGAGTTATCTGTTCCTTGAAGGTTAAAAATCATTATGAGCCTTAAAAGTTTAAAAGCATTATCAGCCTGGTGTGTTTTACTATGCAGATTTTTTAAAATAAATAATTACATTTGTTTAATGGTTGTATGTTCATTTAGGTCTTCTATTTCTTCTTAAAGCAATGACTCACATAAAGACTACATTAGGCTCCAGTACAATATTGAACAGAACTGGTGAGAGCTGGCATCCTTATCTTGTTTCCAATCTCACAGGGAAAATATTCAGTCTTTTCCTTTGAGGACTGTGTTAGCTGTGGTTTTTTTGTAGATGTTTTTTATCTAGTTGAGAAAGATGACTTCTACATTTACTGAGAGTTTTTATCATGAACTACTCATATTTATTTTCTATATGATATTCTCTCAGTTGTTCCCATGATATTTTTAAATGCCCTAAAGTAGTCATTATCCTCATTATTTTATGTATACAATACTTGCTTCAACATTCCCACATATGGATGATCCTCTTTGCTATGTACCGTTTCTTCGTGCTGTCTACTCTTTCCTTCTAGGTTTAACAGACTTCTTCCTCCTGTACCTCCTATAACTTTTATTATGATTATCAAAGATGAGTGGTAAATTCCCACACTTTTTTGTCTGAAAATGTTTTTATTTAGTCCTCACTTTTAAATAATAGCTTAGTTGGGTATGGCATTCTGAGTTATAGTTATTTTCTCACAGCCCTTTCAAAATATTATTCCTTTATCTTCAGATCTCTCTTGTTAATGTTGAGAAGTATGCTACTAGCTTAAATGTTGTTTCCTTGTATATAATCTTTTACAGTTTCTGATGTTACCTCGTTCATCTTTGAACACCCTAAAACAATTTATTGGCATTTCTTCTAAGGTACATGCTATACTTTATATTATTTAGTCAATCGCATACTTCAGTATTACTTACCTCATATTATTTAGTCATTTTACATAATTGCCTTAACTTCCCCATTATAGAACAAGCTACCTGATGCTGTACAAAATGCTATATGTCTTTTCCTATAAAGAAGCACCATGGGACTTCCCTGGAGGCACAGTGGTTAAGAATCCACCTGCCAATGCAGGGGACACAGGTTTGAGCCCTGGTCCGGGAAGACGCCACATGCCGCGGAGCAACTAAGCCCACGTGCCACAACTACTGAGCCTGCACTCTAAAACCAGCGAGCCACAACTACTGAAGCCCACGAGCCACAACTACTGAAGCCCACGAGCCACAACTACTGAAGCCTGCGTGCCTAGAGCCCGTGCTCTGCAACAAGAGAAGCCACCACAGCGAGAAGCCCGCACACCACAACGAAGAGTAGCCCCGCTCGCCGCAACTAGGGAAAGCCCGCAGACAGCAACCAAGACCCAACACAGCCAAAAATAAATAAATAAATAAATTTAAAAATATATATTAAAAAAAAAAAGAAGCACCATGCTCTCTTATGGAATGGGGAGTGACACATTAAAAAAAAAAGATCAAAATGCCGAGTTTAGCAACAAAGGCTTGTCAACAAAGATATCAATCTGTTGACAATTGGCTAATGTTTAAGTACAAACAGCAAATGAGTAAATTACCTATGCACTGACTATTCTGTGCACAATTTATTGTTTGGCTTTCAACAGATGGTTAGCATTCTTATGAAAAATTGTTTAAACATCAAAAATATATTCATTAAGCTCAGCAAAGATTTCGTCTGCCAATATAGTAATTTATAGTGTGTATATAGATCTGACTCTGAGTGAATTTATTGTGAAGGGGAATAGTCCCAACTATTTCTAAATATACAATCTAAGCTGTTTCCATCACTGGGGTTCAAACGTATCTGAGCAATTTTGAAAGAACAGGAAAACAACCACCTGAAATCTATTTACATGAAAGACTGAGAAGCCTCCTGGGAGTAAACTTATTACCTTAAGCAAAGAGAAGATTAGGTAGCTTGGTCTTGAAACAAAGTCTTGGTGCCTAGAGGAGACATAATTGTGAATGTACCATAGTTCCTGAGATTAGGCATTATCCCTAGTTCAGACCACTGTGGGTTCAAATCTAGGTTCTAAGGAGACAGAGGGCTATAAATAAAAATGAAAATACCTTTTTCTATTAAAACCACTGACAGAATACATTGTAGACCATTTTGGAACTCTCTTACAGAGTATATCACAGATAATCAACAATTGCAGAGCTTTGGCATCTCCATATTACCAGTACATTCATCACCAGCTGTATCCAAAAGCAGCAGCTACAATGCACACAGAAGGGATGCCTGACAAGAGGGACAACAGCCAGCAAAACTAGCAACCAAAAGGCATGAAAAAACCCACAGAAGAAGGTAAATCTTTGGAGAATGGATTAAAAACATAAAATACTATTAAGTACTAAATCTGGCAGCTTACCAGACTTGTTACTGAAAATACCTACAATATCTCTTGAGCACCCTAGAAATTTGGATGGAATTTTACCAGATGCATACAGCGCAAGGAGCAGGGTTATTTTAACAATATGGTCAAGTTATGAGAGAGAGGCATGCAGCCTCAAATTGAGAATGTCGGGGGACTACTATTTGGGAAGGTAAATTTGTAACCTATTCCTCACATCTGCAATGCAGTTGATTTTTGTTAATCACACTCACTATGATATGATATTTTAAAATTAAGATACTTCTGACTTTACAAAAACATCTGAGTATTTTAATAACTGAAAATTCCTACCTTTTCCTATAGTTTACACTTTTTTTTTTTTTTTTTTTTGGTTGTGCCGCACAGCATGCATTGTCTTAGTTCCCCCACCAGGGATCGAACCCGTGGCCCCTGCAGTGCAAGCAGGGAGTCCTAACCACTGGACCGCCAGGGAAGTTCCAGTTTACACTTGCTCACAGCTAGATATAGAATGTCCACAGAAATCTTTCACAGAACGACAACCAAGATGAAAAATGTCACGCAAGGAACTAAAGTATGGGGGTGGGGGTGGGGTAACTCTAAAGTGTAATCCAAAAAATAAATAGAGGGTAATCCAATTTCAAAACAATATATGTCATTTTACTATCACACAGTACTCTGGACTCACCTTCCTCAGAGGTTCTCAGACCGTGTTAGGGCAACATCTTTTCCCAGCTTTTCTAGGTAAGAGAATGAATACAAAAACTTAAATGGCTTATTAGCCCAGATCCCAAGTTAAAGCCCAGACCTCATCTCTCCTACTGTCTTTTTTGCCAGAAGCAGTACTAACCCTCTTCCCAACAAAGAGGGTGGGAGATGTCATAGCAATGTCGCAGCAGCAGCAGAAGCTTTGAACGTGAGGAGGCTGAGAGGAAACGACAGAAAGGTGACTCCCAAATACTGAGTTGAGGATTAACCCTGTATTATACACACTCTGCAGACCAGCTGAACTTCTTTCGTGGGCTGGACAAAGGCATTTTTAGACAGGGCTGAGCGCAGACTCAAAGCGAGTAAGCTAAGAAAGGGAAAGGGCTCAAGGAGGTGACCAATAATCGCAGAGTAGTTTCCTTTCTACAACTCCGCGGCCAAAAATAACCCAACAGTGAAAGGCAGCTACACCAAGTACTTCAAGTATCAGTTAAATTTCCTCCTCTTCTTTATGAATTTGTATTATTTATTAGACACTTGACACACGTTTAAACACTTACATAGCTCCTCCGTTTCAGGAAATATGGCTTGTTCAGCTGAGGGGGAAAAAGAAGCATATAATGAGGGAGTTAACAAGGGCTGCTATTTTTTTTACAACATTCTTTAAAAACTGAAAAACCTCTTTAAACACCAGGAACACCTTAAATAATTCACTCTAGGCCTGCGGCGCCCATGATGTGGAGGCTTCCCTCTCGGTTCCCTGTCTGGCCACGTGCTCCCCGGATTTCGGCCCAGACGGTGGGCCTCACGGGCGGCCCGTGCAGCCACGTGGGGCCTCGAGGCCTCCTCGCCGCCGTCCCCAGCGTTGGGGGCCCACGGTGGGTCGGCGCGCCCCGGGGAGGTCGGACCCCGGAAGGAGGGCCAGCGCCCTTTGACCTCGGACGCGCAGGACGCCGGGGGAGCAGTGAGAAGTGGGCCCCAGGCCCGTCGCGGCCCTTCTCGGCCTGGAGGCAGCGTCTCCGAGGCTGCCGGGCGGGTCTGGTGGGCGGCTGGGGGAGTCAAACGGTGCCCGAGGTGTTCTGTCGCCGGCCCTACCCCGGGGACATGTCCGACCGCTGTGGAGGATCCGGGAGGCCGCAGCCTCGGGCCCCCAGCCCCTTCTCCCTTGGCGGGCGGGAAACGGCGCCCCACGAAGAAAGGGTCCACGCGGAGGCCCTGGGGGCGCCCGTCGGCCGGCTCGGCGAGCCTCTGGCCTTCGTGGCCGCTGTGGTGCGGGGGGAAGGTGAACGCGAGCTGCGTTCTCTCAAGTCCCGCGCACTCCCGTGGGGGGGGAAGGGGAGGGGCGGGGCGGGAATTGGGAAGCGGGGCCTGAGGGCCCAGCCGGGAGTAAGGCGTGCGAAACACGGCCACCGAGTGCGGCCGGCACTGCGCCGGCTGCGGGGCTGCGGGGGTGAAGGGACGCACCTGCCTCCGCCCACCTGGGCCTCGAGGCCGCCGCCGCTGCAGAGCCATCCTCGCGGAGGTCGCCGGGGGCCGGTACCCGGAACCTCGCGGCCCTCGAGTGCTCCCCCTCCCTGGGGGCGACCCGAGTACCCTTGACCGAGCCCCGCTCCCCGGGGCTGAGAGAGCTCGACGCTCCCAAGGAGGGAGTCTCAATGCAGGAATTCCTCCTGCTTTGCTTCCAGAGTTGAAAGCCCGGAGGCCGTCGGTTCTGCAAAGAGGAGCAGTCGGGCGCGCAAGCAGCTGATGAAAATAATTGTCCTCGCACACAACCCTGCGGCCAGGGGCGCGTGCGCGCGCGCGCACACACGCACACGCGCGCACACACGCACACACGCGCACACACACACACACAACTTGCCTCATCTAGCTGCCCAACCTTAGTATTCCGGGCATGCGGTTTTCAACAACTTGCTTGACACAATAACAAAGACATTTAAATGCCAGGACGCAGACTTCACTTTTTAACCTGCTGAGAGGAGCTACTTTCAAAGCTTCCCCACCGCGAATAAACTGACAAAAAATATGGGGTGCACTTATAAATTAAACACCTTGCTCTGAAAGCAACGTGCGTTAATCAGGTTTCTAAGGCAATAGCCATCTCTGTCTTTTCCTATTCACCCAAATAATGCCCCAAGAAGGAACCCCTTTACCCAAGAGAGAGCTGGGGAAAAAAAAAAAAAAAGAATTATACCCACTGCTAGTAAAAATCATCTTAAATCAATAGAGCACCACTTGAACTTGAGTTTCCATTGTTTCACTGAATCATCAATGTTTTTAATTAAACAGCTACCCTTTCTGTTAAAACATTACATAAAAGGGTTAGGTTTCTACTTTTGTTGAGGCAGCTGGCGTTTGTTGGCTGTTGTGTTTGAGCAACAGACTGTTCAATAGAAGCGAGAAATAGCTCTACGCGCTCTTAATAGACCTGTTTCAACAATGTACCTTGAAAAGGAATACATTGTGTTATTGTGTTAGTTTGCTACAAACCTATTAAAAGAAAAATAGCATCCATCAGGTCTAACAAAACGCATTTGTATTATATGCACTTATCTGCTTCAAATACACTTCTTGGCACAATGTCTAGAATTCAACTAGATCACCAAGAGCTGGATGGAAGAACACATACCAGTTAGGTAATGATACACGGGCTAAAAATAATAATAAAGGAAGGTCTAAACAGACGGTAATTGCCACTTTTTGTTTGTTTATCATGAGAAATGCAGGCAACCCTACTTCAATTGAAAATATCTTGCAAAAGCATGGACTCCTATGACAAAAACAATTTAAAAAATATTTCCAGCGTGGGAATATTGATTCAGATCCCATATTTGGAACGAATCTGATACACTTTCGATAGTAATTTGTTTCAGAGAAGGATTCAGGGCAGAAGCGATGCATTTTAAAAGCAGAATTAAATAGCGCAAAGAGCTGGGTTCTTTAGGGAAATGCGTGAAACAAACAAATCGAAAGCAAGGGTTTCAGCCAAGAGGTTGGGGAGCAACGCTGTCTGGCAGTAAGAAAGAAGGTGCTTCTCGAAAGTGCTCTCTTTAAAATGATTTGTAACTTATTTTATTGTATTTTAAACACAGAACGAAACTTGAAGCAAAGAAACAGGCGACTTTGCCACTGTGAGACAGAAACTAACTATGGTATGTTTCAGGGAGGGCTGACACTTGGACCGCAAATCTTCGGAAACAGAGCTGCAAATGATGAAGCTAATTTAGCTCTGAGATCCGCTTAACGGAAAATACACCCAAAGTAGCATCTGTCAGAGGGAGACATCTTTTGCTCCCACAAAAGGCAATCGATTTAGTTTCCAACCTCAGAGTGCCCAACGTTCACTTTCAAGGGCAAAAATGTTGGGGGCATGAGAGAATAGTATACTGTCTACAATTGAACTCAATTGTCCATAAAAGAGAACTTACATAGATTACAATAGCACGCTTTGAGAGATGTCTATGTTAACAAGTAGATGAAGCAATATTCTGCCCAATGAAGTCAATTGTGTTTTACATTTCTGAATTAGTTAATTATCAGGTGAAGATTTAGAAAAATGTCACGCTGGAACTTTAGATGACAGTTTTGCCATATTGTGAAATAGCTATATTAGACTTTTCTAGAAGGCATTTGAAATCAAATAGCTGATATGACTGCTCTCCACAGTTAAGACAATTTTTTCCTCAAGAAGGGTGTGTGTATGCATGTGCTGGGAGGTAGCTGAGATGTATTTGATTTATACTTTATGACTTTTCACTGATAATGTCTCCTCTCTAGACCAAATCAATTTTTGAATTAATTCCCTTGAATTTAAAAAATGGAAATGAAATCATAAACCCCAAATTGCATGTTATGAAATTAGTTTCTCATAAGATTGACAGAAGAGTTGACACTTTCAAGGTGAGATTTTTTGTTGTATCAAATAATCTACCAAAGATGAAAGAAGTTCACAATAAATTGGTTTGGCCATGATATGATATATTGTTACTAAGGCTTTCTAAAAAGTCTTTGATTTTTCATTTATAACTTTTAGAAATGTTTGTGTGACAGAAGTGAAGCTATCTAGGGGAAATATTCAATGATTTTAATTTGAAGAGATTGTTCAAACAAACAAAGAATCACCAAAGAGATCACTTGAAAACCCAGCAGAGGAAGAAATGTATTTTAGAGGAAGACTGTAATTTGATTCCTTGTTTTATTATTGGTCTTGAAAATCCTTGATTCTCCATTCTTGCAAAGAATTTTCAATAATATATGAATGCTAAATATTTTAATTTCTTTACCTAAGTAAAAAAAAATCCAAATAGTATGTACTATAATTTGCCTCCCTTTGAAGAATAGAAAGAAGACCATATGTAGATTATTTTCTATATGCCCCCCCAAAAATCTCCCTCAAAAGAGACCTTTAGACTATTAATTTATTGTCACTCATATCTAGAAAAGTTTTAACCAGTCAAATCTTTTAAAAAAAATCTTTACTGCCATTCATCCTAAGCAGCATCTAATTTGAAAGATTCTGTAAAGTATAAGGTTCAAAGGATCTTCTCTTTTCAGTTTCTCGGTCTGCCTTAGGTAGGTAAATGAATATCATTTCAGATTTCCTTTTAGTTTCTCTTGCCCTTTAGCTCAGAAGTATGGGAAGTAAGAGAGGTTAATATTTTTTAAACATTTCTGCCACACGGAATTATTTCAATGCCATTCTCTGGTGTTGTGTCTGAAAAACGGGTGGCCGAGCCCACTGCCTGCAGCGCCAGACATTCAGCCGGATCCACCCCTGGGCACAGTCGTCAGAGGGAAAAGATTCAGCTTCCAAACTTGATTAAAAACAGCCTAACAGTCTCTGCGCCGCTAAAGAACTGTGAGGCTTGAGAAGCTGAGTAAACTGCCTAGGAGCAGAGGTGGCTGAGGTCTAGGTCCCTTTCAGATGGTTACTGAGAGAAGCTCAAAAAAAAAAAAAAAAGCAGTAGATAGTGGGCTGCAGAAGGACACCTTGTCCTCCCAGATCCGAAGTTGAAATCGACTTTACACAGTTTAGGCGCTGACAAAGAGTGATTCTACCTTGTAATGTTTCACCTTAATTTGAAGGGAGAAAGGAAGCACATGCACATACCAAAGACCTACTGAGATGCTGGGGAAATGTTAACCTGTTTCTGAGCTACTTTTTTTTTTTTTTTTGCTTCCTTTTGGCAAATACTTCAAAATATCCTTCTCCCCCTGAAGATATATTCTGGGAGATACAATTAAAAAAAAAATACCAAGATGGAAAACTGAAAGAGAAATGAGGAGTGTATAGGTTGGTGAATAAAATAGATGTCTGTCAGCATCTTCTTAAGAATATGTTGTCCTCGTTGTTTTTGCATGTGACATTTTTACAGTGAAAAACTAAAGACATCCAAACAGGAGTCCGAATATCAAGAGAAGTGGGAGGTTTCCTGATGTGTTTCAACAGTAAAATGAAAATTGTGTCTGTGTGTGCCTACGTGTTCTCCTTCGATTTGAAATTTTATTCCAGAACGTGGTGCAATTTGTTACTTTTTTTGTGTGTGTGTGGGCACAGGAGGAGGAAAATATGATACATTTGGGGATTTTTCAGTAGTGCTATGTTTAGTTTTAATTTTCCTGTATTTTAAAATAAACACTTTGACCAAAGCATGTTTGATCTCTGCAAGAAGGAAATATACATTGTGAAGGAATGTGCAGCAGTTGGGTATGAAAATGGGGTTGTGACTCACAGCTGCAGGCAGAAAAAAAAGGCGTCATGGTGTCAGCCAGAGGTGTTCAGTCTAATAATTCAAGCTGTAAACTGTATCCCCTAAAATTACCTACATAATAAATCATTGTGTGAAGAAAAAAAAGTTTGGACTGAAAAGTGTAAGTGAAACAGAATCCTCAGGAGACTTCAATGCTGGGACCTATCGGCAATGATGTGAAATATGGGTTTATTTTGTCCAAAACTTTAAGAATCAGAACAATACTGGAAATTATTCTAGTAGAGCTGATTTTTTTTTCTTTTTGCCTTGGGTTTTGACACATTTTTACATAGTCTGTTACAGAAATGGGTTGCACTTTTTCCCCTCTCCTGATCACACAGCCGAAGCTGCTTTATGGGATTTCCAGTCAATTTATACAGCTTCAAGAGAAAACTCAGTTCAAGAACGGCTTTATTTTCAGAAAAATAGTCTTACTAAGTTATCAAATACATATCAAGAATGGAGGCAGAAATCTTTCTGGAAATCACCTTAGGTTCCTGTCTCAGATTTCACTGTTGCTTATAGGTACCAAAGAAAATATCACTTTTATGTAATCTGGTCAACTCACTTGCCTAGGAATTCACTGCAAATTGAAACACTTAGGCACTGTGGTTGGGAAAGCCAGTGTCAAATTCTGGAGACTTGAGAAACGGGAAACTTTGGGATGGAATGCACCCGTTTGGGGTAAAAAGGAGCTCAGTGCCTGGAGAAAAGATGCAATTGTCAAGAGGAAGTTTAAAGGCCAAGGACAGACGAAGTCTTTGAAACAATGAGGGTGAGGAAGTCAAGAAGCAGACTCACCAAAACCACGTTGAAACAATTTATTTTATAGTCTCCCCTACATTTCCAGAATTAGTGAGCAGAGAAGCGCCACACTGGGAACGTGAGCTGTGAGCTCTAGCGTGCACACCGGCCCTGCGAGAGGGAGAAAGTCAAGTTGACACGGGTCTCTTTCGCCTGGGCATTTCAAATGAAAATATAAGGAGGAGGGCGGAGAGAGAAGGAAACAAAACGAAGCTCGAAAATACTGACTCCGAAGTCTGCAATAAAGATTAACTGGAAAAAAGGAAGTCCATAGCAATTAAAACTCCTACCCTGGCTCATTAGTATTCATGACCTTATGTCCAGCTTTTCTGTTTATCTTTCTCCCAGGATCAATATCGAAGCAGCGTGGGCCTGGGAGGAGCCCAAGCCGAGCCCCGCGTGCGCCCGACCTTTCGCGCCCTCCCTGCAGGTCAGAGCATCTTCAGAACCGCCCGGCCAACGCCCGCGCCCATGCTCATTAAAGCCACCATTCATCTGCCAGCGGGGAGAGGGAGGGGGAACAGGCCCGGGGCGGTGGAGTGGGGCGCGGGGGGGGGAATGGGCAAACAGACCCAACTGACTCCAAAGAGTTTCGAGAAACCGCACGCGGCCGCACCAACCACCGTGGGCCCAGTGGGCCAGGAGTAAGAAAAGAAAAAGGATGAGCCGCGTCTGCAGCAAGAGTCCCAGCGCGGCTTCTGGCCAGGCCCTTGCTGGCTCGGCCTGGTTCCAGACCCCAGATTTTGTTAGGGGGAGGCAACATATAAGAGCCACCTTCATGCCCCCCCAAAGAGAACCCCACGCCCTTCCCAGCCCAACGTGGTCTGGAGCCTCCCCAGGCTTCCGCAGACGTCTGAGAAGCCACCCAATGTCAGAGCCTTAACTACAACTGTTATCTTTGAAATTATTATTATTATTATTTCCATCCCCCACCTTCTCTAGGGGCGCTGCGCTCCGTTCCGTTCCGCAGGACCACTGGCTTGGCCTCAGGGACAGAAAATAAAGCTGGCTTCGGAGGTTAGGCAAGGAAGACGCTGAGGCAGGGGTTGGAGAGGTGCGGTGTGTGCGTGTCCGGGGACAGTCAGCTCCTCCTGGTTTAACTGAGAGATGCGGCGCGACCTCCACCCACCCACACTCGGGGGTCAGAGGGTGCGCGGGCAGGCCGGATGGTCTGGCCCATCACGTTCCCAGGGAAGTGGGCCTGAGGGACCCCCGACGGTGGGTAGCTCCCACCCAACTTCGTTTCACGCTGGTGGCCACCTGCCCCAAATCTGTGCGGCTCAGGTCTACCCCACCCACGCGAGCCCGTGGCTGGGGGATGCCGGAGGAGGTGAGCATGCGTGTGTGACTCGGTCTGTGTGTGTGCACGCGCGCGAGGGAAGAGGCGCCCCCAGCTCCCGCCTGGCGGCTGCGCTGGACCTCATCCCGAATGAGGGGCAGGCGAGATGCCAGATGCGGGGCGAGGGCGGGACGCAGGGCTGGAGACGAAGCGAAGTGTCACCTCTTCAAAAGCTCGTCGGCCCCTGGGAACAAAAGGGAAACTTGGGAGGGCGAAGAGGGAGCCCCAGCACGGACCCTTCCCCGACGGGGCCCGGGGGGGCGGGGCGGGAGTGGGAGGACCCGAGCCCCACGTACCCGCCCGAGATCTGGGTTGTGGCCGCGCAGGGGCGGGGCGGGGCGTGGACGCTGCGGCCCCAGTCGCCCCACAGCCTTGACCGTGAACTCGAATCCTCGGGCTGCCCTCGTTATGGTTTACAGGAGCTCTCACTGGTAACACCCCGTTCAGATTGCCAGCGCTGCCTTTTTGTTCTCAGGCGCCCAGCTGGTCGGGCCTGAGGGTTAATGCCAGATCACCCGATTCAGTCTGGAAGGATCTAGATTCTTCCCTAAAATAAAAACCCAGCAGCAATCTGTTGGAGGCCCGCGGTGGGGTTGGGGGTAGAGAAGAGGGCGACATTTCTCAGGCCCTGTTCTGAGCTGCCAGTTAAAAATAGAACCCATTCATTGCGTTCTGCTGGGGGTAGCAGTGGGCCGAGCCGCTGCAAGTTTCTGTGGAACGAGAGCCATATCAGACTGTAATCAATCAATCCACAAGTTTTTCTTTATTGAACGCCTACTTTGGATCCCGAGGGTCGCTTTCCAGGCCACGTGTCCGTTTAAGTGAAAACGCATCCAGTGGTTCAGCCAAGTCTTGGTGGGATGTTATTCTGAGGCCTTTATTTCTTAGCTCTTGGTGGCAGGCCTAGCGCTCCCTTTGGGTTATTTCTGTGACGTGATGTGGGGGAAGGTAGGACCCGAGTCCCTAGTGAGTACTCGGTGGGTCCCCTCGAGTCCCGCCATGCCACCGGTGCGCTCACCAGGGACCTACCAGAATCCCCTGCCCACCCCACTCCTGCCGACCTGGGTGGGCAACCGGTCGCCTGGAAAGCCCAGGCCTTCCGAGCCAACCCCAGGTTGCAAGAGAACAGTGGGGAGCACAGGGAAACCCGAACCTCCGGTCCAGCCTATGATCTGCCCTTGATCTCAGAGTTTTGTGGGGAAAATACACCACTCGAGACTGAAAACATCCGTCTGAAAAAGAGACAAAGGGACCAGGGGGTGGGGAGGAGGAGGAAGAGAGAAGGTGCCAGCAGAAAGGAAAGGGGCTGGGACAACGTGGGACGGGGGGTGCCGGGCCTGTGACCTGTTTCCTTTCGGTGCGGCCCGACGGGCCTCTGCCCTAGCAGCCTCCCTTGCTCGCGCCCGGAGCACAACCGAGCCCCTGCTCCCGGAGTGACCTTCTCTCCCGCCTGCCCGGGGCTTCAGGGGACATCACTGAACCGGGAGATACTGATACCGATGCCAGTTATCATTGTGGTCATTAATAATGCAGTGAGGATCACGATAATTAATAATAATAATAATGATGGGCCTCCCGAGGGGGCTCCAGCTGCCTCCAGATGAAGCGACTCTCGTGTTGAGGGGAGTTACTCGGTGGTGGATGGAGCGGAGCGGAAAGGGAGCGAGTTGCGGGTTCTGAAGTTCAAGTTGACAGCGTTGACCTGCAGGAACAGTCCCCCGGCCCGGCAGTCGGCCTCCCTGCGGGCGGCGAACCACAGCGCAGCTCTGGATCCCCTGAGGGAGGCGGAAACTGGCCTCAGTTTGGTGGTTCTGGAGGCAAGGCAGGGGCAGGTTAGATTCGGGTCCCTATAGGCGGGGGAGGGGAGACGCCTGCACCGCCCACTCCCAGGCCCAGGTACCTCGAGGCCGCGCGCGACCTTGGGCCGCCTGCCCCCCGCGCGCGTCTAAGTTGAGGCGTCCTGACATCTCTGATGCTCTCACACCTTCGCCGTCTCCCTCTCCCCCATCCTGTCTCCGGGAACGCGTAGGGCCGAAGTGAAAGGCGGAGACCGGGCCACACGGTCAGGTCTGTGACTTGTTTGGACAAAGCGGCGGGACGCAAGGGCTGCAGAACGGGGAGAGATTTCGCTGCAAAGCTGCTCCCACCCGCCCCCTCACACCCTAGGGTGGACTAGGAGGCCGCTCCCGGGCTGTCGTCCTCCTCACGCCAGGCCCCTTCCCAGTTTTATTTCCTGCTCACAACCAGGATCAGTGCCCCCGGACCTAAAAGGCCCCCGGCAGCTCTCCGACGTTCAGATCTGGAAAGCGATCCCGCCGACGCAAGGCTGGGACAGCGTCCTCTTCTTGCAGCCTTCCTTCTTCCCCCAAATGAGAAGAAAAGCCCCCAGGCCTTGAGTTGATACTAAGATCACACACACCCCCCTTCTGATCTTCTCCTTGGGCTCGGGAGGTTGTCTCAAAGCCAATAATTTCCACCAAAAAAAAAAAAAAAAAAAGTTTAAAACATTTAGAATAGACCATCTCATTCTTGCACAGGTTATGACATTTAATCAGATTCCTGTGCCCTCTCCCCCGGGGGCGGGGGACGTTGGAAAACTGTACACGTTTTCCTCACAGCTTATAATGTGTTCAATGAAATCTCAACAAGGATCACTAACATATGCCACTTATTTGAATAATTTTCCTTAATATTATTAGGGGTTATAAATTTGATTTTAATAAGGGATTGATTGCTTCAGGAGCTGGCGCTTAGGCATTTCGCTGGACCGTTGGGGAGGGCTGGCCCTGCGGCGACTGTCACCCTCTGGGACACACACACAGCCCCCAAGCTACAGTCTTTCCCTCCCCATTGAATGGGTAGCGTGGCCTCCAGGAGGTCAGGGTTGCCCTTCTCCCCAAGCAGCCCTCCAGCCTAGCCTGCCGGTCCCTGCGGCTCAGTCCAGGGCCAGAGGGGAAGGAGAGAAGCGCCGGCCGCCGCAGCGAGCCGCGCCATCGGTCTCCGCCAGGAGAGCCCTGCGCGCTGCTAGGCAGTCCTATGGGGGTGTCGCCGCTGACGTCCAAACCTTTTCACCGCTGGGGGGTGACTCCGGGACTGCCAGGGCCTCTCTGAGCAACACTGGGACTCAGCAAGTTCTGGAAATGTCTTGATGGCTCAGGGATTTTAAAACAAATTCCCTCATTCCTACCCTTTGATTATTAAAATTATTTTTCCCTTCTTCCCCAGAGCATCTTGTTTGAAAACTCTTGCAGGGTAGGGGAGTGAGGCTGCCAACCTTAGAGAAAGCTGGTGGTCCGTCCTTTGCCTCACTTACTTCCACCTGGCCATTTTCGTCTTTGTAGCTTATTCTATTTGATTTCACTGAATTCCTGAAGAGGTCCTCTTTTCATTGGGGGCCGATGGTTTGTTGCTTTCCTAAATCAAAATGTAGTCTACTTGTCACCTTCCTCCCTTGAACATCGTGCTTATTGGTGAGCAGCGGCTGGGCAGATAAGCAGGATTTCTTGAGCAAGCTCTCTGTTTAAAATTTCAAGAAAAAAACTTTTAGTAGAAAGGGGCCCTTAAACTATAATCATTGAGCCAAGTTCAAAAACAAAGTACTCAGCTCAGTTTTAAACGTGCAATTAAAAATAACTGTACCTCAGCTTTTCAGAGGGAGGGAAAGGAAAGGGGGCAGGGAAGAGGGAAAACAAAGAATAAGGAAATGTTTAGTGCTCTTAAGTCCAGTCCAAATAGCTGAAAGAAAGGCATTCCCTCAGATAATGGAGCCATTAGAAACCCTGAAGGTTCCTGCAGCCATTCCTTACAGGGGATTTCCAAAAATTTAATTCACTCTCAGCTACAACACAAAGGACAGAGAAAATAATTTTGAGACTTTCTGCCAAAGGGGTAGTTTGGCCCAGTTTCTAGCATACACCTTCCTCCCCAGAATGCGAGGTGGTGCCTCCCATTCAATAAGGCAGCTGATCCAGACCCATGTCAGCCCTCAGCTGCCTCCCCCCCATTTCCTTGAATAAGTTTGCTAGAAAAAAATAGTATGTTCATGCAGTTTCAACACATTTTATTATATTTCTGTATGCATTACTCTCAAAACATATCACAAGAAATGATCAAACCACTTAAAACCTTCAAATAAAAAATCTGAAACAGTTTATGCCCACAATTGTACATATTTATAGTTAAGAAACATTCTTTATAAATATTGTTTCCTCTGTAGCAAGTTAATACCATAATTTAATTACAAATGGATAAATATGGTAACGGGTATTTACAGAAGGAAGGGTGTTATTACGGAAAAAACTAACGGCACGACGTTTATCCCCCCCCCCCAAAATCTTTCATACAGGAACTAACAAATTGAACTTGCAAACGCACTAAAACATCACATGTAAACCCAGCTAACAGAAAAATACATTCACAAGCGTTGGTGGTGATGTGTATGTGAGTGCTGTGGATCAGCATGTTGAAGAAACAGAAGGGAGACTTTGGCACGGCTTGTTTTTTCCAGTCTATAGTTTCATGAAGTTTACAATCAAGTTGCCTCATAAAAAGGAACACAATATTCAATACCACAATACAAAATAAACCATTTTCTTCCACATTACTTAAAAAGAAACCGGGGAAACTAAAAAGAGAAAAGAAAAAGCCCATCACTTGGGGAAGGGAAGGGAAGAAAGGCAGGAGGAACGCAATCCAGAGAATTACAAACGGACAAACTTCTATACACTAAAACCACGTCGGAGAAGGAAGGAGGAGTCCGCTATGTACAGTTTGTCAGAAGCCTGGGAAAGGGGTGGGAAGGAAAGCGCGCATGGGGGAAGGCATGGGGGGGGTTGGTTCAATTTTTTTATGGGTTTTTTAATTTTTTATTTCTTATTTTATATTTTTAGCTTCAGAGACTCCGGAAGGGATCTTTTTGTTTTTCATGCCTAGATTAGATTTAGAAAAAAAAAAAAAAAAAAACTTTAAAAAATCCTTCTGCTGGTAAAATCGTTTTCATCATCATAAAAATCAGATTCATAATTTTAACAACACGGTCACAGGACGCCCTGGGCGATCGCCAGCGGTGGGCCGCCGCGCCAGGGTGGGGACCGGGAGAGGGAGAGGCCCGGGCCTCTCACACGTACCATTCATTGAAGTTGGAGGAGAGGCTGCTGTGGCCTCCGGCCGTCCCGCCGCCCCCGCCGGAGCCGCCGCCCCCGCCCGCCCCGCCGCCCCCGCCGCCCCCGCCGCCGCCGCCTCCACCGGAGCCTCCACCCGCGCCGCCGCCGCCGCCGCCGCCGCCGCCCGAGCCTCCGCCCCGATGCACCGCGGACACTGCCGCCGCCGCTGCCGCCGCTGCCGCTGCAGCCGCCGCCGCCGGGGAGAGGTTGGAGCTGCTCTGGGGCTCGGCGCTGGGGGACACCAGCCCCGGGGGCGTGGACGACTCGTAGCCGGAGCTGGCGGCAGGGGAGGACTCGGAGCCCTGCGGGGAGGACTCATGGACCTTCAAGACAAAAGCCGGGAGGGGAGACCAAAGGGGACTGGGTGTGAGTGCAGCTGCTGTGGGGTCAGGCCCCTGGGAGGAGCACCCCCAGAAATGTCCCCCCGCGGCCCCGCGGAACCCTCGCCTTCCCGGGCCGGCCACCTCACCCTCCTCCCGGCCTCCCCGGTGGTACCTTCATGTGTTTCCGCAGCGAGCTGGGGTGCGTGTAGGACTTGTCGCACATCTTGCACAGATAGGGCTTATCGGAGGTGTGGACGTGCATATGCTTCTTCCTGTCGCTGCTGTTGGCGAAGCGCCGGTCACAGCCCTCGAACTCACACTGGAAAGGCTTCTCCCCTGTGGACACGAACATGGGCGCTTGCTGCCGACGCCCAGAGCCCCCCGGGACCCCCATCCATCCCGGAGGGGGCCAGGCCTCCGGGAGGAGAAAAGAGGGGCGATAAGGGCCTGGCTTCCTTAAACAAGGCGGATCCCTTCTGTGGCAGAACCAAGACGAAATTAACTGCCTTGCCACCTGACAGTCGTGCTCATGAATTTCGTGTTTTACTTTTCTTCCAGGCTGACCCGCATTTCCTCAAATTTATGACGAATGTGGGGAAGCACCCCACTCCTGCCTGCCTTTCTATAGGGCTTCTTGGATTCGCAGCTTCTAACGAGTTGGTCTCGCCCTGGAGAAGCTGTTATTATGACAAAATATTTGGGGCATTATCAGAATCACACAGGCTGCTGGGCTGCTGTCGGCTTCTCTCTGGGGCCAGTAGGCAATTACGTTTGGAGTTGCTGTGTGTTGTTTGGGGACTGTGCTCTGGATAGTGACTGAGCCAGTATTTTTCGTCCAAAATTCTGCAAGTTGAATTAACCATAATCCTAGGCTCACTTCCAGTCTTTTTAAAGAGAAGTTGGGAAAGAGATAAATATCGGAGGTAAGGCAGCACCTGGCGATTGCAGAGAGGCACAGGCTGGGCAGTAGGTGTGGGAGGGTCAGCAAAGGCTTTCAGAATCTCCCTGTTTAATTTTCTGGCGGTCCCTGCATCCTGTTGCCAGAATTCCAAATGCTTGGAGTCATTTAGAGGTGTGAGAACTCAAACATTGTTCCACTTGGAAAGGGGACCATTTAACGTTAAATTCCATTAGCACCTAAATTGTTTTTTAAAGACATCCGCTCAGACGCAGGACTCGAAAACGAGCATTTCATGCAAATAGATTTCTCAAATTTTAAACCTTGTTAAAAGCTTGTCTCGCACCTCGGCTCCCTCCCTTCCCGGAAGAGAACAATAGGCCGCTGGCGCATCCCCACTTCGGAGTAAATATTGACGGGGAAAGTTGCTAAAACATTTGGCTTTCTTTTAGGAAATCGTCTGGCACGGTTTCGGCTGGGACCTGGTCATAGATGAATAATCTATGAGGCGAGAGGCGCGTTCTTTCTCGGCTCCCTCTCTCACGCGATTGCCCCGCGGGGCCTCGCTGCCCCGGGCTCTTGCTGACCCGGCTGTCGGTCCAAGTTTAGAATCGCAAACCCTCTGGTGCCCATTAGAGAATTTCACAAACTGCTGCGAACCCACCCTAAAGCCCCGCGACCCACCTCGAAATGGGCTTTAAAAACGAGAAACGCTTTACAGCTTCGGCTCACACCAGACTCATTTTTAATGGGAAACAGTCCGGGTAAGGACGTTTGGACCCCGAGTAAAATAAGTGGGAAAACACACAAGCCTCTCAAACGCACACACCCGGAGCAGAAAAGCACATTCGGACAAGCTGGCAGAATCCTCTCTAGGCTCGATTCCCGGGCACCAAGTTGGAGAGCCGTTTTATTTTGTGCGTTCTATTTAGGACGGAAATTATTAACCGGGGCTGAGCAGACCAAGCAACTGCCATCACCCAAAGCACACCTTTGATGTTACCGTGATCATTTAAAACTCAATTTCCGCACATGGAAAAACCCAACCCAATAATATTCTTTCATTCTCCAACAAAAACAAGCTGCTGGCTCTCTCGCACACACAAAAACATCTCCCAACCCAGGGCAGGGGCTGGCGGTCGGCGCATTTCTCCCAGCCAACCAACCACGGCCTCTCTTCCCCTCTACGCCCCGTCCCTGTCCCGACCCGCGGTTACCTGTGTGGGTCCTTTTGTGGATCTTGAGGTTCTCGGAGCGCGCGAAGACCTTGCCGCAGCCCGGGAAGGGGCAGGGGAAGGGCTTCTCGCCGGTGTGCACGCGGATGTGGTTGACCAGTTTGTATTTGGCCTTGAAGGGCTTGCCCTCGCGCGGACACTCCTCCCAGAAGCAGACGTGGTTGCTCTGCTCGGGGCCGCCCACGTGCTCCACGGAGACGTGGGTCACCAGCTCGTGCATGGTGCTGAAGGTCTTGTTGCAGCTCTTCTTGGGGTTGCTCAGCTGCTCCGGGTCGATCCACTTGCAGATGAGCTCCTGCTTGATGCACTGCTGCCGCATGTAGCGGAAAAAGGCACCAGGGTGGTGGTGGTGGTGATGGTGGTGGGCGGCGGCCGCTGCCATGTTCATACCCATGTTCATATTCATGGGGCCGTATTGGTTGTGGAGCTGCGCCGCCGAGTAGGGGTCGGTCCGCGGGCTGGCCACCTGGCGGTACTGATCCGAGCGCCCGAACACCTCGCCGGGCAGCCCGAGGCGCATTTGCCCGTTGAGCACATTCTGCGAGCCGTGCGGCCCGTGCTGCTCCGGCAGGCCAGGAAAGAGGAGGTGACCCTGCGCGTCCGAGTGCGCGTGGTGCAGGCCGCCAGCTCCCGGCCCGAACAGCCCATGCTGCCCGCCGCCCGGCGCCGAGTCGCCGAAGCCGCGGCTGCGGAACAGGAAGTCCCGGGTGGAGTTGAAGGGCGGCCCAGAGTAGGAGCCGACATGCGCGGCATGGGGCCCGAGCGCGGCGGCGGCCGCGGCGGCCGCGGCGGAGCCGGGGTAGGCGCCGGGGCCCTGCGACGTGAACGCCGAGCTCTGGCCGGGGGACAACTCGTGCGCGCCCGGGTTGAGCTTGAAGGCGCCCATGTGCGCGGCCGCCGAGTCCACGAAGCCGTTCTGCGCCGCCGCCAGGCTCAGTTCGCGGTCCTGCATCTCCGCGGCCGCCGCCGCCGCCGCGGCGGCCGAGTGGTGATGGTGGCGCGCGAAGCTGCCCACCCCGATGGCCGGGAACTGCGGCCCCGCGTCCAGGAGCATGGCCAGCGCGTCTGCCCTCCCCGCCGGCCCCGGCGAGCCCCGCGCCTCCTCGGCTCCAACTCCCGCCCCGTGCGCGGTACGTTCAGCGGCCGCCCGGCTCCGACCGCAGGCGGCGGAGGTGGTGGCGGCTTCAGCCCCGGGAGCCGCGCTCCTGCGCTCGCCGCCTCCGCCGCCGCCTGGATCTGCCTTGGGCGGCCAGGCGCGGAGCGAAAGCGCGGAGAGGAAGAGGAGGAGGCGGCGGCGGAGGAGGAGGCGCGGGAGGAGGAGGAGGAGGTGGTGGAGAAGAGTCCAAAGCCAGGCGGAGAACCAAAGTGTATTAAAGGAGCTGCGGCGGGGGCGGGCAGGGCAGGGGAGGCGGGCGGGAGGAGGGAGCGGGAGGGAGGTGTGGGGAACTGAGCGGAGAGGGGGGTCGACGGGGGGCGAGCGCAGCGGCCCCCACCCCTGCGCGCACTCGCGCGCGCACGCACTCACTCGCTCGCACGCCCGGCGGCCCCGGGGCCCGGCAGCGCCAAGCCGCGCCTGCAGGATGAAATCACAGCAGCCGCGGGGCCAAGGTGCCGGACCGCGGCGGCCGTGCGCAGGCCAGGCAGGCTGGCGAGGCGAGGACCGAGGCGACCTCCGCGCTCGGCGCCCCGGCCCGGCGCGCCCGCGGCTCCACCTGACCGCGGCGGGGTAGCTGGGGCGGCGGACTGAGGCCGGGCGCCCTCTCCGCGGCGCGCTCTGTCGGCTGCTCCCTCCCCCGCGGCCCTAGCCGCGCCGCCCCGCGCGCGCCGGTATTGTTCGGCTCCGCGGCCGCGGTATTTAGCCCTCCTCGTCCTCCGCGCTTGGCATTGGCTGCGCCTCGTGTAGTAAACTGGCAGCGGCCACGAATTCCCCCAGATGAAGGAAGCTACCGCGCCGCTCCCTCTTTCTTTAAGTTGTGCGGGAGGAGGAGGCGGGGGGGGGGAGGAGGGGGCTGTGGGAGGGGAGAAGGCAAGCAGAGGGTGGGAGGAGGGGACGCTGGGCTGGAAAACAATAACAACAATAAAAAAGTGTTCTCTAGCTCGCTCCCTCCCTCTCGCCGGTCGGCCCGGGGCACTGGATCCGGAGCGGGCGGCCGCACCCGCGAGGACCCAGCGGAGTGCGCAGCCCGAGCAAACGCGAAGAGGCTGAAGTAGGTTTCCCGCTTTCGGCTGCGGTAGACTCCGTTCGCCACCGCCTCTGTTTATTTCAGTGGGCGCCAAAGCCGCAGCCTTTTATTTTTTATTTTTTGTCTCCTCCTTTTCCTCTCCCCGCCCCCCTCGGCCCCGCGCCTCCCGCCCAGGTCTCCCTCCTTCCCTCCGGCTTCAGGCCGGGCCTCCCGCTCACACCGCCCCTTTAACGGCGGCTCCCGCCCCGCCCGCCCTCCCGGCGCCGCCATTGGCCGCTGAGGCCCCGTCAATCCGGCGCCCCCGCCCCGCGGCTAGTCCGCCCCTCCTCCCCAGCGCCCCTCCAGCTCCCCTCCAGCTCCCCGCCTCCCCGGCTGCTGCTGTTGGTGGCAGCCCGCCGGGTCTGCCAGCCTCCCGCTCTTCGTCCGCGCTCCTGGCGCTGCGGCTCCTCGTCCGGCCGGCCGCGGCGCTCCCCGGAACCGGGCGGCCCGCATCGCGCGGGGCTGGGCCGCGGGGTCACAGTGCCCTTGGCTGGGCCCGAAAGGGACGCCACCCTGCGCTCACGCCCTTCGGTTGAGGCCACCGATTCCCCGGGGACCCGAAACGCTCCCGGCGGGCACCTAAAGCGGGCACCCCTGGTTGCTCGAGAACCTGGCTAGCAACCAGGCCGCGGGGCGGGAGGTTCTGCGCGCCGGGACGCTGCAGACCCGGGCCTCCCCCTTCCCCCGCTCCTGGAGGGCGCCGCGGGGAGCGGCTCGAGGGCCGGTCTCCTGCCCGGTTGGCACGCTCCTTGTCCGCGCCCATCCCCCCAACACACACTTTGTCAACTTGTTCTGTGGTGTTGAACACACAGGTGCGGGATGGAGGGCCTAGGGAAAGCCAGGCGTGCCCCTTCCTCCCACCCTCCGGACACTCACCCAGACGCCGCCCCCTCCCCGGCCGCGGCCCCCAGCCGGAGCTCGGCGCGCTCCGCTCCCCCCGCCGATCGCGTCCTCCTCTCATTACGGCTGTAAACACTGGGCAGCGGCCCCTGCGAGGGAGGTGGTTGTTTGGAAGTGGTTTAAAGACGGTGTCACCCTCGGGGTGGATGCCCAGAAGCCCGGGACTCAGCCACGGTAGGGTGGGAGGTGTGGGGACGCCCTAGGCGCGCGGCCAAGCAAGGCTCAGGCTGCAGTTTGGCCGAGGGTCAGGCTCAGAGCCTCCAGAGAAGAAATCTCCAGACCGGTAGGGCTTAAACCTTCTAGAAGACATTTATCAAGCCTTCTCCAGGAGCGGGGACCACCCCCCGAGGCGGTGGTGGACCCGAGGCTGCTCCCCGTGCTGCGCGGGGCCTGCCTCGCGGCCCCGGGGCTCCGGTCATCCCCCAGGTCCCCGGTTGGCCGCTGCGGACATTTCCCGTCCCGCCGCTGAAAGCTTGCGCCCCGGAGGTAACCGGAGAGGGCCCGGCGGGCCCGGAGGCTGCGGAGGTGTGAATGGAAGGCCTGAGGCCAGCGCCTTCGCCTAGCTAGCGTGGGGAACTGCTTTTTTATTTTTTCCTTTAAACAAATCTCTGGGATTTGAAACAAAATTCAAGTAAGAGAAAATAATCCACACGCATTTCAAAATTTCATGTTGAAATACAATCCACAAAAACGCAGGAAGACAACTCTAGCCGGCGATCGCTGGCCGAACTGGGCTCTCCCGCGCCGGCACAGGCAGCCTCTCCCGGCCGGAGCGGATCTCTCTCTGAAGGTCGGAGCGGGCCGCAGCCCCTCGCATAAGGGGCCCTATGCCCTCCCGCTGTCCCCCTTCCCTGCCTGGAGGGGGGTGGCAGAGAAAGAAGGAGGCCGGGGCATCCTGTCTGAAAGGGAGTTTGCCTGAAAGCTGGGGATTCTCGACTTCTCTAAAGGGAGGAAATGTTCTCTTCTCCACACACCTCTCTCTATGTCGGGGGGAGGGGGAGGCAAATGCCAAACTGCCCTCCTAAGCGGAGAGGGACCTGAGAGAGAGACAGAGACGGAGATGGAGACGGACTCCAGGCAGGAAGGCTGCCCTGCTACAGTGAATCTATAAAATTGCCCGGTGCACAGCCTTTCACACTTGCTTATCTTATTCATCAATATGTACGGCGGGGGAATTGGAAAAGCTTACTCCAAAAGTGTTTCCAAAAGAAAATATTCTCTTAGAGACTGGTCGTGAGAATAGCGATCCTGCACATCTCCAAACCTCACTTCCCTTCCTTCTCCTAAGCCATCAGACTTCTTTAAGTCCCCCTCCCTCCGCACTTTCTCGCCCCCGCTGCGCGCCTCGGGCCCCTCTCCTCGCCGCCCCATTCTCTCCTTTCGCTTCCATTCCTCTTTGCAGCGCCCGTTTCGGGCCGACGCCGCTGGGCGCTCGCTGGCGCTGGGGCCGGGGGCCGCGCGGCCGGGTGGTGGGGCGGAAAGCTAATTCCCGCCGGAGACCCTGCGGGCTGGGCCCTCCTGGCTATTCTTTCCGGGCTCCAGTTCTCCTCCCTCTGCACGATACGGAGGAGCTGAGCCAAGTTCAAAGTCACGTCGCCGTCCCCTCTTAGAAGCGCTTTATTTCTCTACAAACTGCAAAACCCCTTTGCCTCAAGACACAGTTTTGTTCTGTTTTTTTAAAAGGAAGGAAAGGGGAGAGAGAGAAAGAAAGCGAGCGAGAGAGAAAACCTGCAAAGGCTTTCAGAGTCATTGCCTCAAAAGTACATTTGCGCTCCTTGGCCGAAGGAAAAAAAGCGGCCAAGCTGAGTTCTGCACCCTGTGAGTGAATTCAGTTTTTCAACAGGTTTCTAGAACGGCCCGCCGTGTCGGGGTCAGACCCTCGGGACCCACAACTGCCCCCATCGGGCAAACATGTGCCCTCTTTGTTAAGTTTTCCAAAATTGTTCTTTGGACATCTCACAGAGCCTGTGCTGGGCTAGGCCAGCGAGACTCCAGGCTTTGCTGCACGTGGATGGCCCTGTATGGCGGGCCCCTGGGTGCCAGGGCTGGCGTCCCTTTCCCGGCAAGTGGAGAGAATGACAGTGTAATAGAAAATTCGGGTTGCCTTCAAAAAAACAGAAAATCCCATCAAATACCCGGGCACTCATTCACTGAACACCTTGTTGCGGTTTGTGGGCCTCTGTAAAGGGTTGACTATGATGAGTATTTTGTGTACATATACATAAAAACAATGCAAATGCACACACAGCATACTCACACACACACACAGGTGTATCTTGTTGGCCAGGAGAAACCCAAAACAAACAAGCAAACAAAAGCGATCTTTGAATTGGAAAGCAGAAACACTCGGTGACCATACCACTCAAACTTTTAATGTTCCTCTTAAAGAAAGGGATGGAAATGGGGGAAGAGATGGGAGGGAAAAAATGTGGAATCAGCTGTCTATATACACTGGACAAAAAAAAAAAAAAAAAAAAAAAGGATTTCACAGGATTTCAGCACTATCCTCTGTATCACAGACTCATAAATTCAACAAGATCATCAACAGGATATTAAGTTGCAGGTCACCTTTGATTCAGCCTCTCAGCCACTCCTGGGCTGGGCGACCCCTGACCCATGAAGGACCACATGTGTGGTGGGGGACCCCCTCCCCCGTAAAACTCACCTAGAACAAAAGATCTTTGTCCGAGGTTTAAAGAAGTGTAATGTAAAAGAAGGGGAAATCTGTAATGTAAAAGAAAGGGAAATCGTGAAAATCTCAGCCAATGTTGTAACTTTTAAGTACCATTTTAAGAAGGGGGAGATTTAGTGGAGGTGGGGAGAATCATAGGATAAGGCCCTCTCTAGTCTGCTAAAAGAACTTCTTTCTACGGTTAAAATTTACTGTTCTGTAACTGGGCTTATAAAAAGTGTCTATATTAAATAAATGCTCACCAGCAGTTTAGTGTTAGGGATGCAAATGTTTGTGTATTTGTCATTAGGGACTCAGAAAAAAATAGAAGTCAACATTTCTAGGTGACAGTGGTTGGTTGTGCTTTTGCAAAAGTAAGAGGACTAATTGTTCTTACTTTGTCTCCTTTCCTGATGGGAGAGTTTCTACTGCTGTAAAACAAAGCAAAAACAAAAACAACCCCCAAAACAGAAGGCATTAGCTTACTTCAATGTGTTTAATTATTTTGAGGGCCGTTACCCTTTGGGCTCCCAGGAAAACTACATCCAGGGAGGCTGAATACCGGTGACAGGCGAGCAGCTTTCCAATAAACTGCAGTATTATTGCAATAGACTTTGTAATACAATTTATGCTGTCATTCATAAATAACAATGCCATATGTCAACCATATTGCTTACACAAGTAAATCCGTCAACGTGTCACTATTTGATTTATCTCAACAGCTTCTTCAAATATTGAAGTACAGATATTGGAAGGGGTATGGAATGGGGGGAACTACCCACAAAATTTGAGATTAAAAATAAAAGCACAACCTCTCCTCCTCCTTTATCCCCCATCCAAAAACATTCTAAAGGATAAAGCATGGAGGGGAGGAGAAGCACATCTTGCAGCCACCATAAAGAAATATTGGGTGGTTATACGAACTGTGAACACATAAGGGGGTTTCTGCTTCCTGTGTGGACCTTCTAAGCATTTTTAAAAAGACAACAGTTAGACATTTCCCAAGAAATTACTAATCTTAATTGTCGAACGTGGGTCAGAGGCTATTCAACAACCCCCATCCCTGAGGGTAAAAATGATTGATAACCAAATGATAATATTTGATGACAGGTCAATTTTACTCAACTTATCTTTTCGTAGTGGGGAAGTGAAGAGAGCCGTAATTTTTCAAGGGCTTTTAAGCAATAAGGTCAGGTGAAAATGGGATGAGTCCAATTCTTGAGTGTCCAAAACAAACGAACAAACAAACCCCAACGTTTCAATTACTGTCACATAACCCAAGCTTCTGGGGTTTTATGTTTGGCTTTGTTTTTAATCCTCATTAAGTCCATGTTCATGGGACAGGGATCAAAAACTTTATCAAGAAGCACATTTTTGGTTACTCTTAGCCTCACACATAGCCGTGGAGTCTGAGGATTCAGCTCGGGCTCAGAAGGGCGGGAAACAGAGGCAACCCTCCGAGAAGGTCTCAGAGAGCAGAGAACCGCGCAGTGCTCCCTGGCACCCAAGGCCCCAGGGCTGGGTCGCAGGTCCCACGAGGTCAGGTCACCAGTGGTGAGGGCTAGATGGTGGGGATCTGGTCCCTGCCGAGTGCAAGCCGGGCAGGTGGCCGGGTACCTCATGGCCTAGTCGCCACCTGGCGAGCTTGATTTGGGAAAAAGCCCTTGAACCCAAAGTCCTCATCACTTCCGGCCATGTCAAAGCTCAACTGAAATGCGGTTTTTGTGGGCCCCTTTGCTCACCTCGCCCCGGCTTTAGAGAGGACTCCCCACTCCCTCTTTCACTGTCAGCTGATAACCCTCCTCCTCCCAGTTGAGCACCCACTGGAGCCCTCGGGCTGGGCTACAAAAGTCCTCTGAGCCCTCAAGTGACTCGGGGCACCCTCTCCGCCCTTGAACCTGCCTCTGGCGCAGCCCAGATGGCACAAGGCTCTCCAAACCCGCCGGGCACCCTCTACAAGGAGGCCGCCCTTGCGGGAACCACGCGGGACGGGCGAGCCGTAAAGCAATTGCAAAGGCAATAAAAGGCAGCTCGGTGGGTCCCCCGGCTCCTTTCTTGTCCACCTCACTGTCCCCAGCGTACCCCCTCCCCTCGCCTGCCGAAACAATCAAACAAAGGCTCAAAAGCCAGGAAATGTCCAATTCACTTCCCTTAGAGTTTATTAATTGCCCACACCCATCGCAAGGAAACTTGGCTGTGTTCAGGGACGAACGGAGGGCACCGGGGAGCCGCAGACCCCCCTCGGCGCAGCGGGAAGCCGTGAGCGCCGGCCAGGGCATCCCCAGAGACCGGGCTCTGCCGCCTCCTGGCAGCGGAGCGCGGCGTGGCCGCCGGGTTCGGGCCGGCTCGGCGTTTACTGTCCCTCCCCACCCTCTTCCCGCCTTTGTTTGGGGCCGGGAGCCGGTTGGGGTTCGGGGTGCAGCAGAGAAGGCTGGAAATCGATGTTCCCCCAGGAGCACCTGTCGACCCCACAAAGGGCGTTTCCACGGATTGTCACGTTGCTGCCCCACATAAGCACCTCTGCTGCAGAAGTGCAGACAAGGGCATGGGTTTTGAGGATCCGCCCTGACGACCAGCACCACCGCGGAAATACGGGGCTAAATCCACAGGAGAACTGGCATAACGACTTCTACAGCCCCCTGCTTTAAAAAAAAAACACAAAATACAAAACCCACACTACTGTTTATTATTTTCTTCAACGTCCTGGAAACTGTTGGTATTTACTTAGGAAGTGTGACACAGTTATTGGATCCTTAGAAACTCGGGATGTTAAGGGGTTTGATTTGGCTCCCAAATGGCTTGAAAAAGAACCAGCGCACCTGGGGTCAGGCGGGTCATCACAATAACAAAAAGCGCGTCTACAAAATAAAAAGCTCTTTTATAAAGAAAGGCAATCCCGGAAATCCACTGCGAGCCTTCCTGATGACCATCTAGCTAGGCCTATTCTCAGGTTTAATTGGCAGGCGGTTTATTGGCGCCTTATTGGTGTTGATTGAAATTTTGCTCCCAGTTCTTTCTTTGAAGAATTAGCATCTCAAGTCGATTACCTGAGTCAATTATCTTTTTAGGGTCTGAGTTTGGTCATAAATTTGTAAATATTCATTAAACACACTTTGTAAATATCTCTCTTTCTAATCGTTATTCAAATCTCTAACATTTCCTTAAAAAGTCTTTCTGTTTTAAAGCTTCCATAAAAAGAAATTGATCAGGGAGCTATATTTGAATTAAGACATATTAAATAGATGACAGATACATATCACGCTGTGTTTAACAAGAGTTGTACAAGGAGGCGGGTTCCAGATTCCGCACGGCTCTGCTGCACCATTATTCACATTTTTACAGCCTTTCCTTCATGCCTTCACCCATTAAACCATTAAATTTCAGCAATTCAATAAAACAAAGCAGTTATAATTTTGAGGAAAAGCTATTCTGAAGGAGGTAGAGGTACCCATTTTATTGCACAATAAAAATGCTCAACAGTCTATATTAAAGGCTAGGTTGGGTTTATTTTCTTCTTTCTTTATTCATTCTTTCTGTTTCGTTTTGTCTTGAACTTATAACCTGCAGGATTGAACGCAAAGCTGCCATTATGGAAATATTGATGAGTATTGCTAAAATATTCAAATAAAGGAAATATTTGAAATGTTCTGAGAGGAAATGAAGACAGTGGTGACAATTGCACATATGATTCTTTCTCCATAAAGCATTCATAGAGATGACACAGTCCTCCCTCCACCTTGCCTAGGTGGCTTGAGACCTTTTAAGTCTTTGAAAATTGTGGAAGGACTCTTCCTCTCCAAATACAGATGTGGATTTTGTCATTGTTGTTTATTAAAAACTTTTCGTTGTATTTGCACTCATGCCTCTCTTATTTCCCCGTATTGGAGCTTCGTGAAACTTAAAGAAAATGCCCATTTGAAAGCTGATTGTACTATTTTCTTTGTTTGCTTGTCAGTTTTATAAGAGAAATGACATTCCCAAGGTTCACAGGGAAATTCCCTGTTAAACATTGTTAGCACCAATGTAAATGGGCTATCGAATCAGCTCTTTTGAAAATAATTCTTACCACTTCTCAGGACGATCTCGCAGATGATGGCTTTATCTAGTCTTTAAAACAAAAAAAACTTGGACAGTAAACGAATTAAGCTGCTAACATGTTTTACTGTATCCTAAAAAAGAAAAAAAACTACTTTTTAGTCATTATCCTTTTTTAAAAAAAATAATTTTACTTAGGGCAGCAAAATAAAAATTAAAAACCCTGAGCTTAATTTTTGAGCATCATGGAACATGGCAAACTTTTAAGGTGTTTTCTTGTTAAAGCTGAAGTGACACTCTGGGACAGTAAGGACCCTAAAGTGTGAGGGATGTCATATTTCTCCGCCCCCCCCCCAAAGTGATGCAAGGACCTATTTCTCTTTTTAAAAAGATTTGATAGCAACTCGCTTGAAAGGGATGGGGCTCACTTTTTTTTTAGAGTCAGTTTTTATGGTTTTCAAGTAAAACATCTCTCCTGCTAGATGAGCTTATTAGAAAATAACAGGATAATCGATATAAATGTTATATATAATATACTGTTATATATAACAGTATATAAATCGCAAAGATACTGATCCAATAAAATGATTATTTTATTGGATCAATTCTAACTTGTGGTCCTTTCAAAGAAACTGAGGCACCCATGTGGAGTGCCTTCTGGACCGGAAGGAGAACTTCTGCTTAAAGGATATCGTTTATTTAGCCGCTTCCCTCTGGAGAGATGCTGTTTGGCCTGCCCTGCCACTGCTATCTCCGAGAAGCAAAAGTTAGAATCGCTGCCCGATGTTTCTTGCCCCCGGTAGATCTAATTGGAAGTGGCAGATTTAGAACCGATGAGCAGTGAGATTACACTTCGAGCCAACTCCTTTGAACCATGTTGAAAAGAATCCCATGAGCTAAAAAGTCGAGGTAAAACGGTTCCTTTGGGGAAAGATTTATTTTTACTTCACCTGGTGTTTTGCAACCAATAGGATTTTAATATCCTTCCTCATTCCGTCTACTGTCTGTGCGCCCTCTGTGAGCGCTCGACAGATTGAGTGTCCTTCCCAAATAAGAAGTTTCTAGTATCACCTCTACGAATAGGATGACGAGCATACATCTGTTCACCCTCCTCCCCCAGTCAGCAGCCCGGAGCTCTTCCAAGGGAAGGGACGCTGCATGCAGTGAGCGAAGGCTTTTGAATTTGGGGGCTCCCCCCGCCTTTTGCTCCCCGGGGGGTCCCCAGCCCAGAGCCTCCAGGCGCCCTTCGGCCGCGTGCCGGCGCACGTTCCCCGCAAGGCGCGTCATGGGAACGCGGGGCGCTGCGCGCGCAGGCCCGGCGCAAACTTTCTGCAAGTGCAACTTGGGAATCCCTGGGGAGGCGGGGACGCAGGGCTCCGGGAAAGGAAGGGGCGCGAAGCGAAAGCGAAGGCGGCCGGGAGCACAGGGGCGGATGCCCGCTGAGCCTGAAAGGGAGCCAATCGGTCAGCCGCGGCTGCTGCCAATCACGCGGCTCCCTCCAATCCCACCCTTGCTATTTCCAAAATCTCGGTCCCACTGCGCAGCTCAAATGTGGTGTTCGCTCTGCCAATCGCTGGAGGACAGAGTGGGAACGGGAATAAGCAGAGTTCGGAGGCCAGGACAAAGAAGTTAAAGAGCGCCTAACATATACATGTTTTTGAAGGCGGGCAGAGGGAAAAAAGTCCCCCCAGTGAGGGTCTGTGAGTCTGATTGTGTAGTTCTGATGGAGACCCCTTTGAGCAAGAGGAACCCGCCAGCGCTGAGATTAGCGGATTTGGCAACGGCTCAGGCCAGGCCACTTCAGAATATGACAGGCTTCCCGGCGCTGGCCAGCGCGCCCGCCCACTCCCAACTCCGCGCCGCAGCCGCGCACCTCCGCCCGCGGGACCTGGGCGCTGACCCCGGCGTGGCCATCACTCCGCTCGGACCCGAGCACATGGCCCAGGCGAGCGCGCTCGGCCTCAGCCCTCCCTCCCAGGCGCTCCCGGCACAGCCCGAGGCCCCAGCGGCCGCCGCCCGCGCTGCAGCCTCGGTCTCGCACCCGGGAGCCGGCACCTACCCTGGCGGCGGGGGCAGCGGTAGCGTGCAGTCCTCCGCGCCCGCGCCCCCGCCCCCAGCCCCTCCTCTTCCTCCCTCCCTTTCACCCCCTCCCCCTCCTCTTGGCCTCTCGGGCTACACCACCACCAACAGTGGCGGCGGCGGCAGCAGCGGCAAAGGCCACAGCAGGGACTTCGTCCTCCGGAGGGACCTTTCCGCCACGGCCCCCGCGGCGGCCATGCACGGGGCCCCGCTCGGAGGGGAGCAGCGGTCCGGCACCGGCTCCCCCCAGCACTCGGCCCCGCCTCCCCACTCGGCCGGCATGTTCATCTCGGCCAGCGGCACCTACGCTGGCCCGGACGGCAGCGGCGGCGGGGGCCCGGCGCTCTTTCCCTCGCTGCACGACACGCCGGGAGGCCCCGGCGGCCACCCGCACCCGCTCAACGGCCAGATGCGCCTGGGGCTGGCGGCAGCCGCGGCAGCCGCGGCAGCTGAGCTGTACGGCCGCGGGGAGCCGCCCTTCGCGCCGCGCTCGGGGGATGCGCACTACGGTGCGGTGGCGGCCGCTGCAGCCGCCGCCCTGCACGGCTACGGAGCCGTGAACTTAAACCTGAACCTGGCGGCGGCGGCTGCTGCCGCGGCGGCCGGACCCGGGCCCCACCTGCAACACCACGCGCCGCCCCCGGCGCCGCCACCGCCGCCCGCGCCCGCGCAGCACCCGCACCAGCACCACCCCCACCTCCCAGGGGCGGCCGGGGCCTTCCTGCGCTACATGCGGCAGCCAATCAAGCAGGAGCTCATCTGCAAGTGGATCGACCCCGAGGAGCTGGCCGGGCCGCCGCCGCCCCCGCCCCCGGCCGGCGGCGCCAAGCCCTGCTCCAAAACTTTCGGCACCATGCACGAGCTGGTGAACCACGTCACGGTGGAGCACGTGGGCGGCCCCGAGCAAAGCAGCCACGTCTGCTTCTGGGAGGACTGTCCGCGCGAGGGCAAGCCCTTCAAGGCCAAATACAAGCTCATCAACCACATCCGCGTGCACACCGGCGAGAAGCCCTTTCCCTGCCCCTTCCCGGGCTGCGGCAAGGTCTTCGCGCGCTCCGAGAACCTCAAGATCCACAAGCGCACTCATACAGGTGGGTGTCTGTCCCCGGCCGCGCCGCCGCCGCCGCCTCCCGCGCCGCCGCCGCTTCTGCCGCTGCTTCTCTTCCTCCTCCTCCTGCTCGCCTTAATTTTTCCCTCCTTCTGCTGCTTCTCTTCGCATACGTATAACCCGGACATGTGACTTCTTTTTTTTCTCTCCCCCCTTTTTTTCTATGAATAAGTAATTCGATAGCACACACAGGCCCCGCGCTGGGTTCCCACACGGTGGAGTCTCCAGCGCTCCCGCAGCCCCTCCGCCGGGACCGGCAACGCGCTCCAGCCGCCGCCGCCGCCGCCCCGGAGCAGAAGCAGCCGCCGCCGGAGCAGGAAGGCGCCCAGGACGGTCGGCAGCCCCCTTCCGCCCGGCCCCGGGAACTTGGGGAGGGCAACGGGGAAGGAGGGCCGGAGCCGCCCCGGCGGCTCTTCCCTCCCCATCGGATGTCAGGCCCCGCGCGGTCGCCGTTGCTCCAAAGAGCGGGCGTGCGAGGGGCGCGTGGGATTTGCTGCGGTATTGGGGCCGCGAGGCCCAGCTCGGTGTGGCCCCTCCTGGAGGGGAGAGGGGGCCCTGTCCTTCCGGGGCGGGGTGCAAAATGCGAAAGTAATGCGCCCTCGGGCTTCCGGGGACCTTCCCCTACACACACGCGCACACACTCGCTCACCGTTACACACACCACAATACACCTTCACGTGCACACACACATCACACGAACAACTTCACACACCCATATTCCCTCATACACCCCTCCCTCATCGCTGGGACGTCCTTGTGCCCTGATGACACAATCACACTTACTCATTTACACACCTTCATATACATCTGTACTCACACGCGCCGTCACACAGTTTATCACACATGCCCTAGAGGGTGCTGGAGAAATTGGGTTCTGTCCTTTTAAGGAAGGTTCTCCTTGGAGGAGGACAGGGCGAGCTGCAGAGTCTCCCGCGGTCGTTGGGGCCTACCCCCCCCGTGGGACTTGGGAGGAGCCCCCGGCACTCTGGGGAGCCCTCCCGCCCCCACCCCGAGCCCTGCCGTAGGGGGTGCCACGGCCGCGGCCTGGGGCGTGGGGTGGCGCCTGTGGGCCGTGTGCCCCTTGGAACAGACGAGCGCGCTGGGCAGAAGCGCTGATGAGCGCGAGCGCAGTCGGGATTTATAGGGACAGACAATATTACCCCTCGGAGGACACTTAAGTAACTGGAGTTTACATTCAGTAATTACTTGGTTGATTTATCGGCGCGGCGACGACGACGAGGCAGCTGCCGGGCGTGGGCCGCAACGCCTGGCCAGCGGCCGGGGCCGAGGCACTGGCGGAGGGGTGAGGGGGATCTGCGTGAGAAGCCGGGTCCGGGGGCCCGAGGCTGGAGCCCCGGGCCTTGCTTCTGTCGCCGGTACCTGACAGGCCTCCTGCGGACTGGCCCGCTGACCGGCTGGGAGCGCGTTTTCCCCCGAGTTCCGTTTGCCAGCCCCTTTCTTTTCTAATCGGGATCAGTCCGACTTAATGATTTTGCCAAAAGGAAGCGTCCCGCAAGGCTCTCGTAAAAACTCCCTGGCCTGCTAAGCCAGCTGCTGGCCCCCGTGCCCAGCACTTGCCGACGGGACAGGGGCCTGGCGCTGTGAGCGGGGCGCGCGGGGCGCGGGAAGTGAAGCCGCCCCCAAAGGGAACCCCTAAAGGCGGAGCCCGCGACCTCGGGCCCTTCCCGCCTTTCCCGGCCTCGGAGGGGAGTAGATCTTCCCTTGGCGGGCGGGGGGGCTGCCCGGAGCTGAGGGCCGTTTCCGCCCGGGTCAGGCAAGGACCTGGAAATTCACTGCGCGGCAGCTGACCAGGTGTCGGCTCTCCGGCCCCCGGGGACAGGCAGCCTCCCGCCCCCCTCGAGGGCGGGCCCCAAGGGGGCGTGCGCGCGTGCTGCCGGGGGCGGAGACCCGGGCGCCGAGGGAACCCGGGGCCGTTTTGTTTTCGGGTTCCTTGTGCGCAAGGTTGCATTCCCGCCTGGCTCGCGGCGGCTGCGTGGGCCTCGCCGGGTCCCTCGGGCAGGGATGCGAGCGCCCTCGCGTTGATGCTCAGACCCGCGCCGAGTGTTTTGGGCCGTCCCTGGGCCCCTAAGCCACTGAGCACTGTGTCCAGAGAAAGGCCAGGCCGGGCTCCCTGCCCCATCACAAGGCTCTCCCTTTTTGGGGGTTACTCGGGATCCCGGAACGGCTTGATCAAAGGGAATAATCCCCGGCCACTCCTGAAGGCCCATTTCCTGACCCACGTGCCCCCAATTCCATTTATAACCTTCCTCTGGGCTGGACTCGAGTTCTCACACATAGCTTCCTTCACTCTCTAAAACTCTGTAAGTAGTTAAATTCTGACGTGACCTCTCTGTCAGAATCTGAAATGTAAACACTAGGGTCTCTCACCCTTTCTAGGCAAGGAGAATTTGCTAACTGCCCCCCTCCCCGTACGTAGGCCCCCCTGAATAAAATAGGCCATTCTGTCACCCTTTGCCTTTTTTCTACTTTCTTCTTCCATCTCTCCTTTATCCCTGCTTTTCTACCTTTCTTTCCACTCCGTGTCTGCCTTTTCTGGGTCTGATTCTTAATGCTTCTCTTTCAACATGTGCAGTGGTGGAGCCAGCAATGTCCAAACCGTTTATTCTGCACAATCCAAGATACTTAGCTTGTGCAGAAACCTGAGAATTCTAAAAAGCAACATTGCACATTTGCATAGAGTGAATAAAATTACTTAAACCTCCATGTTGAAGAAAAGCTGATTATTTTTTTTGGAAGAATGCTATATTAAATTAGTATTATCCAACTTAAAGTGGAATGTAGAAATCAGGACAAATAACCAGTGTTTTGATAAAACTCGATTAACTGTTTTTGTTGCAGCCCCTCTACAGAGAATTTTTAAAGGTTACGATTATCATTGCATTATATGGTGTTTTTCCCTCTCTTTATGGCCCAAGGCAGGAGGTATATTAAATAATATAAATATGTTATAAATATTAAATGATAATATTTAATTTTGTTTTTAAACAATATTTCCAGGTAGTATATGCTATATTCCAGGCATCTGAATACTTTTCAGATGTGCTAACGTACTCTGGCATTGAAGCAATTAGCATTGATGAAATTAAAAAAGAGAAAATTACACTGAAATATTTGTACAGGAAAGTCCACCACAGAATTTATGTACACTAAGCTATCTTAATAGTTATTTGGATTTTTAAAAAATAAATTGTCAAAAACCAAGGAAAAGACCATATCTTGTGTGTCACCAGAGTAGCTTTTGAAATGTAGAGAAATTCAACTCTATTTTTTAAATCATTTAAATATAAGGAATATATTTGTTATACCACAATATGTATGAGATAACATGTTCAGTTATGGACTCAAATACATCAAGTTCATGGATACTAAGGTGAGGGGGGAAATTCATACTGTTACCTGCTGTCTTCCTGTTTCTGCTTTTTAATACCAAGGTGTAGTGTGGCTGAATGTCTGCTTGTCTTACTGAGCACTTCCACTACCTGGACCTGGGGCCTGGTGTTGAAAGGCCCCGTGCTCGTGGGGTGGGTAGGGCAGCTTAAAGGGGCAATGGGCCCAAAGACTCTGGTAAACAGTCGATCTTTTCTGATTGTTAAACAATGTTAGAATAAGAAGTCTGCTTATGCCATCAGGGGATGCCAGGTTCTGGCTGAGGCTTGTAGTCTTTATTAACGTTTGTTAAGGTTCTGTTACTCTAGGGTCTCAACTGCCCAGCAAGTTGTGAGGGAAGCTGGTACAACGAAGAGGGCAGCAGCCTGTTCTCTGCCCAGCTAGGCTTGTGAAAAACCTAGGGGTGGGATCATGTTTTTCACACATGTCTTTATTTCTGGAGAGAACAGGATTTTGGTGTATTTCCTTTCCTTTCCCATCAGTGAAATCCTGGGGAACACTCTGAAACAAAATGCCATTATTATAATTTTACTGCATCACCCCCAGTTTACTTTTAATTGAGAATATGTGTTTATCTTTTTTTTTTTTTTTACGGTCTTCACCCAAGCTGTGGCTTTGGAAGTATTTTATCAGCATTTATCTTGACAGGGGATCGGCTTAAATTTTTGTGTGTATAGACCCTGAGGGGAACAAGGATGTGGGAATCTGGGTCCTAGCTGGATTTCAGTGTTAGAGCCTGGACCACGCTCTAGCCATTCTCACCTCGACCCCTACGGTACTTCGGGGTTGACATCCAGCCTCTCGCAAGCCCAGGTCCAAGGAGAGCCTCCAGGCCAGGGGACACCAGGCCCATCCCCGCAGTATCCCTTCCCGGTTGCATCCTGGAACATGGGAATTAGGAGTTAGGCTGGGAGTTGGTCTTCAAGAGGATGGGAAGATGCATCCTCATGTCTGCTCTAAGATTTCTCTCTCAAGTGAGAGGTCTCTGAAAAGCACTTGTTAACCTTTCCTATGTTTCATTGCAGGGGAAAAGCCTTTCAAATGTGAATTTGACGGCTGTGACAGGAAGTTTGCCAACAGCAGTGACCGAAAGAAACATTCCCACGTCCACACCAGCGACAAGCCTTACTACTGCAAGATCCGAGGCTGTGACAAATCCTACACCCACCCGAGCTCGCTGAGGAAGCACATGAAGATTCACTGCAAGTCCCCACCACCCTCTCCAGGAGCCCTGGGCTACTCATCAGTGGGGACTCCAGTGGGTGCCCCCTTGTCCCCTGTGCTGGACCCAACCAGGAGTCGCTCGAGCACCCTGTCCCCTCAGGTGACCAACCTCAATGAGTGGTACGTTTGCCAGCCCAGTGGGGTCCCCAGTCACCTCCACACCCCTTCCAGCAGTGGAACCACCTCCGAGTCTGACGATGAGGAGATGTACCGGAACTCTGAAGGCGTGCGGACCATACATTAGATTTTATTAGTAATAATAATAATAAGTACAATAATAAGTGGCAGCCCTTGGACCGTATCCTGACCTGAGACAACGCCGAGGCTGAGACAAACTCGTGACTCAGACTTGCCACCGGGTCTAATTAGCCCTATTTATTCAGTATGAAACCCTATGGTGTTTGTACATTTAATTAATTTAATTAAGATATTTGGGTGTTTTTTTTTTTCCCCCTTAGAAAACAAACAAACAAAAAAACCCAACCAAGCTGGACTTGTGTGTTGCAGGGGCACAGGACTGAGAGCAGGTTGTACCACATGGAAAATGAATGGAGAGATGAGTGAATCGAGACACACACTGCCAATGCCATATATATAGTTTTTACAAGGGTGAGAGAAAGAGCGTTCAGTCCGAACTCAACACAGCACCAAGGAAGGCCCTTTGCATTTCCTGGAGTGCCTCACGAATGCCTTTGACACCATCATGGGCTTCTCTGGAGCCTCTCTGCCTCCTGCTTGGGCCCTAATTCTGCAAAGGCCTCTTGACTGTAAACCACACACTTGCTGCATTGCCAACAGATCTTGGACTGTACCTGTGTCCAAAAATATTTGTAAAAACCCTTTAAGTTCTAATACTTGTAATTTTTAATTCCCACTCTTTTATTACTGATCTCACCTTAACACAGTATTTTTATACAGGATTATTTCTTCAGTACCCTGCTTGTATGGTTTTTTTTTTAAAAAAAGATGCAGCAACCTAGTACATCTCCATATATTGTGCCACCGTGATTGTTCCAGCAACAGTGGAGAGAAGAAAAAGCTGCTGCGGTAGACAACTGTGAAACTGTGATATTTTATAAAATAGAAGAAATTCAAGTGCTTTCTTTTTCCTCTATCTTTTTTTTTTTTAATCTGGAATCTCAGAGCCTGCCTCTTAACTCTGTCCAAACTTCTTGTGTAATAAAGAGATTATGTTTTAGATCATAAGTTCTTTGGGATGCCAAAATTAACAGGCAAGTGTAAGGAGGTGTGATGTTGGCAACATGCCTATTTTGGGGGGAAGGCTGTTGTTTTACAAACAGGGCAATCCCTCTTTTATACTGTTGTATCGACCTTTTAAAAAATCTTTATTTTTCAGGGCCGGAAATTGCATTTTAATGTATTTTCTTCCACCTGAGCACACGCAACTCTCTCCCACTTGCAAATGACAATGTAGGATTTACATTAAAAGGGGAGGGAGTTGCTATACATATTAAAATTTTAAAAAGGTTTAAGTTACCACCAAACACTGATGAATGTGTGACCTTTGCCAGAGCTGTCAAGCTAGGACAAAAAAGGTCAAGGACCTAGGACAGTAACTCTTAGTCAGTTTATTTTCGGTTGGTACAACACATCTCTGTGTGCAAAACGTAGTCCATCATAAACATCATACAGATATACTAAAGAGCACTAATTTATCCTCAGAGACCCTGAAGACACCCCCTTCCCAGGGTTTGTAGAAATTTGTTTTGTGTGCTGTGAGTGGTTGATGTACTCTTGTCGTTGTTAATAACTTGTATGTGGACACTATTTGTACAGTTGAATTAATTTATTTTAGGACATCATCCTTTTTTTTTCCTGGAAGAGTTCAAAGCACACCAAAGAATTATATTATACATTTTGGTGAAAGATTGTCATTTATGATCTACGATTTATTTTAAAAAAAAGGAAAGAAAATGGGAAAATATATTTTTAAGCTTACTTGAATCAACAACGTAATGTGAAAACCAGGACTCTTCCTGCATGTCTCTTGCATTGTGTTGATGAGATTATATATAGTTTATAGATATATTCTATTACTAGTACAGTGCATGGTGCCGTCACTTTGAAAGCCTTTCAATGTTGTTTTCAGATTGTTACGGTGAGTATGAAACATGCAGACCCTCCTTTATAAAGAAAAAGACCATAAAACTTGAATATAAAATAATTCTACATTTTTAAAGTTTATTTGATTTTCATATTATTCACTTTCAAAGCTCTTTCAAATAGACAAAATAAGATGAGGTATGAACTTCGGGGGGATAATTTATGTATCGTAAACTTATTTGAACAAAATATTCCTGATTTATAATTTGTTTTATTTATACAACTTTTTCAATGGTAGTTTGCACTATTCTTTATTATGCTACAGGTTTATTTATTATGAAACAAAGGAATATGTATTTTATGTATTTTGCCATGCATTGGTTAACTCTGCCACAGATTTATCGGTTCCTGATACACCTAAAATAAAAACTTAAAATGTGTACCTCCAATAGAGAGCAAGAATGATTATGAAGTAAAAAATGTAATAAAGGTATTCTTCATATATATTGCTTATGTTTTACGTGATGGCACATCTCTGCCATTCTCTTCCAGACAGAACAGGTTGCTCATGTAGTAATCAGAAGGTTCTCTTCCCTTGATCTCTTTATTTCTTCACCCTCCCCAAGCAATGAAATATTTTAACAGCTTGGTCTAATTTACAATCTAATCTAGAAAGTACAGTATATTTATGAAGACTGAGCCCTGCAGGTTGCACAGAACAGTAGCATCAGTCTTAGGGGTTATGCATTCATTTGTTAAGATTAGTAATGTCCTTAGTGATCCTAATCAGTGGAGAGCTGAAAAGCAAATTTTAGTATTTCTTTGCTGCCCAGCCTCTAAAGAAAAAGGGTAAAAAATGACGAGGAAAAGATAGAGAAAGGGACAGTGAGACGTTTCCAGACACAAAGAAGATGAAAGCAGAATCAAGAGCTAAGATGGGTATGGAGTTAAACACATCCTGAGTGAAGTTGCGTAGTGGGCATCAAACACCTTGTGTATCAGGTGATAGGATCAGAACCCAATTTTACTGTGGTTTATTTGGAAGTTGAGTGGAGATAAGTAACTTAGCATTTTGGGGCAGGTGTTAAGGAGAAATGAGCTTCATGGCAACAAAATGCCCAAGTGGCTTAAAGTAATGCGATTGGCTATCCACATAAACAAGGCTGAACACTTGCTTGTTTTTAGGTTGGCTGATACAAAGCTGATAAAAGGCAAGTAGTTAAAAACAACTGGTAGTGATGTCAATAAACAGTTCTCCAAAGGGTCATAGCAGTTTTTTAAAGTCAGGTTTGTTACATGTAGTAAAGGTGAAACAGGTTGCAAAGGGTTGTTTGAAGCCAGGTGACAATAACCAGCACACGAAGGAGAAAAACACTCGTAAACGAAGGCCCCGATCAACGGGAAGACTTACAGCTCTCTAATGAAGATTCTCGTGAAAAGGAGGGTGACACAAAGCCACCAAGACATGAATCATTCATGGGAAATATAAAAGATAAAAGGTATCTGACAATGAGCAGAACCTTGTATAGAGTGTATAAAACAAGTTTCTCCTTCTTATTTTCTGCTTTAAAACGCACAATCTCCCACTCCCAGCGTTCTCTGTCCAGAGTCTACAGAGTTAAAATTGACCACTGCTCGTCCTGCGCCACTTCAAAGTAATTTAGTCCAGAACGGAAGGCTTGGCGCTTGGACAATCTTCATGGTGTGTTAAGATTTCTATGGCAATTGGCAAGCAAGACGTTCCCATCTGAATATGTCTCAAAGAAAGCCACTTATTGACACTAAGTTGGCTATCATCAAAGACTTCATCTTCCTAGGCAAAACGTGGCCCTTGGGGCCCTTGCAAACACTGTTTAAATCATCTACCTTTGTTTTCCAGGCTAGGAGGATCTTCAAACACATGATTATTTGTAGTTTATGTATATTTTCCCCCATTGAGGATGTTCTTTGGTAAAACTAATGCTCCTAAAATCTAAAGTATCGAGAAAGAGCTTGAGGGTGGGAATTATATTCTTTTAAGGAGTTGGAGATGGCCACACAAGAGGGACAGCCCTGGAGACAGGAAAAGAGGAGACACAAACTCCTTGAAAGCTAAGGCCCAATTATCTGTGATATTGCAGTTTTGCCATTTATATCTTGTACTTTGTGGAAGCTTTTGGAAACCACAGTGGTTCTGTCTCTCTCTCTCTCTGTCTATCTCCCTATGTATCGGTCTATCTATCTATCTATCAGTCTATCTGCCTATCTCTTCCTCTGTGAAAGGGGACAAGAGATGTTCACCCGAAGTATTTGTTATTCCAGTTTGGCTAGGAAGTACAACTGGGGAGGGGGCTGCGGAGACAATCTGATTTCTCAAGTGACCACTTTAAGTCAGAGGAAAGGAAAGCTGAACAAGGGAAACAAAACAATCCAGACACATAGTAATACTTTCATCCTGTCACATCACACTGCCTGCTGGCCCAAACACCCACCCGTAGTCTACCAAAATAGACTCATGGCCAGGAAACCCACCCTTCCAGGGCTGTAGGGTTGGTGAAGGAGGCCCTCGGCGAGACAACCACGGGGTTGCCAGCACACTTGCCCTCCCGTGAACAAAAACTCACAGCAACTCATACTCTGTCATCCCCACCCTTACGCCCACGCACAAACACTCAGGAGCACACATTCACACGCACCGCGAGTGCCTAATCAGGCACGGAGAAGTTCAAAGGCATGTTCTTTGAAATTCAAAGTACTGCTTTTATGGTACATCCACACGGAGCGTAGGCATTGCTATGGCAATGGGCAGGGCCAGGGGAGTCTCTGGCCGAGGGTCCGCAGTGATTCGAGACACTCTATTAAGATACAGTTGCAGTGACCTTTCCTTTCACGCCAAGTTAGCTCAGTCGATTTTCACCTGATCAGAAATATATATTACATATCACATTACATAGATGTAATAGTCTATGTATTAGTGCAATACATGTGTATGTCCTTCCATCCGCTTTTTGTTAAGATTCCCCCTCAGAACCTCCCAGCTTGAGAGAAAGGAGAAAGAATGACGGGAGGAGGAGAGAAAGGCGAGTGGGGATGGGGGTCAGTGATGTCAGAAGAGGGGGGAGAGGGGCAGGAGCGCCCCAGCCCCAGTTCCTCTTCCTTCTCTCCCCACCTAAGTACTTTTATTTGCAGAGCGATTGTTCTTTGTTTATTTAATACAAGTACTGTGTGAATGGTGAAAAATAAACACGATGAAAAATAACCAAACAGATGATTCCTCCGAGTGAAAAAGCCCGGACTTAATAAAAGTGCGAAGCAGTCACCGCTGAATGAGAAACCCTTTGAAGTGGAACTTATTATAGGAGGAATACTTTGGGGTTGCCTTAACGACGCCGCTGAATCGAACGCGCTCGCCTTTGTCAGCGATTTGTTCTCCTTTGCTGGGGTGCCCGGAGAAATTACTTACATGGGCTGCCTTAACATGCAGCCTGCAAATCAGTAACTTTGCAGCTCAGACTTGCAGACGCCACTCGGCAACGGACAAAAAGAAGTCAGGGGGAAACGCACCAAGCTTTCACGCCGAGTCTCCGGGGATGGGGGAGCACGGGCGTATTGGGGACGGCAGATAAGTTGTCTTACAACTGGTCCCCCCGCCCCTCACCGGGGCTCCCCACCCGCACGCCGACCCGCGAGCCTGGGCCGGGGCCTCGGCCGCCCGGCTTCTCTCGGAGGCCGGGGAGGCTCCGGCCTCTCCAGGGCTCTCCAGTGAGGGGCGCTCTTCCGTGCGCTGGCCGGGCGCGGGACGTTCCCAGCAGCCCCGGCCATATTTAATAAGGGTCGTTTATCACCCAGGCGCTTTGAAGGGTCGCCTCCAGCCCTGTGCCCATTAGAAAGGCGGAGGTGACATTTAAACTCCGTTTTCAAGGATCGCGGGGGGATTTCCATGAAAAGGCAACTCGTTTGTCTTATGAGCCTGAAACAACTCCCTTCTCGCTCCTTTTGACCACATGGCATAACTCAAAAACAATAGTTCAAAAGTGAAATGGCATCGTGGTGTTCACTCGAAGACAGGCCCCCATCTAGCCCCAGAGAAAGGAGGGAGTCCGCAAGACAATGTGCTTTTTGTGTCCGACGGTCACAAGGACTGTGTTGTTTGCTTTGGGGGCTGCGCCTGTTATACTTGCCTGAAAGTGCTTGTGTTAAACAAGAGTTATAAGTCATCCAAAACAACAAACATTTTGATTTTCTTTGCCTAAAGGGCTTTCCCTGGCTATGGGCACCGTGAAAAAATAATGTCCTTGCTGAGAAAGGAACACCAGTAGTAACATTAGAAGCGGGCGCATTAGATACTGAATGACACGGGGAGAAAGAGCTGGTCGAGGGGCGCTCAGCCTTAAAGTCTTTCTTCAACTTTGTCTTCGGTGGCTGCTGGGCTAGTTAAGATGGTATTAATTAAGGCAGCTTCGGATGCCGCCGAGCCCGCCGGCCCCTCGGCCGCGCTCGGTCAATGGGCCTGTGTCCCCGCTCTCTGCTCACGCGTTGGCTGAGCCGAGTGCAAATGTCACTTCTCATTTGGAGGCTGAAGAGAAGGGCCCATCCTACGTTAAGGGCAGCAGGGATGCAAGCAGCAGCAGGCGTTAAAGAAATACCAGGGGCTGGGGTGAGGGGAGGGGAGGCGGGAACAAAATGGGAACATCTGCCCTGGGCCGGGGAGGAGAGCCCGCCGGCGTGCACTGCTTTTGGCACATTTTGGACAGTGTTGTTTAGCAAACAAGGGCCACGCGGGACTCGCTGGGCTGGAACACCCACTCTCTCTCGTCTGCTCCTGCGTGGGGACAATTTAAACCCCAGCCCCGCAAAAATCTATTAGGTAGTCTGGCGGGGCGTTATTTTACAAAGGGAATAGCTTCTACAAAGAAAGACAAAGGCTTGGCGCAAACCAGCTTCTTTCCTGGCTTCCTCCAACCCCCTCATGTCCCTTCACAGATCACAAATAAGGCCCAAAGGGCCTCAGCCAAGAACCACCGATCCAATTTTACAGACGGTCAAACTGAGACCTCAGGCAAGACTCAAGAGATTTTTGTCAGTTTCCCGGCAAAGAGTGGGAAGTTGAGACCTTCACTGAGACTGAAGACCCAGACAGGGGTGGAGCTCTGTTTAAGGGTGCCAACAACCACGCCAAAAGATCCCCTTCTCCCCAGTTCCAAGCATTTGATTCAAAATCAAATGGAAGTTGGTTTCAGCAGCTGGAAATTCCTAACATTAAAAAAAAAAAAAGAAAAAGGAATGAAGCTTACTGCCAACTAACTGTGGCATAAATGCAATGCATGCTTTAAGAAACTCTCTGCTAACTATCAATTCTTGATGAGGAGAGACAAGACTTGGCTGGGTAGAAGGGTGCAGAATACCCTGGCAGATTGATTTCTGCAGCCAGAATCCCCCATGGGAGCCCCTGTCTCCTGGTGTAGAGTTCCAGATGGACATGGGCCTTCTCTTATCACAAGGTCCCTTGGAGGTGGGGAGAAACGCAGTCATATGCTGTTTGTGTGTGTGTGTGTGTGTGTGAGAGAGAGAGAGAGAGAGAGAGAGAGAGAGAGAGAGAGAGAGAGAGATTGATTTGGATCCTTGCTGCCCCTACAGGGGTTTAGCACCCTTAACTCTAGATTCATTTGCATGTCTGATTCTCCTTCTCGGGATGTGTCCCCTCAAGGCTCCCTGGGCCTCCTGGATAAGGAGATGCCACATTTCCCACCGAGAGCCATCCTGCAGGAGAAGCAGTTCCGGGCGGGCGGGGCTCTGTTAAGACAGGGGTTGGGGTGGGTAGATCGAATCTGTCTGCCTAGAGACTCGGGCCTGCGGCCTACACCCTCCGCCCCATTGGGAGCTGGAGGTGTCGCTCTAGGGTGGGGAACCGCCTGGCGGGGTCTGGACGCTGGCCGAGGTGGGCGGTGGGGAGAAGAGAGGGCTGTGCCAGAACGACCCCCGCCCCCTCCCGCAGCATGTCTGCAAACCTAAGACTGGGGCTCACATGCTCAGCCGCTGACCTGGGTGATCTTTCTTGCCTCTCTTTCTTCGGTCCCCTTCTCCCTGCCTATACTACTTCTTTGCACGAACAGGCCCCAGGTCAGGGTAAGGGATGCAGAAACATGGCGTTTTGGCCCGGAACACACTGTCCAGCGCGCGCGCGCGCACACACACACAGACACACACGCACAACTCACACCGCCCCCGCGCGCCCCCGCCCCAGCCCGTGCACTGGGCACACGCCCGGGCTCCAGGCACCTTGCCAAGAGCGCGCGAGCACCCTGCGTGGCACACTGGCTGAAGTTCCTGCACGAAGTGGCGGGGGTGGGGTGAGGAGGGGGGTGGGCGGCGGTGGACGCCGCCGACTGCTGGCGGGGCGCACAAGTTCAGTGCTCAACTTCCCGCTCTTAACGAGACCCGGGATCCCTTTGGAGAGGCCCTCGGGAGCTGGCGGCGGGGCTGGGAGTGGCGTGGGTAAGCTGGCCGGTGCGGGGCGCGGGCGGCGGGGCAAGAGGGCGCGACAGGAGGAGGGCGCGACGGTGCCCGCGGCCGGCCGGGCGCTCCAAGAAGTCAGCGCGAGCAGCTGTGACTTCACCTATTAGCCCCGATGTCTTTCCGAGGAGCCTGGTGGAGTTAAACAGCCCACAATGGGCGCTCTGGGGCGCCTCCAGCCTGACCTCCACCCGGGTTTAATAGTTTCATAGGAACTTCATTAAATCAATTACTTAGTGAGCACATCATCATTTATTTGTAATTAGCAGCGAGGAGCGCGTTCTCTCCCCCAAGCCCGCGGCCCGGGTCCCAGCGGGGTTGGCGGAGTTGTGCAAGCACTTTTGTTTGCTCGAGTGTTGACTCCCGGCATTATTCGGCCCCGGTAATCTTTACGTCTTAATCTAGCATTCAGGGGGCGAAGGGAAAACAAACAGGGCGCAGGCCAGAGGCCAGCCCTGCGGTCCCAGCCGCGCGCGCAGCACGGCCCTCGCTCGGCGCGCAGGGCGCGTCTCCGCGGCCCCCTCTCCTCCGGGCAGAGAGGGCGAGGGGCACCACGAGGGCAGCGGCGCTGGAGGGGAATGAGCCAGGCCAGGGGACTCAGGAGGAAAGTGGCGAAGGAAGAGGAAGTGAAGGAGCGAAAAGAGCGAACCCGGAGCAGGAGAGCACGTCCCGCAACGCGAGCACAAAAAGAAAACGTCCAGGCTCGTGCGCGTGTGCCGGCGGCGTCGGAGGGGAAGCGCGTGTGTGCGTACGCAGGATGTGCGTGAAATCACATCCATTTCAGCTGCCAGGAGCTGGGCGGAGAGAGGGGAGCGCGAACAGGAGGTGCCGGCCTGGCGTGCGCCGAGGCAACTCTATGGGTGTCCGGGCTGCAAAAGTGCTTTCATTTGGGGACTGCAGCCGCGGGCGCAGCTCCACCGCGGCCCACAAACTACAAGCGAGCGGTTAGCGAGCTGGGGGAGTTGCTGAAAGCCAGGCCAGAACCTGCGCGTGCGGAGCGACGCGAGTAATGCCCCCGCGAGGAGTCGTGACTCCTTTCGAGTGTAATCATCTTTCCCTACACGCCGCAGCGCCGGCCCAAAACCCGGTGGGTCGTAGGAGGCTCGGCTCCCGGGGCTGGAAACGTGGACGACGCGTCCCTGCCCCAGCGCAGGGATTTCCGCTCCCAGTTGGAGAAGTCCCTCCGGCACAGGAAACGCTCAACTTCTGCGCGAGATCCCAGCGCAGGAAATGGGGGGCGGAGGAGGCGAGGGGTCACTGATGATCCGGCTCCGGTTCTCAGGAGCCGGCGAGTGTGCACAGCTGTGAGGTTGGGAAAAGGCCCATGGGACCCCCTCTCCCCCCCACCCCAGGAGTGGGCTTCCAGAAGAAACAGTGATCCCAGAGGGTCCTTGAGGCTAGTCTCCTAGGTGGACCTCGTATCTGTGAACTTTTGAGGAGAGGGTCTTGAATTTCTCCACTGGTTTTTGTGGCCAGGCCTGTTTGATTCAGGATGACATCTGGAGGCTATGAATGTGTGAAGGTTACCTTCTTGATTCAGTGTTTGGAGTGTTCGTACTCTAGTGGGCCCGGAGAGAGCTTGGTGCATCAGTGGGTGGCAGCATGGTGACAGGATCTGTCCTGGTGTGGGAGTGGGGAGGGAGGGCTGAGGCGTGGCCCCAGGGCCTGGCTGTAGTTGTGCTTCTGGGAGTGGCAGCTTTGTTTGCCTGGGACCCTGAGGAGGGCTCTCCTGAGGCCTCCGGTTGGGTGAGCCTGTACCCATGACATTGCCTTGAGTTTCAGAGACCCCACTGAGACCCCCCAGCTGCTGCTGACCTAGCCTGGATTGTCTGAAAACTTGGGTCAGCCTGAAAACCAGGAAGTGGATCCAGAGAAGGACCATTCACTGGCAGGGCAACCATCTGGGAGAAGCACCTTTAAAACTATAAAAGCACTTTGCAACTTTGCATACTTCTCCCCACCCCCAAAGTGATACATGCTGAAGTAGTTAAAATGGTCAGGCTTCCAGAAGAATTACCAGCAAAAGCAAGTATGTCTGCATGAAGCGAAACACAATTTTCTCAAATATCTCTGCAAACACTGTAAACGCCAGCACGCCTTAGAGTCTGTTGTACATGTTTCTGCTTTGACGTAATGAATACCTATGCGTGTTACATGTATGTTTGATCGGCCAAGACTGTACGCCACACACAGTTACAGCATATTTAAATCCAACCTTGCAACTGATCGGGGGGGGGCCCCACCCATCCTGGACCTATAGCCAAAGTTAGGGCAGCCCTGAAGGAAGCAGAACTGAGAAAGACTCCCTTTAAAATAACAGTAACATGGAATTTACCCCTGACTTCTCTCTCCGCTTCTCCCCCTCAACCTCGCGGCGACCCGCCCCCTCCCACAGCTTCAACAACGTTTAATAAAATAGCATCATAGGGAGAAAACAGGCAAGTCAGGCAAGCATTTTATGAACTGGCAGGGAGTTTCGTGAAACGGCTGATTTAGAAAATCTAGATGTTGGCTGCACAATTTTCTTGCAGATAAGCAGGTTCGGAATCTCCCTGCTCTGAGTCCTAACAGCTTTGAACCCATTAGCTGGCCGCCATCTCAGACTCTGTTCTGCTTCGGCCTTTGCTGCCGCGTGTCCCCGCCCCCTGCCCTGCCCTGCCCACGGCCCTGCCCCCACAGTGGGAGCCCTGTGCCCTGCTCCCCACCTCCTTCCAGTGGGGCTTCCCCGGCAGGAGGCGTGGGACCCTTCTAGCCCACTCCCCTTACTTGTCTGGGGTCCTTGCCACTGGGCCCATCAGCCTGAAAACGAATAGGCATCTGCTCCCATTTCTGTCCTGTCTCCGTGGAGGGTTCTGAACAGGCTTCTCCCTCACCAGCTGCAAGTTGCCTCTTCCGGACCTGCAGGGAGAAGCAGGCCGGGCATGACAGACTGTAGACACAAAGCTGACCAAAGCCTGTGTGATGGACCCAGGAGCTCTCAGCATCCTGGTCTGGGGTAATGACATAACAGGGAAATGTCAGGGAGGGCCAGGGGTGACTTGGAATGGGAGGAATTATGCCAACGTTTGTCTCCTTTTAGGGGCGAGGGCAAAGGTTTGACCACTCTGGCTTTCCTTAAATAAACTGACCCCAAAGTGCAAGCGTTAGAAAACTGGTGACCTAGGTTGAGCGTCTGCTGTGTTACTGAGAGAAACTTCTAGGTAGGCACGGGCACTCCCTTCTGCCTTCAGACCCAGCCGCACGGGTGGTTCCCTGCTTGTATCTGGGTGGTTCCCTGCTTGTATCCATGAGGGGCAAAATCATGAAGCGATTCCAGGCAAGTGCCTCTCAGGAGGGAGCAACGCCAGAAGACAAGAGAGGCGAGCGCAGGCAAACGCTGCAGTCCGGCCAATGCCAGCCCCCTCCACCTTCTCCCCCTAACCTCGACTTTCTATCTAGACCTTTCTGGTCACCCCATAAATCAGAGGGCTGGGGTGGTCCAGAGGCAGAAAAGTGCCTTGAAAGCACTGTAGTGTCCTTGGCCACTGGCAAGGAGATTGGAGTGCTGGTTTAGATTCCTCCAATCTGAATAATGCCTGGTAGGAAGGAGCAGAGAAATGATATCATGAAAAATCTCCTTCTTGGTTCTTACATTCCTTTAATGGGAAGGTTTCCCTGGGCTGCATCCCTGTCTGGAGAATTGTAGACACAAAACTTCCCATTTCTTTAAGAGCAAAGGAAGCCCAGCTCGCATCCTGGGAGAGCCAGGGGCAACCTCCCTCTGAGGCCCTGGGGAGGCTGCCCTGGGCCCTGTGCAGGGGACATGAGTAGGAGGGTGGGTTGGGGGAGTCATGGAGAACTCTGATGTCCATTACTCACTGCTTTTCTCTATTTAGAAAATTCTGAGGACTTCCCTGGCGGGCCAGGGGTTAAGACTCCACATTTCCACTGAGGGCGGTGCGGGTTCGATCCCTGGTGGGGGAACTAAGATCCCACACGCCGCGCAGCCAAAAAAAAAAAACCGTAAAAAATTCTGGTAATTTTTTGTGGCCATGCTGCGTGTGGGATCTAAGTTCCCCGACCAGGGATCGAATCCATGCCCCCTGCAGTGGAAGTGAGGAGTCTTAACCACTGGACCGCCAGCGAAGTCCCTGAACCACTGTTAAGTATACGGTTTTGTGGCATGAAGTACATTCACTTTTTTTTTTACATTCACATTTCTGTGCATCTGTCACCACCATCCATTTCCAGAACTTTTTCGTCTTCCCAAACAGACCCTGTACCCATTAAACACTAGCTCCCCATCCCCCCTCCAGCCACTGCTAACCTCTAGTTTACTTTGTCTCTATGAATTTGACTACTCTAGGCACCTCATATAAGTAATCATACAAGGTTTGTCTGTGTCTGGCTTATTTCATAATGTCCTCAGGGTTCAACCGTGTTGTAGCATGCATTAGAACACCATTCCTTTTTATGGCTGAATAATATTCCAGTGCATGGCTCTATAACATTTTGGTTATCTGTTTATCTGTCAGTGGACCTTTGGTGTGTTTCCACCTTTCAGTTACTGTGAATACTGCTGCTAGGAGCACGGGTGCCCACACATGCTTTTATATGTACCCATGTACCTATATATTTTTTTGTGAACCGATGTAAAACACTTTAAAGGGGGAGCTTCAGCCAAGAATTTAGGAGATCCGATTTCTCACTTGGATCTGGCTCTCTGAGGCCAACGAAGTGCAGGTGGATTTCAAGGGAGAGCCAAAGCATTGTTTTCCAGTTCCATGGTATTCCCATCTGTATTTGCACACGTGTCTGTGTGTGTCCGGCCCTACCCAGTACTGCTGCTTCAGAGGAACTATTAACACACTAATATTATCAATAGCAGGCAGTGCCTGAGCCATGAGGGATTTATGAAAACATCTGAAGCAAGTCGTTTCAAAGTGCTGATTTGTTTTATAGTCAGTATTCCATTTTATGACAGGCTCTTTTGCCAGCAAAATGAGCGTATAAGCATCATACGCAACTCAGTAGACGGAAACCGCTGCCCTGTGCTGCCCTGCAAATTTGTGTTCCAGATCCCTTGGGAAGCTTCTGCAGTTTGCAGACAAACACTGACCCTTTGCTGAAGGGTCAGCCCAGAACCAGATAGCGAGTGTGGGCCCCCCGCCCCTTACATTTTTAGCTGTAGAAAAACTATGGCTCCTTTTCCTTTCTGTCATTTTCCTCACACCTGGAGCACAAGAAGCAAGCCAGTGTCCAGCGGACCAAGGCCAAACATCTTCCTGGCCGCTCCTGCTTTTCTGTCGCGGTTGTTTTCCCTCCTGATTTGCCAGAGTTTCCCAAGGCAAGTTCTGCAGCTCTGGGGAAGTAGTCTCAGCCCCGCTTAGAACGGGGGTGACCAAGGAGCGGGGGCAAGCAGGTCCCTTGGAGGAGACGGATGTGTGTGTCTCAGCTCCCCACTCAAACCTCCGCCACCTGCAGCCCACCCCCAAGGGCAACCACAGGAGGAGGCGGCGGTGTGTGGTCGAGGAGGGGGCGGGGTGCGGCAGAGCGGGGGAGGGGCGGCAGGGCCGCGCAGGGAGGGGGCGCACCCACCCTCCCTCCGCCCCCGCCGCCAAGCTGGGACCTGGGGGTCCCCTCGCGGCGGCCCCCGCTCTGGGACAGGAGGGAGCACCAGGAAGTCCCTTCCCCACGCTCCCAGGGAGCGGGGTTTGTAAGATTTTACAGCAGCTGTTCAACATCTCCCTACCTAGTCATTAAACGCGCAAGGGAGAGAGTTAAAATGGCAAAGCACGACGAAATAAAAGGCGTCTTTTCCTGTAAACGGACAACACCTAATTAAGAAGTATTTGAATCCCACAGAAATGCAGGCGCTCATGGGTGACGTAAAAGTTCTCCTTTTCAACCAGGAACAAAACCCAGAAAATTGGGGACCCGGCCCAAGAGGTAGGTAGCCCCTTGAAACGACAAGCTCCTTCCTCTTTTGCCTGGCTTCCCCTGCCCTCCTCCTCTCCCACAGCCCCGGGGGAGGAGGAGACAGACGACGCCGTGGAGTTAAAGTTTCTGGGGGCAGCGCCCAGCCCAGAGCCGGTTCCCTCCCCCAGGGCTCTCAGGCCTGACCCAGTTCCGTCCCAGTTTCCCTCTTTTGTCCCCTCCCGACTCTGTTTCATTGTTTTGTTTTGTAACTCTTTCTCTAGCTTCCCCATCTTTTCGGGGAGCCCGCCCCCATCTTCTGTTTCCCTCAACCGCCCGGAGCTTCCAGAGTGGTACCTTCTGCCTTTTTCTCCTGGCTCTTATCTGGTTCTTGACTAGATAACGGAAGCTTTGCTCTCCTTCCGCGCGGTTCCACAGCTCAGCCCACTGGCTGTGGGCCCCTGATCCCACCGGAAGCCTGGCTCTGACCTTTGCTCTCCGCTGCCTGCTGCCAATGCTTAAGGACTCTCCTGACGCACCTGCCCCGAATCAAACTCAGTGAGCTTAAAGGGTGCTCAGCCGCAGGGATCTGAAAGGAGCTGCCTTAGCTCAGCCAGGAAACCTGCCTTCTGCCTCCGTTTTGCTCCCACGGGCGTTCCGGGAGGAAGCAAACGCAAGGAGCACTCGCTGGCCAGGAAGGAGTTCTTCCCATAGTAGCTGCTCAGTTCCTCCGCTCTCCGGGTAGTTAGTTATTCTTCTAGGAGAGCGTCTTACTGCTTAGTCCTATGATTCAGGAGAAGGAAAAGACAGCTATGGGGAGGCTTAAGAAAATATGGATCAATGTGTCTTGAAATGTCTACAAGTTAAAGAAATTCTTAGTCACACCACACCCCAAGTTTGCCTCTCTGGGATTATTTTAGGATTTTGATAGTTTAAGTTTTCCCCAACATCACAATGCATAGGAGAGAGCCGGAGGTGCCCAGATTCCTGCTTATTAGACTAAACAGTAAAAGAAAATCATTTTTTCCTTTCAAGAAGTAAGGAGAGGCTATTTTGTTGGCATTTCCCTTTGGGGATGGATCCTGTGTCTGGCTTTGCCTTTTAAAAGGGTAGACTCCGATCCCACCAAGGTGGAGTGTAATATGGATAGAAGCAGTGTCTGGTCCTCCCTGATCTGCTGCAGAAACATTTGTGTGTCCGCCTTTGCTGGGGTCCGGGAATGCAGCCCTCTTAGCTGCCTTAGTCCTACCTTCTCTTTTCTTTTCTGAAACATGTAGGTACAAAGAGTTTTTTTAAAGTTCTTTAATTCTTTTCTTCTACATTAAAATGCATTGCATGTACTATTTCTGAGTAAAACCTTGGGTGGTGTTTTTAGAAAAAGGATCATAGTAATAAAAATATTTTACATCAGTGTTATATCTACCTAACACTTTAAGCCTTGCACATGTTTTAATTGATTTGATTCACTACTACTTCTCTAGAGTGGGGAGGCTTTGTTATTCTCATTTCGGGGATGAGTAAATTGACTCAGAAGGTTAAGCTCACACAGTAGTAAGTACAGAGCCAAAATGAGTTCAAGTCCTTTTTTTTTAACCAAAGCATAATGGACAGAAATAAAAAAATAGAAAGTGATATGGTGATTTGGTGACCAGATCTCTCACAGTTTCTGATATAATAGGGTCAGTGGATGAGCATGGTTCCATCCATTGCTCTCCTTCAAAAAGGCATCCTTCTTTACACAGATGGGTGAACAGAAAAAAATGGATGTTTGCCCGACCTTATTCCTAAGCAACACTCCAGCCATGGTGCATCTCCTTTGATGTACAATATGATCTTTCCACGGAGAAGGCTCTCATCATCTTTTCCATTGAAATTCACATTATCTCAAAAGTCAGCCCTTCCATCATCCCTGTCTCTAGTCCTGTATGATCACTCCTTTCTTTGAATACTAGTAGCCAGACCTAGTGACCTCTGTAGCCATGTGCTTTACTTAATATAACTCATTTAAATCCACAGCAAGGCTATGAAGCAGATGCTTTCATTATCTGCATGTAACAGATGAGGAAACTGAAGCACAGAGAGATTAAGAAGCGAGTTGAAAGTGACATGGCTGGAAATAGCTGAGCTGGGATTCAAACCTCTCTAGTCTGGGCTCCAGTCCTTCCTGACTCTTACATGATGCTGCCTTTCAACCATTATACTGTTTGGCATCGTGCATGCGTTATCTCACAAGGCAATGCGTGCACTTCATCACATGATGCTGTACCATCTCCCTCTCCCTGTAGCGTGTGTCCTATTCTGCCTGAGGTGTGTAAAAGCACATTTTTCTCCTTCTTATACTGTTGTAAGCTGCTTGAGTGGGATGACTGTGCTCATCAGTTGTAAATGTCCTGTAGTACCTATTGCTTATACAGTGTACGTACTTGATACTCACACCTATTTTTGGAAACAAGCTTAATCAACTGGAAAATGGTTTGTTCTCCAAGTATTCACTGAGTACCAACTATGCAAGAAGCCCTATCATGCCCTGGTGAGCAAGTCAGAGAAGATTCTTCCTCTTAAGAAACTTAATTTTAGTGGGGGAAACAGATGATAAACAAACAGATAAAATAAGAAAACTATCAAGTAGTACATTTAGAAAATTAAAATGGGCTCTGATAGAGAGTGACAGGAGTGGAGGTACTGCTTCAGGATGGGGGATCAGAAAGATCTCTGGGAAAATAAGATCTGAGGTGGGCTATGAATGCCAAGGAGTGAGCATGCGGAGAGCAGAGGAGGGGCATTCCGGGTGAAGGGAAGAGCTTGTGCAAATGCCCTGAGGCAGGAAGGAGATTAGTGCCTACTTTCTTTGACAACTTGCAGGATTTCTCAACCTCAGCACTTGTCTTAGTCAGCTTGGGCTAGTGCAACAAAAATTTATGATGGCTTAAACAACAAATAGTTACTTCTCACAATTTGAAGGCTGAGAAGTCCAAGATCAAGGTGCTGGCAGATTTGGTATCTGTGGAAGGCCTCTTCTCGATTGTAGACTGCAGCCTTCTCCCTGTGTCTTCACATGGCAGAGAGAGTCTCCTCCTCTTCTTTATGGGAACTAACTTCATCATGGGGCCCCACCTTCATGACCTCATTTAAACCTAATTAAATCTCAAAGGCCCTACCCCCAAGTATCATCATACTGGGGATTAGGGCTTCAACATATGAATTTGGGGGCACACAAATATTCAGTCCATAGCAGCACTATTGACATTTTGGGCCAGATAATTCTTTGGGGGCTTTCCTGTGTCTTGTGGGACGTTTAGGAGCATCCCGGTACCCCCCAGCCTGTACACGTTAGATGCCAGTAATAACCTCCTTCTCTCTAAAATGTGGCAATCAGAATGTCTCCAGACATTGCCAAGTGTCCCCTGAGGCAAAATCACCCCTGGTTGAGAACCACTGAGTTAGAGGACCAGAAGGATGGCTAGAGTAGCTAGAACACAGTGAATGAGATGGAATATGGTTCATGAGGCTGGAGAGATGCAGCCTGGACTCGGATCATGTAAGGAGTTTAGATGTTATTGGAGGTTCAGTGAAAGCCGTTGGAGGGGTTTAAGCTGGAGCATGGAATGATGTAATTTATTTTGGCAGGGAGAGGGAGGAGGCAAGAAGGAAGCCGAAGATCCTGGGATCAAGCTATCGCAGTGGTCCAGGTGATGGGGGAATGGAGATGGAGAAAAGTGGACAGATTCGGGGTATGTTTCAGATGAACAGTTGACAGCACTTGCTAAATCAACAGTGAGAGGTGAGGGAGAGAAGGATCAAGGAAATGACGAATGATTTGAGTCCAGTGACAGGGTGGGTAATGGTGCCATTTGAAAGGCCTTAGCTGGGCCTTGGGACAGAAAGTCATTCATGTGGAGGTGCCTGCTAGGCAGGAGGATGTAAAAGTGTGGAGACCCAGGGTGGGGTTGGAGATGCGGGTATGGGAATTTGGGGCATGTTGATCTTCATAAATAGGTATTTAAGCCACACGACTGAATGAGATCACCTAGGGGTCCTGTATGAGTGGACAAGACAAGGACGGCCAGAGCAGAGTCCTGGAGACATTTTAGCAGGCAGAGGAGGAACCAGAGAAAGATCCAGATGGAACTCTCTGTGAGGTAGGAAAGGACGGTGCCGTGGAAGTCAGGAGTGTATCAAGAAGGCTGAGCGGTCGTTTGATTGGATGACATCGAGCTCATCTGTGTCTTCTCTATGGACAGTCCCTGTGGATGGCTGATTGGGTGGGTGAGGTGAGGAGGGGATGCCTGTGGAGGGAGCAGGGTATAGGCAGTAGCAGGGGAGGGACCAGGGTCACAGGCGTTTTCTCAAGATAAGAGATGGTGGGACATGTTTGTGTGCTGGTACCAGTGGTCTGGGGGCGGGGGTGTTGGTTAGGGGGAGACAGAGAAAGGCTGAAAAAGGTTGACGGCTTGGGAGCAAGAGAGAATCCTGCAGGAAGAAAGTCCTTGAGTGGGATCCGAGCCCAAGTAAAATTAAAAAAAATTTACTGTGGTAAAATAGTTATGATATTTGCCATTTTAGCTATTTTAATTGTACACGTCAGTGCTATTAATTATATTCACAACATTGTACAGCTAGATTGTACTATTTCCAAACGTTTTCGTCACCCCAAACCAAAACTCTAACCATTACGCAATAATTCCCTAGTCCTTTCACCCCAGAGAGGAGTTTTTGATAAGAGCAGGACATTTCATCCCCAATAACAGGAGAGAAGGTGCAGAATGTGGCTAGTGGTAGGGGTGCTGATGGGAAGATAAGAGGTTTCTATCACATGGCTTGCATTTTCTCATTGAAGCTTGAGGGTGAGGAAAGGCATAGGAGTGTAGGAGGAGACAGGAGCAAGTGTGAAACAGTCATTTGGAGAGTGGGAAAGTGAAAAAGCCAGGGAAGTATTGGGTTGGCCAAAAGGTTCATTTGTTTTTTTCCGTAAGATGGCTCTAACGGCACTTAGTTGTCCTTAATTTCTTTTGAAACAACTGTATTAGATTGTATTGTGACAGCTGTCATATCAGTGTGCATTTAAAAAAAGAACTTATCAAAATTGGTGAATTTTTGTGTAGCCATTTTAATATTGAAGGTGGAAGAAAAAAGCAACATTTTCAACATATTATGCTTTATTATTTCAAGAAATGTAAAAACGCAACTGAAATGCAAAAAAAGATTTGTGCAGTGTACGGAGAAGGTGCTGTGACTGACTGAAGGTGTCAAAAGTGGTTTACAAAGTTTCATGCTGGAGATTTCTCGCTGGACGATGCTCCATGGTCGGGTAGACCAGTTGAAGTTGATAGCTATCAAATCGAGACATTAATTGAGAAAAACCAACATTATACCACGCGGGAGATAGCCGACATACTCAAAATATCCAAATCAAGTGATGAAAATCATTTGCACCAGCTTGGTTATGTGAATCGCTTTGATGTTTGGGTTCCACATAAATTAAGCAAAAAAAACCTTCTTGACCGTATTTCCACATGTGATTCTCTACTGAAACAGAATGAAAACGTTCTGTTTTTAAAACAAATTGTGACGGGCGATGAAAAGTGGATACTGTACAACAATGTGGAATGGAAGAGATCGTGGGGCAAGTGAAATGAACAACCACCAACCACACCAAAGGCCGGTCTTCATCCAAAGAATGTGATGTTGTATATACGGTGGGATTGGAAGGGAGGCCTCTATTATGAGCTCATTCTAGAAAACCAAACGATTAATTCCAACAAGAACTGCTCCCAATTAGACCAACTGAAAGCAGCGCTTGACAAAAAACATCCGGAATTAGTCAACAGAAAACGCATAATCTTCCATCAGGATAACCCAAGACCGCATGTTTCTTTGATGACCAGGCAAAAACTGTTACAGCTTGGCTGGGAAGTTTGGATTCATCCACCATATTCGCCAGACATTGCAACTTCAGATTTCCATTTATTTCGGTCTTTACAAAATTCTCTTAATGGAAAAAATTTCAATTTCCTGGAAGACTGTAAAAGGCACCTGGAACAGTTCTTTGCTCAAAATATAAAAAGTTTTGGGAAGATGGAATTATGAAGTTGCAGAAGGTAGTGGAACAAAATGATGAATATGTTGTTCAATAAAGTTCTTGGTGAAAATGAAAAGTGTGTCTTTTACTTTTAGTTAAAACCCAAAGAAACTTTTTGGCCAACCCAATATATTAGGATTGATGGCCCGTGTCAGATGTCCTCTTTCTATCTGTGTACTTGAAATTGAAGTGACTCCAGCCAACAACATTGAGTGTGTTTTTAACTCTTTATTGTGGTAAAATGGACATGACACAAAACTTACTGGTTTGACCATTTTCAAGTGCACAGTTCGGTGGCATTAAGTCCATTCAAATTGTTGTGCAGCCATCACCACCATCCTTCTGTTCCAAATTGAAACTCTGCAACCATGAACTGGTAACCCCGGATGTCCCCTCCTCCCAGCCCCTGGGAACCACATGGGGAGTCTTTCTCCCCAGCAATGTCTGGGTGTAGACATGGAGCGGTGGACACAGGCTTGGTGAGGGAGAGGGCAGCAAGGGTGTTAGTGCTGCTTGTGAGGCAGGGGTTACAGTGGGGGACCGTGTAACTCAGGCTCCAGGAGCCAGTGGGATGGAGGGGGTCATGAAGAGTGACCGATGGCGTCTCTGGAGCCCCAAAGATGGTGCTGTCTCCTTTCTCTTCCTTCCTCATGATGCTGCAGCCGGCAGGAGTCAAACCTCATTTCAAATTTATTAACTAATATGGTTCCCTACTGCTCTTCTCATCCTGAAGCATGTTCTACAGGAGAGCCCAAAATGGCCACTTGAGTCACCTGGCATGATCCCCTCCCCTTACATGCCACAGGTCCCTTGGATACACACACCCAATTAGGTAAGAGAAGAGGCATGTGGCATTTATTTGGGGAAAAAGCTACATTTTCTATGAATAGCATAGCTATGTGAACAGACAGGCTGACAAATGACCCCACTTTATCCGATCACACAATATGGGCATCCACGCTGTGTGAAAACCCCCAAAGCTTCAGGAACTTGCAAACGTCCTCCTTGCGTTCTGCATCTCAGCCCTTGCTCTTCCCTTCAGAACTGAAGTAGAGGTGGAAAGGCCCTTTCTCAAACCCTGTGGGCTGTCTACTCAGAAATTTCCCCTGAGCTTGCCTCTGCGGTGCTCTTCATGTTTGGGGCCGGGCTGTTTTCTGCGTTGTCGATGAAGTCATCTCTTCTTCACAGTACGTCGATCATCCTTCTGGTGACTGTGTTTTCTGATTTTGTCCATACGTCTTTTTTGGGGGGGTATAAATTCTATTCCTGACAGAGACACTTGTACTGTGTATAAGGCTACACCTAAAGGCTACCCCTCCCACACACAGCACAGGCAGCCTGAGGAGAAGGCAGAAAGCCACAGGGGGTGGGTTTTTCCATAACAGAAAAAGCCGAGGCAGGTCACATCTTATGTGGTGACACTGGGTTAACTGTTTGATAGATAAGCTTAATCTCATGTAGAGTTATGTTTCCAGTAATACTACCATGTTGGACAGTGGGGCTTGTAGTACACACCAACTTACTAATCAGTTACAAGCTTTTCAATTAACATAAGTTTAACTAGATTTACTCAGTATCCAAATGATTATGATTGTCTTTGACTGTGAGTTATAGGAACCTGAATAACCAGGGCTACACAGGTGAAGGGTTTATGTTTCTCCCATAACAGCAAGGGCAGTGGTAGGCAGTGGAGGACTGGAAATGGAGATGGGTAAAGAGCAAAGGGCAAACAAAAAGGTCTGCAAAGTCAAAATGGTACAACTCCCATGGCAGAGAAGCTGGCAAGATAGAGCACAATTATATGTGTTATTACCCTTCAACCCAACAATCCCATGTCTAGGAATCTACCCCAAATGGGATCAGGCATAAATAGAAAATGACTCATGCATAAGATTATTCACTGTGGCATTACTGATGATTAAAAAAACTGGAAAAAACCCAAATGTCCATCAATAAGTCACTGCTTGGATAATTCATAATATAGCCACACAGTCAAACACAATGCAGTAAAAAAGAAATGAGGAAGCACTACACATACAGCTATGGAGTGATCTCCAAGATTCAAGAATATGAAATTTAAAAAAAGAACAAGGGGAACAACATAGATATAGATATATTGATATATATCTTATTATGTAAAAAAGTAAGGAAAGAAATACACAGACATTTGCTTATATTTGCAAGGGAAACAAACAAACACATCTACATCTAAAGGGGGAGGAAGGAACAGGTATGGGAGACAAAGATGGAGGTGAGACCACTGTGAATGTACCTTATTTCATACTCTTGACTTTCAAATCATGTAAACAGGTCTTCATATCCCAAAACTAAAATAAAAAACCATTTAAGAAAAGAAGCCTCGGGGCTTCCCTGGTGGCGCAGTGGTTGAGAGAATGCCTGCCAACGCAGGGGACACGGGTTTGTGCCCCGGTCTGGGAAGATCCCACATGCCACGGAGTGCCTGGGCCCGTGAGCCATGGCCACTGAGCCTGCGCGTCCAGAGCCTGTGCTCCGCAACAGGAGAGGCCACAACAGTGAGAGGCCCGCGTACCGCAAAAAAAACCCAAACAAACCACAATGAGGTATCACCTCACACATGTCAGAACAGCTATCATCAAAAAGAACACAAATAACGAATGTTGGTGAGGATGTGGAGAAACGGGAACCCTCGTACATTGTTCGTGGAAATGTAAATTGGTACAGACACTGTGGAAAACAGTATGGAGGTTTCTCAAAAAACTAAAAATAGGACTATCACATGACCCAGCAACCCAGCAATTCCACTCCCGGGTATATATCAAATAAACCCCTAAAACACTAATTTGAAAAGATATATACACCGCAATATTCATAGTGGCATTATTTACAATTGCCAAGATATGGAAGCAACCTAAGTGTCCATCAACAGATGACTGGATGAACAAAATGAGATGTATCCATACAACGGAATATTATTCAGCCTTAAAAAGCATGGAAATTCTGACACATGTTACAACATGGATAAACCTTGAGGACATTATGCTCGGTGAAATAAGCCAGACACAAAAGGACAAATATTGTGGATTCCACTGAAATGAAGTACCTAGGGTAGTCAAATTCATAGGGACAGGAAGTAGAAGAGAGGTTATCAGGGCTGGGGGAAGAGTGGGATGGGGAGTTAGTGTTTAATGGGCACAGTTTCAGTTTGGGATGATGAAAAAGTTCTGGAAATGGATGGTGGTGATGGCACAGAAGACTGTGAACGTACTTAATGCCACTGAAACAGACTCTTAAAAATGGTTAAAATGGTAAAATTTATAATATGTATATTTTACCACAAGTTTAAAAAATGTATTGTTGTGAGCAGGATAATGTCTATAACAGGATGAAAAATAATTTGGCCTCCAGGGACAATTGGCAATGCCTGAAAACATTTTTTCACCTAAAATAAAAAAAAATTAATAGACTTTATTTTTCAGAGAGGTTTTCAGCTCACAGCACAGTTGAGGGGAAAGTACCGAGGGTTCTCCTATTACCCTCCGCCCTCCGCCACTATCAACAGCCTACATGGGACTGGCTGGCGTATTTGTTATAACTAACGAACCAACACTGGCACATCGTTCTCACCCCAAGTCCCCAGGGCAGGAGACTTACTTTAGGGTTCCCTCTTGGTGTGGTACATTCTATGGATTTTGACAATTGTATAATGACACATATGCACCATTACGGTATCATTCAGCATAGTTTCACTGCTCTAGAAATCCTCTGTGCTCTACCTCTTCGTCCCTCTCTCCTCCCCTAAATCTTTTCACTGACTTCTGGTGATATCTTTGGTTGTCACGACTGGGGGTGGAGGTGCTGCTGGTATCTCGTGTGTAGAGGCCAGGGATGCTGCTAAACATCCTACCAGGCAGGGAACAGCCTCATGACAAAGAATTATCTGGCTCAAAATGGCAACAGGAACAAGGTTGAGAAATCCTAATACAGAAGCTAAGCAAGAATCTCTTTAATCCATGACTATGTGGGGTACATAGTAGATACTCAGTAAATACTAAATAAATAAATGAAGTGTCTGAACAACCCAGAGAGAGCTACTCCTCAGTACACATAACATCCAGAAGAACAAAGGGAAACATCACCTGTTAAATTCAGGTCCTGTGGTTGTCCAGTTTGGTGCAGGGGGCTGGCAAGGAGAGGGCATTTTGACAAGAACATGCCATTTTCTTTCATGGCCACGCCTGGAGATTCCATGTGCTGTGTGTGATAGAGTTTGTGCAAATCCACTTGGTAGTCCGTCGGCGTTAGGTATCAGTCTTATGACTATTGGGAAACAGCTGGGTCTGTACTGTTTTCTCTGTAAGACAGAGGAATCCTGTGTATGTATTTAGCACAGAAGCAGCACTTTTCTCCTTTGTTTTATGAAGCATCCAAGAGATTCAGAAATGAAGAAAGGTCTGTCATACAGAGTGAAGTAAGTCAGAAAGAGAAAGACAAATACCGTATGCTAACACATATATACGGAATTTTTTAAAAAAAATGTCATGAAGAACCTAGGGGTAAAACGGGAATAAAGACACAGACCTACTTGAGAATGGACTTGAGGATATGGGGAGGGGGAAGGGTAAGCTGTGACAAAGCGAAAGAGCGGCATGGACATATATACAGTACCAAACGTAAGGTAGATAGATAGTGGGAAGCAGCCGCATAGCACAGGGAGATCAGCTCGGTGCTTTGTGACCGCCTGGAGGGGTGGGATGGGGAGGGTGGGAGGGAGGGAGATGCATGAGGGAAGGGATGTGGGAACAGATGTATATGTATGACTGATTCACTTTGTTATAAAGCAGAAACTAATAAAAAAAAAAAAAAGAAATGAAGAAAGGCAAGGGGTGGCAAGTTTCTAAACACCACTTGAAAGTGCATTCTTTTTGTCCCCGGAGAGTTTTTAATACAGTATATTGAAGACCTGTCAGGGAGATAACAGAAGCGAGAGACTTTTGATATTTAGTTTGAAACAAAGCATAGAGACGTGAGATTCAAATCGAATCAAGGGAGGGATTTCAAAAGAGAAACTGGGCCGCATTTCCTGGTTTTCACCCTCATATATCAAACGAAGCCCATCCTAAGTAACTGCCGCCAGCCTGGCACCTGCTGTACCAGGGGACCGGGTACTTTAATGCCACAAGTCCTTCCTTTGGAGGCCCCCTTACCCTTGTTGCATTTAGTGCCATCCTCAGGGGAAATGAGCCTCACTCGGACATGGTTGAGGGTGTTTTCTGGATTCCGAAGTTGGTCTGCGTGCTGCATCCCACACTTGCCTTGACAATACGGCGTCCCTCTCAGCCTCGTCTTCTGCACGTGTGATGTAGACGTGGCTGCAGGACAGGAGCAGGGCGGGTTGCTCAAGTCCATGCCAAGAAGAGGAAGATTTCACCTGAGCGCCGGGAGCTCACAGCTCAGCAAGGGGGACCTGTATGCGGATGAACTGCGTGAACTACATGAAAACATGCTGATTTGCCTACTAGAGTATTTTCAAAGTGCTCTGGGAATACTGACGGTGCAGCAACCCTGCCTGGGCATCAGAGGATGCTTCAGAGAGGAGGGGACTTTTAGTTTGGGTCTTAAAGGTTGAATAAGAATGGAAACGGGAGAGCAGGGGAACATTCCAGGAAGAAGGAGCACAGATGAAAATCCAAGGGGTTGTAAATGGGACCATTGTGTTTGAGGGTAAGATGGTCCATGGGATGGGGGTTGGGGAGCTAGTGGCAGGTAATGAAGCAGGGGAGTAAGTTGGAGCTTGAATGTGGAAGACGGTCATTAAAATGCAAAGCTAACGGTCAGGGATGCACAGTTGCACAACTCCAGGGGGTGCTATTCACACTACAGCCTGAGTGAATGGTGCCCTGGAGTTGGGGCACACAGAGCCCATGTGGCTGTACCCATCGGCTCAGCAAATTGTTGCTGAGTGATTACTTCTAGATGGTATACGGACAGCTCTGTATATTTTATCTTATTTGATTCTCACTACACCATGAGGAAAGTGCTATTTCCATTCCCAGTTTACAGATGGGAACCTGAGGCACACACAGGTAAGCTTGTGCGGCTATGAAGCGGTGGAATTGGGATTTTAATCCAGGCAGTTTGCTTCTAAGTCCAAGGCAGAATGCTTCCCAAGTTTTGTCACTTACGGCATTCACAGGAAGTGATGTTTTATGACACAAGAGGGTAAATGACAAAGCTGCTCACCATCTGAACTGCACTCCTGTGTCCCAGGCTGCATCCTGACTGACCTGACGATGGCTGAGGACATGCCCAGGGTCGTGGCACACCAGTGACCCATTTCCGCAGTACCCCTTGGGCAGCAGGTGGATCTCAGATCTAGGGAGTACACCTGAGGTCACTTTTCCAGCCCAGTTCTAGTTATATTATAATTAAGTTCTCAAATGGGGCATAGAAAAAACAAAACAAAACACTTTGCTTCAGGGTTCTAGATGGTTGGCTCTCGGTTTTGTAGTTGTAGAGATCAAGGGCAAAATGGTTGTGGAAAAAGCCTGGGCTCTGGAGACAGACAAATCAGGTCTATATTACATGACCCTGGACAAGGTATTTGCTCTCTCTGAGCCTCGGTTTCTCTTGATGAAAAGGCTATAGTAAATAGGCACTTCACTGACTTGTATTAAATGCAGTAGCTTCTGTAAAGCAGCTGGCACCAGCCTTCTGTAAATGCCAGCCTCCTTCTCTCCTTCCTCTCCTCCCTCCAACCCCGATATTTCTGGTTGGGAACTACAGTGAGGCCATGCTGGAGGGCAGTGGTCTGGGAAGAGCCAGGCAGTAGCCATCTATCAGCAACACCACTTGTCATGATTGATGGGGACTTTGCTGGTGACATCACCCTTCAGAACTCCTTTCTTGTGAAAGGACTCCTGAGTTTTGTTGGTAGAAGTTTATAGCTGTCAAAACCGTCCATGAAAACAAATGAGAAAACTGTCCCACTCTTGTTTCCACTTTTTCCACACTTGCTGTGGTCATCTTGATAATTGTTTAAATATCTGCATTTATTTTATTGTGATTAAAAAACATATAACATGAAATCTACCATCTTGATCACTTTATTTATTTAATTTTTTTTTGCAGTACGCGGGCCTCTCACTGTCACGGCCTCTCCCATTGCGGAGCACAGGCTCCGGACGCACAGGCTCAGCGGCCATGGCTCACGGGCCCAGCCGCTCCACGGCATGTGGGATCTTCCCGGACCGGGGCACGAACCCGTGTCCCCTGCATCGGCAGGCGGACTCCCAACCACTGCACCACCAGGGAAGCCCCACTGATCACTTTTAATTGTACATTTCACCAGTATATTCACATTGCTGTGAAACAGATCTTCAGAACTTTTTATCTTGCCGACCTGAAAATCTGTGCCCACGGAACAGCAACTCTCCGCTCCTAGTCCCTGGCAACCACCTTCATCATTTTATTTTTCAAAAGACAATTCAGTTTCCTGATACAATGAACATTCTGCACTGCCAGTCCAGCAAGTTGCTTTTGAAATTATGACTAGATTCAATACTCCTGTGTATTTATTTACTGATCAGAATTACTGGGTCTTTTTTTTAAATTAGTATTCAGAGGAGATTGAGGATCAGTGATACTACTTGAAGACACATATATCTCACATAACAACCAAATCTTTTTTATTCCCTAATAGTTGATTTATCCCACATTCATCCAGTTGTCTGAAAGTATCCTAGGTTTGACAAGTTCCCTAAAAGGCCTGTTTACTGAGTTTGAGTTACAGATCAGGCAAAGTGCGAGTAAAGGTTGAGTTAGTAGAAAACCACAAGCACGTGGACTGTTTTCTGCCTTTGAGAAAAACAATCCCCCCTCACCCCCCAGCACAGTGTGGAACTTACCTGTGAAATCCTTGGGGAATGAAAACAACATGGTGCCTCTTGTCGGATTTAGTCCCTTGCCCTTAGAAGGGGCTCATGCGATGCCTGTGCTAATCAATAAAAGATAGAAGGACTCTGGGTGAGCAGAAATGAAGAACTGAGGACCGACAGTCAAGGGGTGTTTTTCAGATTCTGCAAAATCAGGTTTGTAAAGTTCATTATTGTCTATCTGGTTCTGGCCAGTTCACAGAATATCAACGATTAAAGGCCCCTTTTCCCAAGTAAATTGCACCAGGAAGTAGAAATCAGCCCACAACAAATGAGTTCTCTGGAAGAGGCATGGTACATCCGGTTGAGGCACGTCTGCCTTATTTGGGTGTGATCAGGCAGCAGGCTAACACTTTTATTTTCTTGTGTGTGCGTTTGTGTGCACGCACACCTATTTCTCATCCCACGTCTTGTTCCCTCCATGGATGGAGGTTCGGAGATGCTCAGCTGGCAGTAACAATGCTCCCTTCCTTTGGGACATGTTTCTGAGCTGGTGTGTCGCTGTGCCCTTGTCCGAAGATAAGAATCTACTTTCCTTGGCTATTCAGGCCTCTGTTTCTTGGACCAGAAGCAGTATTTGTCTTTCTGCCGGTGGGCATTTATTCATGTTAACCGGTGGAATTTTTCTGGATCCCACACCCCGACAGTAGACTTTGGCTTCGCTCCCAAGCAAGCCTCCACCTCCCTCCTCTGCCAGCTGCCTCAGTTGCCTGGTCTCTGCTCCCACGACTCAGCAGGCTGTACCCCACCCCTCCTTCCTACACCCCCTTCTTCTTCACCTGGAGTCTAATCTCTATAACTTGTGTTTCCTCGTTTTGGTTCCCCTGTTCATGGCAGAAATTCAGGATCTGGGCAGCTACTTGAAAGTGTTTCAGTGACCACAAGTCATGCAGCCTTCCTCTGCTTGGTACTTTCTGTGCTTACTCAAGGGACAATTAATAATAAATCAATGAAATGTGTTTCAATAATTCTCTTGCCTTAAATCCTCAAAGACGGCTCTCAGGGAGGTATAAGGAAGCGGCAGCCTTCAGAATTTCTTCTGTCCTGCATCTTCAAACAGTTGGCGTTGATTAGTGGCTGTAAAGAGTCAAGGGGGTTAGAACTATGGAAGGGGGAAGGCTAAAAGGAAACCTGGAGCCGCTAGGTTCAGTTCAGTATATTCTGTGCTGGTTCGGCGCAAGACTCGAATGCTCCCCAGGTACACAGCTGTCAGAGCAAATAAGGAGTGTCAGCGGTGGAGAAGAAGGAGACAAGGAGGCCCATAAAAGGAGCAAGCACTGGGTGTCTGCTGGGTCACGATGGGAGGGAGAGGGCCATCGAACCACATCAGTTTTCATACTTTTGTCGTTAAGAAAATACATGAGGGCTTCCCTGGTGGCGCAGTGGTTGAGAGTCCGCCTGCCGATGCAGGGAACACAGGTTCGTGCCCTGGTCCGGGAGGATCCCACATGCCGCAGAGCGGCTGGGCCCGTGAGCCATGGCCGCTGAGCCTGCGCGTCCGGAGTCTGTGCTCCGCAATGGGAGAGGCCACAACAGTGAGAGGCCTGTGTACCACAAAAAAAAAAAAAAAAAAGAAAATACATGAGCTTCAACTAAAATATGGCAGGGGAAGCAAGATGCCTCTTTAGTGATGAACTTTGAAGGAAGAACCAAAGCAACCCTGATGCCCCGACCATAGGCCCGAGGCAGGACCAGGAAAGGATGAGCAGAGTCAGCTAGAGCTGGCGGTTGGGGAGCTGGGGGAAGCTGTGGACACAGCCCGCCCTGGCGTGGCTGCAGGAGGAGGTCACCGGAGAAGGCCATCCTGGAAGCAAGCAGAATTCTTCCAAAGCTTTCCACTTTCATCCTTTTGCATAATCAGATTTATGTTTCTCTTCTTGTCATATTCTCTCCAGCCTATTTCTAGATGTTAATCATGGGTAATTCCCATTTTCATTGCATCAGAGTTGGTTATAAAGTGCCCTGTCTTTGACCTCCCTGGCCGGCTTCCTGGGGTAGACAGCTGGGGTGAACAAGACATACTCCACTGTTCTGCTGGCTCGAGATGGGGGCTCTGGTGGGTTCTGACTGGTGGACTTACGATGTCCAAAAAGAACATCATCAGTAGGCACACTCCACGAGTGGAGACTATGGTGACTGCTGTTGCAGGGGAATAAAATCCTGTGCACTTGATGTAGCATTGAGGGAACCTGGAGTCCTCTATTTGTATGGTACTTGTTAATAACATCCAGTCCAGTAGGTTCTGTGGGCTGAAACATCCCAAAAGCTATGGGTGAATATCCATGCATATTGCTGCCCTATAGTTTATGGCAGGGACGTGGGGACATGTTCTTAACCATGACCCACATCAGGCAGGAGAGTGTTTGCTGAGGTCTGATTCAGAGCACCAAGTCTGGTGGGGCCCTGACACCTTCAAGCCCTAGATGGTTCTCCAACTCACCTCATGATCCAGGTTCTGAAGAAGGTGGCGGTGGTGGGGTCCTGATGAGGAAGTGTGTTTTGAAGCAGTAAGGGTCGAGCTTCCTTTTGATTCCACGCTGCTTCAGGAGCTACATCAGTTAGCGCAAGGTGAATTCTGTTACCTGTCTGCCTGTGTGGACAAACACAAAGTTCACTGTCCTCTCATTAAAATGTACTATTATGATTACTACCTACGGTTAATTAAGTGCTTATTGTACATCAGGCTTTATACACACACATACCGTACTGAGTGCTTTATCCGATGGTCTCCCTCATTCCTGAAAGAGCTCCATTAGCTAGGAATGCCATTATCATATCCCCATTTTACAAGCGAGGAAACAGAGGCTTAGCGGTTTCAAGGCTCATCATGGGCTAAGTGGCAGAACCAGGATTTGAATCCCAGTTCTGTCTGATTCCAAAGCCTACATTCCAAACTACAAAGTGAGACTGCCTCTCACTTTAAGTCTCTGGGTTTGAGTGATTTATTTTCTTCATGTCCAGCGTGGTCCCCAATAACCATCTATTTAGACCTCTCATTCCTGTTGCCGAAACACCGGCCGGGCTCCTCTTCTGCTCAGAATTAATGATGGGAGGTGGCTGGGGTGACATCCAGGTGGCCTCCTATGGTGAGTCCCCCCATCCAAGCCAAATGGCGAGATCAAGCCCTTTGGGGGTGTCATTTCCTCACCCCTCTAAAAGTAATTCAGTTGTTTCTGCTTGTCAAACGCTTCTGTTTCCTCACTAAGTCCGTGTTAGTCATTGGGATATGTCAGTATGAATGGATTTACTGTGTTCCAACAGCTGCCGAGGCCCAGGCACATGCCCCACACATGGCAGCCACAGGAGCGGGCGGGGGGCCAGCCGACAACCGGGATCCCCGAAATTGCATTCAGGCCCTGAGGCTGGAGACAGGATGCTGGGGAGAAACCGTCCTTCTGATGTTCGGATATCTGCCCCAACCCTGGCAAAATGATGAGGATACTTTGTGTGTGGCGAAGAGACAGCCCTATAAAACATGTCGTCTCCGAGGTGTGGCTCTTCCCCCGCTCGGAACGGAGCCCATCTGTCCAGCAGTGTCTGAAATAACACCGCCGGCCAGCAAAGGAGTGTCCATTGTCACATGCGCATTTGGACGGCAGGTAGTCCACATGGGCCCCTGTAATTCAAGTCACAACAGCCTCTTCCGTGACAGGGAGGCGGGGAGTGAAAGTGGTAGTTGTGATTCCGACAACCAGGAGGATTGTTTTTCTAAGAATTTCTGCCAGTGGCCGTTGAGGATTCTTTGTGTGCGGCACCTACGGGATACCTCAAAATTTAGGCAGCTATCGGATTCCAAATTAAACACCTAGTGCCCCTGGCGTGCTGGAGAGGCAGCCTGGTCCTGCGGATCTGTGTGTGGGAAAGGCCAGAAGTTGATTGTGCTGGATGCTTTTATATGGAAACCCTCCTAACAGGCTTTCGCAGGATCGCAAATTAGATGCTAGGGTTTGAAGCTAGCAGGCCAATGGAGCGGTTGTTTAAAAACGCAGAAATAGTCTGCTTTGAACCTCGGGTCTCAGAATTTTCTAGAATGGGCTATTGTGATCCAGTCACGTGGGGATTTTCTTACCGTTTTAACACACATTGGGGCCTGGAGCTGACATCTGGCCTTTTGTCACTTATTTTTCAGAGGTGAGCAGCGGTCAGATTGTAGCAAACATTTTCTCCTTTCCCCTAAATATTAACTTTGACATCAGTGAGGGAGAGAATCGAGATGGTGTCATCCAGGATTGAGGTTTAGGAAAGAATTCTCACGAACGTGGGCTGTGAATCACTACAGTTTCATATCCTGAACCTGCATCTCTCCTGCTTTGGGACCTTGAGCAAATTACTTAGCAACCTCAAGCCTCAGCTTTTTCTTCTATAAAATGGGGATAAGCGTTAACAAGAAGAACTAACTTGTTAGATTGTTGTGTGAATTAAAATGACATGATTGGGCTTCCCTGGTGGCGCAGTGGTTAAGAATCCGCCTGCCGATGCAGGGGTCACGGGTTCGAGTCCTGGTCCGGGAAGATCCCACATGCCGCGGAGCAACTAAGCCCGTGCACCACAACTACTGAGCCTGCGCTCTACAGCCCACAAGCCACAACTACTGAAGCCCGCGCGCCTAGAGCCCGTGCTCCGTAACAAGAGAAGCCACTGCAATAAAAAGCCTGCGCACCGCAACGAAGAGTAGCCCTGGCTTGCTGCAACTAGAGAAAGCCCGCGCGCAGCAACGAAGACCCAAAAAATAAACAAATAGATAGATAAATAGATAAATAAATAAATAAATAAATAAATAAATAAATAAAATGACATGATTGGGAATTCCCTGGTGGTCCAGTAGATAGGACTCGGCGCTTTCACTGCCTTGGGCCTGGGCTCGATCCCTGGTGGGGGAACGAAGATCCAGCAAGCCGCATGCCAAAAAAAAAAAAAGGACATGATTAACAAAACGTTTAGCATAGTACCTGGCACATAATCAGCACTTACTATATTACTAGGGTGTTGTCTAAAGATGAAGGTGGAAATTGAGTTTTGATGTTTCTTTTTGTTCCCTTATCCCTCTTGGGGGAGTGTAAGGTTTACTCTTGGGTTTTGGTGGGGGCCAGGATTTGAGCACCACAGCACGGCAGAAGGCCACGCCACTCGAGGTCAGTTCGTAGAAGCACAGGCGCAGACACTGGGGGGCTGAGCCAGCAGCCCCAGCCTCGGAGTCTCCCGTTCACCTCCTTCCTGTCCTGTCCTGAACGCACCCCTCGTACCTGTCTCTGCGTCCCAGCTTCCCTTCCCTTCGCGTCTTAGTACCTGCATTTCTCACCACCTGAAGCTTTACTAGAAAATCTAAAAGGCCTGATTCATCCTTGTTCTAGATGGCAAGTAGCTTCGGTCTAAATGTGCCAAGTGGGATTTAGAAAATAAAACGAGGATTTTGGAGAATGTAAGTATTTGTCCTTTCCACACTTATGAGCATATTCTCTGTCATGTGGCTGTGGCAGTTGATGGGGACACAGGTGATGGAGGTACTCACTCCCCCCACCCTCTAGGAGTCTGTTGTGTGGCGTAGAAGCCAATGGATATGGACAGTTTAAATGTGCCAGTGCTATAAGGCAGATCGTCCACGGTCGGGGCGGGGGCAGGCAGGGGCAGTTTGGGGGGTGGCTCAGGGAAGGCTTCAAAGCGGAGGTGACACCCAGCTCACTCAACTTGGCTACAGCACGAAATAACTGGGGTTTGAAAGGCGTCAAAGTTCAGAACCCACCATGCTATTCTATATATGGAATTGTTTCTCTACTTAATTTTCCTATTGTGCGGTTTATGTTTTAAGAGAGAAATATATCAGAAAATGAAAGGCCATCAGCCGGGGTTCCAGGTGTCCCTTCGTTATGCTGGATCTCAGGCGAGAGCTGCTGGGTTACATGTTTCCCTATAGCTTCTCCTTCCTGGGACTGTTGGGGGATTTGCAAATTGATGCTCTTGAAGCTTTAAGAGGCTTGCATCAAAAAACCATATTAAGTTAGTATCAAGTAGAAAGCACTTATTTACTTAGAGGTGGTCGAACAACAGAAGTATATGTGAAAGCAGCTTTAGCTCTTACCCCCAAGTGTATTCATCTCTCCCTTCGAAAGTTAGTGCACACTTACGGTTAGTGAATAATAACTAGTAAATCTACTGTTATAATGGCTGCAGATGTGAGCAGAGTGTTCCATTTTCTTAAACTCAGCAAATATGTTAAAAACAAGATTAAATTGTTTTGCATTTTGTATATCTACACGTTATTTTATTCTTAAAAAGAAAAAGTGCTATTTTCTATATTTTTTATTTTAGGGATCCATCACATAGTTTTTTGTAACACCTGATACTGTCTAAAAAAATAGGTTTTAAAATGACTGCTGGTGATTTCCAGGCATTTATTCAAGTATTTCCCTCTGTTTCTAAAATACATAGAAAAGTGATACAACTACTTTCTTAAAGGATTTACCAGGGATTATAGCCTTCAAGTAAAGGGATTCTGAATTCAGTCTGGTTGTCAGTTTGATTAAGAAGGAAGTAGCTCATCTTGGTATAAACATTCTTGAACAATGCGCTGTGACAGTCTGGCCAGGAGCACCCGGTGGGAGAAGCCTTCTAACTATAGTTGGAAATATTCTAAGAATAATTAACTTATTTTAGAATTAGAGGTGGTAGGTTTTAAGAAAAGACGTCTTTGTGGGTTTGAGACTTTCTTTGGGTAGCAAAGTGAAATCTGCACACCTGAGGCTCTGTGATGGTGACAGTGTGTGGACTCTTCCCATCCCTCCCGGAATCCTCCATCTCACATTCCTTACTTTATCCTACTAACCTCCCCGTCAGTAACATTACGCTTACATATTTAAGAAACATGCACTTACAGTTCCTTATGGATTAGCAGCAATATCTTTCCTCTCAGAAGTAAGGTATTTTTGAAATGATGTATTGACAAGAAAGTTATGGGTGAGGGATGTGTCTAGATCAGGTAGTTCAGGTAAGAAGGGAGAAAGAAAGTTTTGAAGATGTTAGAAACCGTTGTTGACATTTTGGGCTGTCAACTTGGCTAACTGGTAAAAAGAAGGTGATAGTTTCATTCTCTAGTAGGAATGTGAGGTGGGCTGGAAGAATATTTAAGAATTAGGTGATCAAAGTGTTGAAATTGTCAGGTGAAGTACAGCAGACAGTTGCAAGATTTTGTTGAAGTCATTCATATGAAAGTCAGAATCATAAATTAATTCTAAGTGAATGGCATACTTCTTAGTTTACCGAAATTATGAAATTAGTGATAGTAAAACAATGTGATCTGAGCGTTAGGTAATGAGACTGGACTGACCGTGGATGGCTAGTCTGGTCTGGAACATGAGGACTTTTGTGTGTTTTGGACTAGGCAGGGGAAGGCTTGGACAGTCACACTAGTTTGGGATGCTCTGTGTCAGCCAGGAGTCATGGGAAATTTGCTTGCCCTGTTTGTTATGTTTGAGTTTGAATTTGGCTATATATGGGTTCTGTGTAAGATTTTTTTTTTTTGCGGTACGCGTGCCTCCCACCGCTGTGGCCTCTCCCATTGCGGAGCACAGGCTCCGGACGCGCAGGCTCAGTGGCCATGGCTCACTGGGCCCAGCTGCTCCGCGGCACGTGGAATCCTCCCAGACCAGGGCACGAACCCATGTCCCCTGCATCGGCAGGCAGACTCTCAACCACTGCGCCACCAGGGAAGCCCCTCTGTGTAAGATTTTAATGTCTTTCTTGGTTAGAAAGAATCTTTGCATGAGAGCACTTTTGAGGAATACTGGTAATGAAGCTGGGAGCCATTTAGGGAACTGGCATATGAGCTACTACAGGAAAGGGTCAGATACGTGGGATTAGCAAAAGGAATAGCCCAGGAAATGGGGAAATGAGCTGGTCTCACTTACCACCATGTGGCCGGCAAAGCAAATTCCAAGCTGTGTGTGCCAGGGAGCATTCTCAGGAAGAGGAGACGACCACACCACTTTCTTTCCTGGTAAAGGATATGAAGTGCAGATTATACCACAGGTGGCTAAATCAATGCCAAGCTTCCCTCTGGATAATTAAGGCCATGGAGATGAAGGATGAGATGCACAGTACAAAGATGGTGGATGGGATAAAAGTGAAAATTTACTGTAGTGCTTCCAACATTTTATCCACTGTGGCACACAGAGAAAATAATATTTTTATAGTGACTGGGCACCTCTTGGCAGGAGATGACCAGCTTGGAAGCTCCAGCCATGCCTGGCCCTGTCCAGTCACCCAAGGGCTGAGGTGATCAGAGGCTCAAGCACACACCTGAAACCAATTCTTGCACATTGACTGGGGAAATTCTGGTCTAGTGAACATCATGACTGCATCGTTACAAGATGGAGGTCACAGAGCCCTTTGAGAATCTGATGAAATTTATGGGCCCTCACCCCTCACCCGAAGGACCATTATGTACATACACATAGAATTTTACTCACAATTTCAAGGGATTCATGGAAGTGCTCAAGTCTACTTCTGGACCTCAGGATAAGAACCCTTGCTTTAGGTAATTAAGCAAAGAAAGGATGTTGATGAAGAAATGGAGGCAAAGTCATATGGATAAATTCAGCAACTCGGATAAAAAAATCTATCTAAAGAAGGACAGAATCACAGACTCTATCTAAAGGGGTTCGCAAAGACCCTTTCTATAAAGCTCTGGCTTTGGAAATGGTTCAAAGGCTGGGGACACCAAGCAGAAAATATACAGGCCAGGTAATTAGATCCAAACAATTGAGCAAATTGCAATGGTTGAGCAGATTGCTTAGCTCCATGTTGTCTACTTTTTAAAGGTATTAGTGCTAACTTGGTCAGGGTAATTATTTGGTAAATGGTCAGTTCAGTGGCACAAGTTTAACTTCTGAATCCTTCCCTTCCATACCATTTTCAAAAGGAACCTGCTCTAATTCCCTCAGTATGCATGGTGGAATGGGCAGGCCCTGGTGAAGCAGGCTCTTGCAAGTTTAACAGGGGCTACTTGGGCACTTATTGCCCTGAGGGCTCTGCTGCTTGGTTCGTAATCAATTGTTCTGATTGACTCAGCTTCACTTGCCCAACTAAGCCCCATGTACCCTCAAAGCGTCTAGAGTCCTATGATGACAGGTACTCAAAACAAGCCATTCAGGGCTAAACGCCTTACCAATTATTTCAGAAACAAAATAAAAACCAGATCTCAAAAGACTAAGCGGGGGGCTTCCCTGGTGGCGCAGTGGTTAAGAATCTGCCTGCTAATGCAGGGGACACAGGTTCGATCCCTGATCTGGGAGGATCCCACATGCCACGGAGCAACTAGGCCCGTGAACCACAACTACTGAGCCTGCGCGTCTGGAGCCTGTGCTCCACAATAAGAGTGGCTGCGATAGTGAGAGGCCCGTGCATCGTGATGAAGAGCGGCCCCCGCTTGCCACAACTAGAGAAAGCCCTCACACAGAAACAAAGACCCAACACAGCAATAAATAAATAAATAAATAGCCAAGCATTAAAAAAAAAAAAAAAAAAACTAAGCGGTGAGGAAGGGATGGAGTGTCAGCTTTACCTTGAATAATGTAGGACTTCTGTTACTTTAATCTCAGGTCTCACATCACATGAAAAGTTGTCTCTTTGCAAAATATAGCCTGGAGGGAAATTTTGCCAGTGTTGTGCTCTGGTGAGTTAATATGCATTGCAACCGTTTTATAACAGATTATTTACCAACGGGAACAGAATGCCTTGGCACGAGATGCCTTTAAGAGAGCAGTACTATTGCGCTAGCTAATTCCATATTTCAAAATCATTTCCACACACCTCCTGGTTCTTGTAGGTTCTCTCAAACTCTTCCCTCTACTGGTGAAATGAAAGAACTGACTAGTAGGTGAGATTATGTTGCCCTCTGGTGTCTGCCAACCCCAGAGAAAGAGCTAGAACACAAGAAGGGGACAAGAAGTAGAAGTAAGATAGAAACAAGACACTCCATACCATGAGAAAGATGGAGGGATGGGGAGGGAAGGGAAGGGCGAGAGAAGAAGGGAGATGAGCCTGACATGGATCCTCTTCTTGCTGGTGAGTGACTGGTTTTCAACTCACCATTCTGGCTGAGGAAGAGAGTGATTGCCAGGGCTATCGGCCTGATCAACCTGGAGCCTTTCTGATCTGTGATGGAAGAGGAGGTTCATGGAGGGAGGAGGCTTGGCTTTTCTCTTTGGAGAACCAATGGGGAAGAAAACTGGGTGATGGCTATCCATCAGAATTGCAGATGCCTATCTGAGGATCCATCTCTTGCTGAGATGGAGACTGAGATTTCCATCCCTTTTAGGAATCTCCACCAATACCCCTAAAGGGGGGCAGGGCCTCACTGTCTAGCCCTTCAGTATATGCCTGGGCATGAGGGCCGTGGTTTTGGTGGGGGGATGGTGGCAGTACCACTGGTCCTTGGGGTTCCTTCTTACCCCTGCTATTCCCTCTTGCCCCACTGTCAGGGTCTGCCCACTCGATGGCTGTGCTTGCCAGGGCACATGAGCAGGGTCTGGTTGGCTCTATTAAATCTTGAATCATTTTTGGATGCATCTGTCCTGTTCTTGACTTTTGATGCTCTATACAGGGACAGGCATTATGTCTTCTTGCTGCCAACTGGAAAGTCGGTGGAATATTGTTGATGACTTTTGTTTATAGAAACAACTGATGACTATTCAAAGAAATCAATGGAAGCCTGGAGCAAAAATGTGGGCAAAGTTTGGGCAGAGGTATGGGGAGGTCAAGCATTCCATCTTTGCTCAAGACTAGAGGAGATAATGGAGCCATGGAAAGGGATCCTTTGGGGAGCAGAACCCTATAGGGAACAAGGAAAGGACTAGGGATGCTCGGTTACTTGCAAAGAGGCAGGAAGTGAGGCAAAGGAAGGAAGTGAAGCTGGGAGAAGGGGGCACCATCACATGTAAGTTCTTTTTGTAGACTTCCTTCCTCCCTTCCTTCCTTCCTCCCTCCCTCCCTCCCTTCCTTCATTTTTTAGAATTTCTTGGCTGCACCGCACAGCATGCAGGATCTTAGGTCCCTGACCAGGGATCAAACCCAAGCCCGCTGCAGTGGAAGCGCAACGCTTAACCACTGGACCGCCAGGGAAATCTTTCTCTTGGGATCTTTAAATCCTGGTTTAAAAGACAGTAAAGCTGGGACTTCTGATGTATTCCTCAGGCTGACAGAACTCTTGAGTGAGAGAGGCATAATAGTTTGGGTCTTAGCATCCAGTTAATTCAAGACATTATTGAATGAGTGGATGAAATAGTATAACTCACTTTATTATTGGTTTTCAAATAGAGGGCATATATGGATGGTTAGTTAAGAAGAGAAGAAGGGAAACAGATTATATTTTTTTCCCACTCTATGACCATGTAAGAAATTCAGGTTGGTGCTAATTAGAGTCATGGAAACTATGAAAGACTAGAAAACACAAGGGAGGCTTAGAGGGAAAAAAGAAAGCCAATGGAATAATTTTCAAAAATAGCTAATTCATAGATTTGCAAATTATTTTAATTTATTAAATCATTATGCAACTGAAACAGAAGTAGGCATAATAATAGTAGTTTCCCCAAGCTCTTGTCTATAGAAGGGTAATATGTGGTGGCAGGGGATTGGGTCAGGAACCCTACTGGGCACTTCCTGCCTCTACCCCCAGCTATTTTCCCCACAGGTGGGACAGCTTAGATGAATGCATATGAATAGGTAGGGTTGGCTTTTAGGGCAAAGAAGCTGCCAAAGGACACTCTGAGCCCTAGGTGGGGTGTGTGTGAGACCCCACCCACTTTACCTCAGCGCCTTCCAGGTGGGCTGTGCCTTTGAGCTTGGGCTCTTTGAGTTCCCGTTCACCTCAACCCACTTCCCTTGCATTTGCTCCCCCAGAGAAGGTGGCTTAGTTTACTTAGTTTACTCTACTGGTTGTACCAGTGACCTGCATGCTCTTTTCTAGAAAAAGGTTTGGTGAGACTCATGGTATTCAGACGAGGCTGTTCCTTAAGAAAGCAGTTCGTTTGGGCTTTGTTTTGTCAAAATATGAGCTACACCGAACTGGATCACTCGTTTTGCTAAATCCTCCTGCACCCCACCCTTTCTTCCTTTTTAAGTCAGAGCTGTTTTGGATTACCCAAGCAACAGAATGATTTACAAAGTGAAAGAGAGGGACAATCTATTCTAACAGATGGAAGGCAGTAAAAAGTATTTATGTGTGCCTGGCCGATGCGGACTTCTGGAGAGAGTTCACTCATGAACTGAAAGCTAGGGAAACGAAAGATGAAAATCAGCCCTCGGGGTTCTAATTTCGAGCGCACACCTTCTTAGGAAAAAACAACCTTCATTTTTTGGTTCCAGATTCTGTATTTGTCAAACAAAATTATTGGCCTGGACGCCTCTGTTGGTGATGCTGTGCAGAGCTGTAGTTGATTTCTATGAGGCAGATTCTCAGAACTGGGGCTTGGAGGTGGCAGTGGAGAGAGAGAGGGGCTGGGGGGCTGGGGGGTGGGATGGGTAAATCCTTAAAAGGCAGTAATCCTGTCAGTTTCCTGGGCCAGGGGTTGGGGGAGGGTGGTCTCTTAAATTTGAACTCATCCTAGGCCCCATCTTTTCCTCTACATTCTTTCCTCACTCAAATAATAGTGCGCTTGTGAAGAAAAATACTTTTTAAATTAAAAAACAGCAGACAGTTATATATGCCTGTCTCATCCTCCTGCTGGCGCCTTCCACCTCCCAGGGCTGGGCTGGGCGTGCAGGAGATTTAGGGCTGTCAGGGCCGGACTTGTAAAGCCGCTTGCACCCTGGCTGATGAATCAGTAGTGAAGCTTGGCTCTGTAATATTTGTATGGAAAATGCAGTGTTTGCACAATAAAGCTCTCCAGATTTTTAGGCTGTGAGAGTGAAGCCAGTTTACAACCAACAGGTTTCCCTCGTTGCCATCACCGCAAATAGTATCTTATTTCGGCAAAATGGTGGCAGCCAGCAGGAGGTCCAACAATGCAGATTTTAATCAGAAAATTCAATTTTATATACAACTCAGTTTGTGCATGGTGAGAAATGTTTCTCACGGCATGAACTTTCAGGACTCGGCTCTGAGCAAAAGGAGTTTCAATTTATGTAACGCCTTTCTCAGCACACAATACCCCAAAGCACTTCCCGGCAATATAAGGCTCGCGCTGCTGCTGCAGACGTCTCTCTTAAAATTACCCAGGATATTTATTTGGGGCAATTAAAAGAAGCGGCTGCATGCCACACAAATCCATGTTTACCGTAGATATTAAATTAGCCGAGATTTCAGTGCCGAGTGACTGCATGGGGCTCTCTGCCTGGACGTGCTCCCTTATAAGGCACCTTTCCACCTGGGCTCACTCTGTTTGCCAGTTGACTTGTAAACTCTCGAAAGAGAAGCCTGAATTGAAAATGTTGACAGAGCCTTTAAGAGAAGGGCCCCGGAGGAGTTGCCTCTCAGGCTGGGCCCAGGAAGAGCGGTGGGTACAGGGAGGAGAGGAGGGTCACAGGCTGTCCCGTGAATGCCCAAGAGACGCCAGCCCTGGACTCGAACATGGGTTGGGTCCAAAAGGTGCAAGGCCGCTTTTAAGGGGTCGGGGGTGGGATGGGAGCAGGACCTGTTCCTCTGGGTGATGGCGAGGGATATCACACACATACTCGGTAAGACAAGGCAGAGGGAGACAGCCAAGGCTTCTCAGGGAACAGCCCTCTCAGTTGAAGAGGAGACAGGAACTCATAACTGAGTCGTCCATACTGAGGTCCAGCTGGGAGGAGGTAATAAGAGCGGCTGCAGAAATAGGGGGTCTTAGCCCTGAGTTAGGAGGTGGAGAAGGCAGACAGGAGGGACTGTCCCTGTGGTCTCACCCTGGGCCGTGTGCAAGGCCCGCCCTCTGCTTATGGGAGTAATAGAAACCCTCCAGTGCCCCCTCCCATCGTTTCCTAAGAGGGTCTGTGACGGAGTCCCTGTGCACACCTCAGGCACCCCTCACTCCCCATTCCTCACCCCTCCTACCCCGCTGGCCTTCACCTATTCCCGGCTGTCTGAGCCCATATGACCTTGAGTTCATTGGCAGTTGTGTTGAGTGCGGGTCCCGGTGCCTTAGACAGGAGCACCCCAGCCCTGTTTTATGTTATGCAGGAGCCTGGGGGTGAAGTCACAAAGGTGCTGTGCCTGGCTGGCGGGAAGACGGCACCTACCTTTCACCGAGGGCCCACTCCAGCTGGGGCCACTCACATACACGATCACATTCAATCCTCACGAGAATCTTGAGGGAGGTTCTATTTACCAAGAAGGAATCGGTGGCTCAGAGAGGGGTAAGTTACTTGCTTAGCTAAGGTCACAGAGTTAGCCAGTGGCCATGGACCCACAAGGGAGGGCAGAGTAGAACCAGCTCGACTGGTGATCTCTCAGGAGTGAGGGCTGGCAGGCCACTGTGGGAGCTGGGCTTCAGTCCTGGGAGAAGGGCTGTCACACTGTGCCTCTGGCAGCAGGGCGACAGGAAGGCCGCCCAGTGTGTCCAGTGAGAAAAATGACCCTGAGGCTGACCCTAAGGTAAGGTTTAGGCCAGAGACATGGAGACACAGAGACTGGCACTGGTTTACAGTCACTGCCTGGGGCCCTGTTTGGAAACAATTCTGAGCCTGATTCTAGACTCAGTTGGAAAGGATTCTGAGGTTGATTAGCCATGTCTGCCCTGGACCAGGGAGAAGGGAGTAGTGGTTATTTAGAATGAATTTGCAATCCTCATCTAGGTGTCTCTTGGGTTTGAGAATTTTTTTCTTTTGGCTAAATGGTCATTATTTTCCACAAACAGACAGGAATCTTACCTTTCCTTCCCTGATTAACCCGAGTCCACAGTTTTGGAGTTGTTTGGTCACAAGTCCTATCTGGGGAGAATCATCAGGCATGCACAAAGAGAAAGCCAAACAGAGTTCTTAGTGAGAGTTTAAAATTCAGAGAACAAAGGAAAGATTTATTTGTATTTGGTATTTAGTACAAGCTTGGCACTATCCTGAGTTTTACAATTAACTCATTTACTCCTCCTAACAACCGAGTATTAATAGGTCCCAGTATTAACCTCATTTTACAAATGGGACAGTTAAAGGCCAGAGAGGCTAAGCAACTTGTCCAAAGTCACACAGCTTTGTGAACTCAAGCAGTCTGATGCTAGAGTCTACATGATTAAATTATACCGTGCTGCCTCTCTATCAAGTCCATATTTCTGTTTTGCGTTCCTGGTGGTATTGTGCCTTGTGCTTCGTGTTTGTTTTCCAGATTAGACTGTGAACTTTGAAGGAAGGGATTACATTTTACTGTGTATAAGTACCTGACACATAGGAGGAGCTGAAACATGATTACACGGAAACATGACTACATGCAACATTAGTGGTATGATTTTAGGAATCAATCACATTGTATTTGAGTCATTTTCTATTTGTGTGTCTGGCTCCACTACTAGAGTGAGCTTCTAGGAGTGGGACTCTGAGGTATTTATTTCTATATCCCCACTATCTAACACAATAGAGAAGAGACCCTGTCTCATTTGCTCATCGATTCATTAACTGATTCATTCAACAAAAATTTATTAAGAACAAGTACCATGCTCAGTGCTAGGAATGAAGGAAGTAGATAAAATTTCTGTCTCTGTGGTTTGATTCCAACCTCACAAGGATAGAGAAAAATGATGCTGACATTCTTTAAATTGGACACATTTGTCTATTTTTGCCAAAAATAATACTAGATTGGGCTTCCCTGGTGGCGCAGTGATTGAGAGTCCGCCTGCTGATGCAGGGGACGCGGGTCTGTGCCCCGGTCCGGGAAGATCCCCCATGCTGCGGAGCGGCTGGGCCCGTGAGCCATGGCCGCTGAGCCTGCGCGTCCGGAGCCTGTGCTCCGCAACGGAAGAGGCCACAACGGTGAGAGGCCCGCGTACCGCAAAAAAAAAAAAAATAATAATAATAAATAAATAAATAAATACTACTACTAGATGATTTGTCATCGCAACGTATCAATTCCCTCCTTTCCATAGTGTGTGATGACGTCGAGTTGCAAACAGTTATTTTATTCCTATTTTATTTACCAGGAGCATGGGTGGCCCACGTTCGTCAGATCTCCTATTTAAAGGTAAGAGAAAACCCTTGTGGTGTAGAGCCAGTGGAAGACTTACTGGGTTCCCACGACGTGAGGTAGGGCTGTTTCATCCCCTCTTGTTCTATGAAGAGCTTCCAGCGCCGTTCAGTGACGACAGAGAGTGCACTTGGCTCTGGTACTTCCGTGAAGGCCTGCCTGTAGCATATGCTGCTTGGAAGCCGGGGTGATTCCACAAATGGTCAGGGAGCCACCCTAACCACCCTTCGCACCAGGTCCAGGTGTGTAAACAGAGCAGAGGGGCCCTCCACCCTGGGAGAGGGAATTCCGAGGCTGGACAGCTGGAGTGGAGAATCACGGAGTTCAGGATCTCTCTTCCCTCCAACCGAGGCAGTATCTCAAAAATTCCCTCAACCACTTTTCTAATTCTCTGAGGCTGCTGACTGCATCGAGATCTCTCCTTTTGGAGAAGGAGCAGGCTTTTCCCCAGAACACACAGGTAGTAAGTGGCAGAGGGGGGACTGGAAATCAGGTTACTTTCCTGCCAATCCTGGGTGCAGCCCACGACCCGACACAGCCAAGCTTGTCCTTCCTGTGACAAGAAGTGACCGTGGTGCCCAAGGCAGAAGGAGTCCTTGGAAGCCAGTGGTGCCTGAGTCCTGGCAGCAGGAGGTTTCAGATCATATGAAAACTTCCTGCCGGAGTCTCTCTACTCAGGGCCTACTAGGTTTAACTGTAGAACGATCAAAAGCAGTGTTTCAAACATAGATTTTGTTTATAATTAGCTCTAAATTAGTTTTTAAATTTTTGATATATATTTAATGAAAAGTTTGGAAACACAAAACTGTACAAAGACGACAAAATGAAAATCACCAGTAGTCTTGACATCCAAACACAGTAATTGCTAACATTTTGGTGTATTTTTCTTCTGTTGTGATTTCTTTTTAACATGGTTGTAATCACATAATAGTAATAGCAGCTAACATTTGTTGAGGGTCCTGATGTGTCAGGTACGCATCTTTATATGCGTTAACTCAATTAAGTCTCATAACAATTCTATGAGATAGGTGCCACTATGACCTCCATTTCACAGATAATAAAGCTGAGGCACAGAGAGGCTAGTTCCTTGCCCAAGATTACTCAAAAGTAAGCAGTAGAGGCCAGACAGTCCAGCTCCAGACTCTACATATACAGCTTGGTATCTGGGGGATTTTTTTGGAATTTATTTTCTCTTTGATTTTTTAAAAATTAATTTTTTTTTTTACTTATTTCTTGTTTGGCTGCATTGGGTCTTCGTTGCTGCGCGCGGGCTTTCTCTAGTTGTGGCGAGCGGGGGCTACTCTTTGTTGGGGTGCACAGGCTTCTCATTGTGGTGGCTTCTCTTGCTGCAGAGCAAGGGCTCTAGGTGCATGGGCTTCAGTAGTTGTGGCACACGGGCTCAGCAGTTGTGGCTTGCGGGCTCTAGAACACAGGCTCAGTAGTTGTGGCGCACAGGCTTAGTTGCTCCGTGGCATGTGGGTTCTTCCTGGACCAGGGATTGAACCCGTGTCCAATGCAGGAGTATCCTTAACCACTGCGCCACCAGGGAAATCCAGTATCTGTTTTTGAACAAAGCTTTTTCTTATTTTCTTCAGAAACACAAGCTTTAAGTGGCTGCCTAATATTCCATCATGGTTTCCATGGTTTTCATGCCTCTCTAATTTAAACGAAGCAGCTGTGAGTTGTGTTTGTGAATGAGGCTTTTTCTGTATTTAGGATCACAGAATTTCCCAGATCCAGATGTAAAAGGCACAAGTAAATGACAGTAAGTCTGTGGACACTCATTGCCAAATATTTTCCAGGAGGACTACCTAGCCTCACTGCCATCAGCCTTGTGAGTGCTGGGCCTTGGAGTTTATCACTCAAAAAATGATTTAGTTTGACAGTCAAAAAGCTTATTGCTTTAAATTTTCTCTGGTCCAATTTCTGACCACTCTTATAATAATGAACTTTCACTCTCATCCAAATTCTGATTTTTGCCTAGACTTATTTTCCTCACTTCTAGTCATCCTTACTTAAAACAACAAAATTAAATGGTAACACACATTTTTCTGATTACAAAACTTATAAATGTCCATTTTAGAAAATACGGATAATCCAAAATCCCATCTATAGTTACATTTACTTATTTTATCGTTCATCTTATTTCTTGGCTATCACAGCGATGTGGGTTCACTGTAGCCAACTGGGAATGTACGGAAAAGAGTAAAGGAGCAGAAAGTGAAATAACTAAACAGGGGCAAACTTTTCAGCAGTTCTTGCGATTAAAATTTTTAAATCTTTTTATAAATTTTTTTATGGGAATCTACCTCTAAGATACTTTATTCTTTTTTTTTTTTTTTTTTTTTTTTTTGGTCTCAGGCCTGGAGCTATGATCTTGGTTAATTTTCATGTCTGTTGTAAAGGATAAGAAAGAGTAATTAGAACAGGATGCAGGGCGGGGGTGGGGCAGGAGAACCAGAATAAGAAAGGCTTTAGCCACCCACCTGCTTTCCCTTCTGATGGAGCTACTGGACACAGGGGCCTTAGGGCCACCCCCGGGTTACCCTCACAGCCCATCACTACCACAGTGACGTCACTCACCTCAGGCACACAACAGAAGCTCAATTAGTATCTGCTGGGGGAGTGAATTAATGAACGTATTCTTACGCAGGTATGACCTATATTAATGTACCGTCTCCTAGTAACTCTACAGCTTTAATCATTGCATCTCAGTATTCCTTTCGTTAAAAAAAAGAAAAAGAAAAAAGGTTTGCATCTGTGATCCCAGGTCCTGGCCTCATTAGGATCCTAGAGGATCGGCCAAACAGAGGTCTTTCAGCCCAAGGCAAATAATTGAGATCAAAGCTTCCTGGATCTCTCCCGGGAGGTCCTTGGCCCTCCAGTCGAAGTGACTGGAGCTCTCCTGTTCCCTTCGTGATCTGCAAGCACGCCATCTCGGATCGGGAAGGGGGAGGAGGCGGCAGCTGAGGAGGAGTGGGAAAGGTGAGGGAGGTGCTGTTCTTGGGGGAGGGTGGGGAGGGCAAGCGTTTACCAAGCTGGCTCAAAGGCCCGCGGAGCCCCCAGCTGAGGCTTCTAACAAGAAGGAGCCCTTGCTCTCAGCGTGCCCCCCTTTGCTCTCCTGAGGCCATCAGAGGTGATAGCTAAGCTCACTTCTGCCTTCGTGGGACTGTGGTTCTCACTCGGATGAGTTGTTATTTGATGTCTCTTTGCTTCTGGTTTTATAAAAATGGTACAGTGTAAAGCTCCATGGTTCATATGTTTTGTGATCGTCAGATGACACTAGCAGAAATACTGCTTTTTGCCTATATATTTTAAATATATGTAAGAAAAATAAAATTGCAGAATATTAGTCAAGAAGCATGACACTGCCACTGCAAAGGGCAAACTTAAATGAATCTTCAGGAAGGGCCGCCATCTACACAAGTTTACCTTATTTTAAAAATTAAATGTGAGACATTTCAAGGCTGTGATTATTCCAACCTGTTCTGTGATCAGTCAGGGATGTGAATGTGTATAAAATTAGCAAGTGTATCATGTGGGAAGAATCAGTCAACTATTTTACAATTCATGTGGCCCAAAACATAATTAGGGAAACTTAAGTTTGCTTTGTAAAGTTTAGCATGGCCAGGAGTTCCCAAGTCATGTTACAGTATTGTACCTTAGACAGTTCTAATGTAAAAGCCATACTGCATCTTTCAGAGTTTTGTTTGGTTGTTTCTCTTTTTAATCTGCAAAATGATGGGTGAGACTATAGCGTATTTACTAAATGTTGGCCAGGTACTTCTAATATGCAGCCAGGGTCCAGATCATTGGCCTAGACGATCTCAGAAGTCCTTCTTTGGTACCAAAATGCTGTGGTATCTATAATTTTAAATTTTAAATCAAAATAAATAAGAAAATCAGATTCACCTAGCAGATAATTCTAATTAAAAACATCTTCCTAAATTCAGAGGTCTCAGAAGCCCTACAATGAAACTTACTTCATAAGTGGACCAACCCTCATGAAATATTTTGGGCAGAGCTTATGAATTTGGAAAGTTTATGTTTGTTCCACATTCCAATATGAGTTTTAAGTCAATACCAAAAAAATTATTTTTCACCTTTGAGAGTCAAGATGTGGTCGAAGTTTTTGATTTCCAGGTGGAAATCAGAAGGCTTGAATGAAAATGTTTATGGATAAAGAGAGGTGAGAAATGAAGATATTGAATCTTTGCCATTAGCTTGGGATGACAACTCCGTGTGTGTGTGTGTGTGTGTGTGTGTGTGTGTGTGTGTGTGTGTGTGTTCGCACATGAGCCTCTCCTGGGATCCGGGAGGAGCAGCTGATGTTGTGGGACTATCTCATAGAAACTATAGGGACAGATGGTGGCAGACTGCAGCCATGGGACCAGCATGCTACTGATTTCAACCTAGGAACCCTTCTTATTGAAGACTATGTCCCCAGAACCATCAAGTTTTAAAATGTAGTTCAACTGGAGATGGTTTTTATTTTCTTGTTATGAAACCCGGGCTCCCACATTCTGGACTCAAATGACTATATTCCATGTCTACTCAAGAACAGTATCTGTGGCAAAGAGATGTGAGGTTGAAGCCTCTCCAGGAATAAGTCAGGAAACAGAATGATCCAAGTTTGGTATTTAGATTAGAAATACAAGTGGAAGAAGTAAGGTTACCATCAGAAATGTGCATTTCTAAAGATATTCATTTGAAAGTTTTGAAAAAAGTAAAGCTCATGCCCTGGGGCTCCTGGGAGTATGTACAAAATACAATAATTAAATTAAGTCCAGCAGTTAAAATTCCTCATAAAAAGAAAAAGCTGGAGTGCTTCCCAATGGGGAATGCTTGACTTAAAAGAAAGGTTTTACTCTGTGGCCTGAAGGTCAACAAACTGGGACTCTGTGGGAATGTATAAAATTTCTTAAAGGGGTTCTCCGGTCTTTGTTTTGTTGAAAGAAAATAAAAGAGCAAAAAGGGACAAGTTTTGAAAATTCAAAAAATGAAGGTGCTGTCCTAAAATCATCATGATTTTTATAAACGCAGCACTGGAGGCTATGAAAACACGCTCTTTTCTGAGTACTAATGCAACACATATGCTCTTTGAGAAGGAAGGGAAAAGGCCAATGGCGCCTTTTGAACAAACTGTTTTCAAATGTGCTCATTTTCAGAGGCAGTGCATGCAAATTCACGACCCATTCATTTGCTACTTATTTTGAAAATATTCACCTTAAATATTCTCATAAATATATGTCACAGTTTAAAATTCCTTAGGTGATACAAAGACTGATTGTTTTTTAAAAAGGTCTTTATGAAGCAAAGTTGAAAAAAATGATTTTGGGGGGGGGTCACATCCTCAGTAATCTTAAATGGAATGTTTATCATAATTTGAAAATACCTGTTTTTATAAATAATCATTTATTGTTACCTTTCTGGTAACGTCCTCCCCCGAAATAAAGTTAAGAAAAAGATAGAAATGAAATTTTATATCCTTAAACTTTGTTATGTGTAAGCATCATTCTGGGTTCCCACGTGAGTTTCAGGCTGCACACTCAAATGACTTCTCCTAAAACATAAAGAACCAATAACCAGTTTGCCAGGTCCTCATCTTCTTTATCGTTTAAATAGATTCTGAATGTTGGCTCTGCATTAAGACAGCATGATCAAATGTAGGACATTAGAAATAGCAGCTGTGGCAGCAATATTTAATTTACTGAATAATTAGCAGCCTCACTGACATTTCTCCGTTGATTCCCAAAGTACAGCATTAGCTGTCCTCCGCACTCAGGCACTCTGCAGTAAAATGGGCCAGTAAACTTCCTGTGCCAAGTTCACAGTAAATGAAGGACTACGCAGCACCCTGCAAGCAGCTCACAGCTTAAGACACTAGATTTTCTTCCAAAACACGGAAAAAACATTAGAAATCATTAGAAATGTACATTTTTACCCACTTTTCGTTCCTACATTTGTTAATTTTTTTTTTTTTTTGGTTTGGGAATTGCGATGAGAGGAAGGAAGGTAAAATTATAAGAAAAAGGAAACGGGAAATGGAAGCAGGACAGTAGCCGGAGGAGGGACTATATGGAATGAGAGGCGCAGAATGATGGGGGCCATGAGGGCAGGGCCGCAGGAGTGGGGAGGGTACAAGAGGAGGCGTGGGGAGTGAACCCGGCTCTGTCCTTGAGTCTGTGTCCTGCTCCTTTATCCCTCCACTGGAACGCCTTCCCTTATGCCCCCTACGACATTCTCCATGGCCACTAGGCCATTCCCCCGCAGTGTGCCATCCTGCAAAATGTGCGAGGGACAGTTTGTTTAGTCTGGGAGGGGCGGGGGGGGGCATGAAGGCCTACCTCGAGGAGGGACTTGCCTGGTTGCCCAGCTTCCTGGCTGCACTGGATGACTGGCTGTTTGAATTGTGATGAGTTCACATACCCTTGCCAGGGTCAGGCACTGTCTCTGAGGCAGGCAGCTGTTGAAAAAGAGGCTTCAGCTATTTTCTTGTTGCTTCAAAAAACTCATCTAGAGCTTCCTTCGTCGGGAACTTAATGTGAAGCTATAAATCTGGGGAGTTCTCGGGTGTGCAACTGTGTGGTTTAGTGGTTTCATTTCCAGACTTTAGTTGAAGTCTTGGTTTTGCCAGCTGTGTGACCTTGAGTAAGTGCACTAAAAGGTCCAATATTTGCAAATCCGGGAGGCAAGGTGTCTGATGGAGGAACAGATGTCTCAGGGCCTAACTGTAATGAACACACCTTTAGCGAGTTCTTGCGGGGTGGGGTGGGGGGGGTGGGGGGGGTAGGGAGTGAGAGGTGAGCAGGAGAGGGATCTGGGGTACATGGCAATGTCCACTGTTCAGGGCCTCCACACTGCTGTGGGACACACACACACACACACACACACACACAAAGTACTACAATAGAAATCTGATCCAATGCAATGGAAGGACTGAGAGAGGGCCAGCAAGCTGTCTCTGGGTAGTTGGGAAGACTTCACAGAAGTGGTCTTCAAGTTGTGTCTTGAAAAATGGTTAGGAGTTTGTTGAGTATGATGGAGAGGGAGGGATTACAGCTTGTGTAGAGCCTTTGCACAGGAGTGTCAGGCCCTGCAGCCAGGCACAGTCCACCTGCCCAGTGGCCAGGGCCCCCTGGGGGAGGCGACGTGTCTCTGGGCTGGTGTGGAAATGCCAGTGAGGCTCCTGGTGGCCGGAGCTCCCTCACACCACACTGGGAAAGGCATCACAGAGCTCCCCTGGAAGCTGCTGAATGAATTCCAGTCCCTGAAAATCCCAGGGAACAAACAGATGTGCTCCTCTCCTCATCTGGGAGTTTGGGTTATTAACACAGTTTTCCCAGAGATTCTAAGCCAGAAGTTCATGTTGGTTTTATGTTCTTCCTTCCATGGAACTCAAGAGCCCATTAAAAAAAAAAAAAAAATTAAGCCAGACGCCTAGAGTGGATAGCCTTCTGAAGGAACTCTCCACCACAAAGCTATCTGAAATGGAATGCTCGTTTCTCTCCTGATTCCTTTACTGTGCCTGAATAACTAAGGCAATTTGATTCATTGTTTAAAAACAAAACAAAACCCAGCCAAACCAGCTATGTGGCATTATGTAGACAAAAACCAAACAAACAAACAATCCCCCTCCCCCCGCCCGCCCCTGCAAAACAGTTTCTTTTCCCTGAATTTCTCCCCTTTAGCTAGGTATTTTAACACCACGATATAGTCAGTGTTTGGTCTCCTTTGTTTTCATAAGATGGAGTTTTCAGTATATCACCTCTCTTATTTATGTAATGAAGGGAATCTGGAAAGTTTCTTCCAGGGCTTAGACTAATCTCTGGGACCATCTCCAGTTTTCTATACGTCTACGTGCTGCACACAGTGTGAGAGAGAAACTGATTTTGACTGACTGAGAAGTCTGACATTGTTGCAGGATTCCCCCTCGGTCAATAGGTAGGCACAGGTGATTTGAGAGTGGGTTGTTTTCTCTTCTTCCTGGTGACAGGAAGCTTTGTCTTTGACTCAGGTTTGGCAGTTATATTCCACAAAGAAGTGTGGTCCCTCTGCCCTTCCGGAATGCCCATCCTGCTTCCTGAATGAGAGCTCACATTGGAGAAAACCACCTCGAATTGGCCAAATTCTGCCCTAAGACTGAGCACAGCTTTCCAATTCCCTGTGTCTGGCCGAGGGCAGAATGGGGCCAGGACCCAGTGTGTTTGATCCCTTAGCAAATCTGACAGGCTGTTTACAAACATGCAGAAGGGCTGACTTCGTTCCTCAGACCTCAGGCAAGACTCTGGTTTCAGGACTGCAGCCTGAAGGAACTCATAGGGACCAAAAGACTTGGGGAGGAGATAAAATAGTTGAAAAAAGTGCCTGGTTTTCAAAGCATACGGCGAGTTTTTCAAACGCTTTAAATTCTTAATTCGCTCCTCTCCTGTTACTGTCGCTGTAGTAGCCAATGGCACTTCTTTTTGTTTTGACATTTGACATTATTTTACGCCTTTTCTCCTCCTTTCATTTCACACAAGGGCATTTTAATTTTAAAAGAAAAGTGCATCCGGAACCAGTCCTACTGCTTTCCGACTAGCTGTCTGGCATCCAGTCAGGCTCAACAGATGTTTGTTGAATGAATAAACGAATGAATGAAGTGATTCTAAAAAGTTCCGAGAAATCTTTACTTTTAGCAAAGTTTGGGTTTGTCTTCTGAAACTCGGGATTATCACTTAAAATATCCTCTGTGGATTTGATAAGAAAATAGGCAAAGTTAGAGTCTTTTGAAGAAACTCCACCAAAAAGCTATCTGAAATGGAATGTTCATTTTTCTCTTGATTCTAAAACCGTGCTTGCATAACGAGGGCAATTCCACTCAATGACTGAAAAGCAAGGGGACCCGGATCCTCCGCAGGTCCCCCGGCCAGGGATCGGCTCCGAGCAGGACAGGCTAAGGGCGCCGGGCTCCGGTCAGGGAAACCAGGACCCGCGAGATGCGCCTGGCGCTGGCAGGTCTCCCAGGGCCTCGTCCCGGCGCCTGGCCGCGGCGCCGACTTCGGAGGAACACACAGGGGCCGGCCGGTCCCCAGGGCGGGCGCGAGGGCCCCCGCGCAGGTGTCGGGCCTGTGCGCGGGGTGCGCGGGGCCTGGGAGACCCGAGAGAGACGTTATTGTTACACTGTAACGAGTCTGATTAACATGCTCCTGACACTTTCTCTTAGTTTCTCGGGCTCCTAGCAACAGCGCACAAAGGCGCGGGATTGTCCCGGGCTCCGCGGGGACACGGGGCAGCCTTTGATCTGCCACCATTACAGCGGGGCTGCGCGACAGGCTCGCAGGCTCCGGGCGGCCCGTGGTCCCGGCCCACTGCGCGCCCCGGCCCCGCCCGCCCGACGGTCGCAGCTCCGGGAGCGGCCACCGCGCGGGACCGGGGCCACGGCGCGCACCAGCCGGGCCCCGCCGGTCTCCGCGTCGGGGCGCCCCCGACCCCAGCCTTCGGGAAGCGCGGGCGCTGGGGACGCGGACTCGGCGTGTCCTGGCCCGGCGGGTGCACGTCCTTCCGACGGGGCGCGCGGTTCCCGAGATCGCCGGCCCTCCCCGTCGCAAGAAGCAAACAGTAAAACCGAGAGGGTCGCTTACAGCCGAAGAACACAAAAATTAAAAAAGGACAGGCGTGAGCGACAAACAAATCTCAAAAGATTTTGTAAAACATTTTAAAAATTAAAAAAAAATCTGCAGGCTTCGGCCCGTTTAGCTGAAACTGGGCTCGATCGGCAGCAAACCACCAAAAGGATGATTTCGGTTCCTTCCTACAAATCACTTTCTTTTCGTCGTTGGCAATTCTTATAGATTCATAATGAAATACGTTGCCAAATAATCGCTGGAATTTAAACAAACTCACCACCACCACCCGTCACAGAACACTAAAAAGCTTCCTGGTCCCACCGCGCAAGCTTTCTGGTACTAAGGTATCTGAAAGTAACTTATTCTCCATTTGTTCGCTCTCTTAACCCCCCATCCCACCCCGATTTAAAATAAAGCGCGGAAAGAAAGACCAAGGTTTTAACATTTAAGTGTTGAGGTCGGCTGATTACTTTCCCCCTAAGTTGCAATGTGAAAACCGGCCGTGGCGTGGGGGAGGGTCTCAGGGCTGGGAGGACAGTGTCCCCCAGCCTGGGGCGCAAGCTTTGCGGTTACAGACCGGTTCGGTGACCCTCCGCAGCATCAATATGCACAAGATCCTGCTGTTAATCTCAGAACCTGTTTTGTACCATCAACTGCCTTCCAAGTATTATACTAGAGGTAAAAATCAAAATCAGAACGGAAGACATTTAGCTTTCCAAGCTAACCAGAGACCATAGAAGCAGAATGCCCTTCAAATAAAAAAGCACGTATTAACTCTTCTCCTCTTAAGACATCATTAGAAAATTCATCGTCCCTATTGAAGGTCAGTTCCCGAACTGCCGAAGAACTATTAGGGGCTGGGATGTTCATTATAATATTTTAGAAGAGAAAAAAAAAAAAAAACCCTACACGGTCTATTCCATTTTCGCAGCAAAATATGCCAGGCAACGAGTTACTTTCAAATTCAAATTGGAGGCGGCAAGTCTTCGTTGTTGAAGACACTTTTCCCAGTCAGTCCCTGGAGGAGAGGATGTCAGGGCAGTTAGCGGTTCAATACTTGTAAATCTGAAGGGAATCGCACCCAGATGCCGGGGAACTTCCCAACTTGCGCTCAGGGACAGTGCCTGACTCCGGACTCTGCTGGAGTTCCCCTTGCCATTTCAATAAAACATGATGGTACTGATATAATCCTCTATACATTAAAATGAGGTTGTCACAGATTGTCATTAAGACCTCAGTAAAACAATGAAGACATTATTGGGAACCCCCCCTCAGGCAAGGTATTAGGGAATAAAACAATCTACACCACTCGGGTCCTATTGAGATTAATGAAAAAATTATGCCAAAAAAATCTCAATTTCTTTTTCCCGTGATGGGGCTTTGCATACATACAGTCAGTCTTGCCTTACACCTGATGATTTATTAAACTAATCTGCAGTGATCACCACTGATGTTCTCAACTCAATCTTGTCCTGGCTCATTTTCTAAGTAATTGTTTCTCATTAGTTCTGATAATGTTTTAATAGTGTTACCCATAATTTAGCCCCCAAGAATTAATAACAGGGGGGTAATATGGTGAAGCAGCTTGTGATGAGGTACACAAAATATAAACAGGTATGGTTTTTAATTAATCAGATGACTGCAAGGTTCTCTTCTTGCAGTCAGTCCATTCCTAGCTGGGAGGAATTCCCCAGGTTGGGCACTGTCACATACCAAGTGGGGTGAGCTCACCCAGCCCTCCCTCCCACCCTCCCTGCATTACCTTCACCCACCCGGGCACCAGAGAGATGTGGGTGGGAAAACAGTGGGGATACCTCTTGTCTCCCAACAGCTCCTTGCCTTTGTTCCTCAAGGAATGAGGCATGATGGATCTCTGACTCTGACTAAACCCTCTTCTGCATCCCTCTTGTAGGGTCTGTGCTCAGAGAGTGGGACCTTGGTCCAGATTTTTGGCTCTAGTGTGGTCCCAGTGTCATGATCCTATCATAATTGGGATCCTGGGGTTTTGAGGAAGATGATAAATCTGACACTCAGGGAGACTTAAACAACAAGGTGGTTTTGTTGCACAAAGTGTGGCTTGAGATAAAGGGCGTGGTGACCAGTCCAACATGGCTGGAAATCTAGGAACCTGTGGGCCCATTGGTGATGGGGGTGGGGAAGACCTACTCAGGTCCAGGCCCTCAGGGCCTCCTGGAGACCTTGCTGAGAGGATTGCTCTTCCCAAGGTCCGCATGCCTTCACCCTGGCATCTGGGGTCCCTTAGAGTGGAGGGTTTGGCTCTCAGTGAGGCCCAGGCTTGAGGAGGTCCATCTATAGGGTTTGGGGGTTGCCTGTGTAACAGGGGTGGAGACTAGAGTGTCTCCCTTTCATCCTGTCAAAGCCTGAGGTGGGGTTATCTGGACCAACACATGAGGATGGGCAGGACGGCGGTGGAGTTGAAGTGGGGGCTGCCTGTAGGGAAGTGTGAAGAAAGGCTTTTATTATCGTCTTTTAAGACAGGTCCTGCCTATGCTTCCAACACCCTGAGGGTGTCAAAATGAGAGGAGGCTTCCCTTTGCCTTCTGAGCGGTCCTCCTGTGTTTGTGCGCTGAGCAGTGGGGTCCGGCTGCGTGGGCACCTATGGTCCTGGTCTACCCTGTGCACACCGACTACCACCCTAGGCGGGCACAGCTGCGCCATGGGTCACGGGGACGGCTTCTCCTGTACCTGCTGCCCACTGTCACTGTCCGCAGCCCTGAAGCCCAGTTTGGCTGGAGGCCAGGTATCTCCCAAGCTGGATGAGACACTGTCTTCCTCCTTCCAGCCCCTCCGAGTGAGGACGAGGCAGGCTCCCACCTTTCTTTCCAGCTAGCTCTGGAGCAGCACCGGGCGACCCATGCTCTCGAGGGGTTGGGGGGTGCGATGCCCCGGGGAGGCAGGGTCCCAGCGCAGCACATCCTGTCTTAGTTGAGAGCCGCCTTGTTGGGTCCCGTGTTTGAGAATGTTAGTTGGTGTCTCAGAGCATGTGTTTCCCAGAACTGCCCAGCCTGGATCAGGTTCCTCTACACGCCTGTTGGAACTGCCCTGCACTGGTGGTGGATGTTGTATGACCGTACGTGGGCCTCTCCCACTTTGCTTTGGTTCCATGATGCCTTTCCTTGTATATAACCTTCAGCCCTCCTCCCCTCTTGGGCTTCCTGGAGGAACTGGAAGGGGTAGGGGAAAGTAGACCCCTGGGTGGGGCACATGGTAGGGGCCACATAGGAAATAAACAAAAAGGGTGTAGGAGGTAAAAAATGAAAATAAAAAACAACTGTTTTCTATTTACGAATTTAAATAAACAGAACAGCCTTCCCCGCGGTGTTTGTCTAAGGGTAGCAGCTTTGCTGCTGTGTAGGTCATGAAAAGGTTGGTGTAGAGTTTAAAACTTCCCATTCTGTTAATTTCTTAAAGAACAGTCGTCCAGAGTCTCCACACAAAAGCTCATGATTTAATGAGGAGCAGAAACAAAATCTCTGATTGTTGGTGTTTCAAATTTCATTGGCGTCCTCTGGCAAACACAAGTTGATCCTTCGCAGCTTCAATACCCTTTAGCCTTCAATATAAGAGCACATGCTGAATAGGGAAGAATGGCTGGTTGTTATGTTTATTTACCCTTACTACAAGCTGGGTTAACCTCTTCAAAACAGCTTTACTAAGCCCGTTAACCACACCACCCATATGACCTGTAGCAGCATCTCTAATGTGATGCAAATCTCACAGGGGACCATATGCACCAGCTCTGTGGCATTGTGTCTTCTTAGAGGCTACAAGTTTATTGCTGAGGGGGCCCTGTCCCAGCCATACATTTACAGGGGGGAAATGGCCTCAATGGCAAACAGTTAAACAGGGAAATAAAGGGAGAGAATGGATGGTCTTGTGCTTCTGCACATTTATTTTTTAATTGCTGGTAACTGTTGACCCAAAGCATTCACCCAGGATGAGGGCTTTCATAGTGATCACCTAGCAGTTCAACGATAGGGATATTTCATTTTTTGGGGGGGGGGGTGATGGAGGTTAAAGTAATCAGTTTTGAAGATTTATTTTTAGAAGATATCTATATAAACCAGTATGGTACTTAATCAACTTTTCTATGCCATCTCTGTTGTTTTATCAGATTACTAGTGAAATAAACACCAACCCTTCATTGAGTTATTATTTTTTAAAAGGTTGGCCTTTCTTAAAATTATTTCTGGGGTCGAGTGAACAATGCACAATGTGGGAAACAGCTAACATGAGCAGGGTGAAGGGAGTATACGTATTTGGGAAAGATCTGTTTCATTAAAGACTGAACTTCCCCTGGAACAGCCCATCTCTCCCCACTATTTTATCTCTCTGCGAAACCATAAGTCCGTACTTGTAACACATTCGTGAACAATAAAATCATAAGCTTGGAACCAAAAAGAAGAAAGTTCATTTTTAGGGGAATAACTGGCCAGTGAGATAACCAAAAAAAAAAAAAATGTGATTAACATGAACTGTAAATGAAGAAAGGCTCCCATCTGGCATACTAACAAGTTGCCTTGAGTATTATGGCTTGTCTTTAAGGAACCCACTGTATATGTTCAGCCCACCTGATGAGAGCTTCATTTAGCAGATCATTTTTCCTTGATGGATATGGCAAGCCTAACAATGTTCTGGGCCTGCTTCAGTAATGGCATGTCGATCACACTCCCTCGGAAAGTAAAGGCTCCCTGGAAGACAGAGAATACAAACTTCCTGAAAGAATGCTCGGAAATTACAGGCTTCCTTTCTGCACACACTTGTACAACAAGAACATTTTAGATTCCACCTGAATTATACTGACTTTCCTACCCAACTTTTGAGAAAGCCAAAGTAAATTACAGGGGAAAGATTTCTTTTTTCCTCCTAAAAAGGAAAAAAAAAAAACAACACTTCAGCATTTTAATGGAGAGGAAAAACATCAGGCACAAGGTATTGGAAACTGCTCATTTAACTCTTGAAATCAAGCAGAAAACAAGGGTGGAAGGAAAATGTAAATACTTCCTTATATACTTTTTGAAATATTGCATAGAACTGTGAAAACAGTAATATGCTCTGGCAACTGATTATTGTTTGAATAAATAATTGTATGATCAGGTTAAAGGAAGAATGCTTCCTTCTTGTTGTAATGTAATTGAGGGGTAACACTATCATGTGATGAGAAAATGTAAGGTAGGATTATACTGAGTAAAAAGAGATTCTTCTGTTGGTACACACTTTTGCAGAAAAGGATTACAATGACAGGGGACATGAGTCTGTAACAAAAAAATCATAGGTCTGTTGAATGGTTAGCCTGGAAAGAACCTGAGATCTCCTGATTTATACCCATTTTACAGATTCACTTTTTAAAAACTTCTGCAAATACTCATTGAATGTGTCATGTGATCTCAGTGCTGTTCTAGATGAGGACTCTGATGCCCAGAGTAGTTAGGTGATTCTCCAAGGTCACTTGACTAGGAAAAGTTAAGAGCTGGGGCTAGTACTTGGGTCTCAGAACCTCAAGCCTTCATTAGAGACTCCCACATTATGATGATAAGGTAGTTTCTTTAGTGCCTCAGAAAAAGAATTAAATGGACAGAAGCAGTATGAATCTGAAATTAATGTCTGGTTATTCATGTTCTTTTAATCATTTCTTTTTGCTGTTTTCAATTACAGCTCTTCTTAATTCCCCTTCTTTCTACCTGTTGGTAAGGATGCTGGTGTGAGTGGGGAGCAGGTGGTCTTTTGAGACCTGATGGTGGGCTGGAGCAATTATAATCCTTGATGATGGTCCATTTGTATATATTGCCATCCATTTCTGGATTTTACAAGTACTACCTCTCAACAGTCAATGTTGTCATTATTCAGGACTTCTGGGATGGTCTCCTGGGCTTGCTGGAAACCCTCATCTCTTATAATAACATAGAGTTATACACAGAATGGAGGTTAAAAAAATTGGCAGGGAATCCTTAGCAGTGACTTCAAAATTTGTTTTTTAATCAAGAGAGATTTAAAATTCATTAGGATTAGAATTCTCACCAGTGCTTAGCCTTCTCAGCCCTAGAATGATAAATCGGATTCATATGAACACCTGTGTTGCCTAAAATCCTATACCGTTAAGTCATTTTCCAATCTGCCCATTTTACTATTTATACTCCCAGATTGGTCTGTGCCTAATTTCATTCAAGCTAGAGCTAATTTTTGGTTGTCTCTGTGACCATGATGAATTTTATGAATTTGGTTAGAAGTTCTAAGGATATTCTGTGGGTTAGCATGACATGTGAAATCAGGGCATGGGACTCGTGCTGTCTTACAAGGCAAGAGTCTAGTTTTCTTATTGGAGTATATGATGAAGACCAAAGGCCTCCTGGTTATCCATCCACCAAGTGGATTCTGGCCTGGTAAAACAGCACATGTGTCCTGCTAAAGCTTAAATAATAGGCTAATAATAATAGAGATGAAATTAGCCTAGATGCACATGAAATCAAAATGATGCACAGAGAATCAAGATGACTTGGCTTTGGGTCTATGCCATGTTCCTTGAATCTGCTTTGGATTCCACATGCACATCAAAGATGCAAAATATTTCATGTAGTTTTTCAAGACAGGGAAATCATTTCTTTCTTTTATGTGGCAGATTTTGCTTGACTTCCTTTGTTAAGCTTAAACTGGAAAACAAAAGTTAACATTTTTGTTCTTTGTTTCCTTCATCTCTGCAAATTGAGGATTTTAGTGTTAAGAATCAAGACTTCCTAATATGAATATCCTCCTGCTTTCACATCGACCTAGAATATGGTTGGTTTTTTAACATATGGATCTACATGTGAAATGTGAACAGTCTGTTGGTCAGGATTTGGAAGAATGTAGATTGTCAAAAGCTACCTGGATTTGTGGGGAGGGTTTGAAACATTCCTTAATGTGTGATCATAGATAAGTTTCGGTTTCACAGCTCAGTGCGTTTCTGAGAAACTGGTGAACCATTTTGAAAGGAAGAGGGAACTTCCATCAGCTTGAAGATTCGGAGTATAAGTTGGTTTAAAATGCCTCTAAGTAGTAACTCATTCATGGTTAAAAGCCTTAACAACCATGACTACAACTATAATAATAGCTATAATTTCTTGAGCAGTTGCTAGCCCCAGGACTGTGCCTGGTCCTTGACATGTTTTATTTCAGGTAATGCTCATAAAAACACTGTGAGGTAGATACTATGACCCATACCCATTAACAAATTGTTTTTCTTTTTCTTTTCAATTGTAGTAAAAACACATAACACAAATTTACCATCTTAACCATTTTTAAGCGTATGAGTCTGTAGTGTTAAGTAGATTCACACTATTGCACAACAGATCTCCAGAACTTTTTCATCTTGCACAAGTGAAACTCAGTACCATTATAGACAACTACTCTCCATTCCCCCTCCTCCATCCCCTGGCGATAAGTATGTATTCATCTGTTTCTATGAGTATATATCTATCCCCATATTATAACTGAGGAAACTGAGGCACAAAGAAACTTGTACGAGTCTGCCCTGTAGCTCGCTAAGTATACAACTGGTATAAAACCTAGCTCTATTTGATCCAAAGCGTGCGCTCCAGGCTTACGCCCTGGGCTTGTGGATTGTTCTCCGAGTGGGTTGCCTGGCCACCTGAATCAGAATCATCTAATGGGGAGGTGGCTTGTTAAAATGCAGATTCTTGGGCTCCATCCTATCAGGTTTCATGCAGAAGGTCCGAGCGTTGGCCAGGAACCCTCTGATGATTCTAATGCACACTGAAGTTTGAGAAGCTCTGTGTTTTAGCTCTCCTGGGTAGAAATGGTTAGGCTGGCTTTTAAATGGGTACAACACTCCATCCCTGCTCTCAAGGAGCCTAAAGTTTGCAGGAGGAGACACGGAAGAAAAGAAGCAGGTGCCATAAGATGCAACAAGAATCAGAGAAAAAGCCAGTGTTATGAGTAGGGAGATCCGAGGCCTGAAAGGCTGCCGTTCTTACCAATCAGGACCATGTTTGCCATTTCACACTGTTGACTGAGACATGATATTGTACACCTCGTGCATGTCGTGCATTTCCCGCTAGAACGGTCATGGGGCTCCACCTCCGTGCACAACAGGCTTTTATTCAGCAATTACCTATGGAGTTATTTGTTGTACTAAATCACGAGTCAGCCACTTTGGCACATCTTACTATACACATGTCTATGGCTTCAGCCTCCTGGAAATGAAGAGCAGTATCACCTTAGCATAGGTGTTATGTGTATAGGAAGGAAAACAATTACTTATTGGGCTGTACTTTTTCTAACATCTGGGTCATTGCCTGGTGGTAAGATAGGCCTTGAAATAACATGAACTTTATCAGACCTTGAAGTTCTTCAGTGGGGGAGAATCTGACTTACAAGTCGATGGCAAAAGGACTGGTGATCATGATGGTGGTGATGACAAGAGTAGTAACATCTATGGGAAATACTCATACATTTTACATTTCTGGCACTTAGCACTTGAGAATTTTTTTCTGTAGAGTACTAAAAGAGTACTTTTCTTGCACCCATAAATTGATCTAATTCTTTCCCTACTCATTGTATTTTCAAATAACTTCTTTGGGCATTCAGGGAGTTCTCGTCGGCACATTCCCATGATGATGTTGCTGTGTCAGAATTAATGATAACATTTTAGCACAGCTGCTATACACCTTCTTTTTCAGAGTGACACTCTATTTCTTCCTCTATGATGCTAAGTCTTATGCCCAATGAATTATTTACCTCATTACAGTTCCCAGTGAATTCCTAAAACTTTTAGTCAGTGTTGGCCACTATGGAATTTGTCTTTAGGACCTTGGTTGTGCCCTCTTCTTGCTAAAATCTCTCAGGCCCAGCCCTGACTTCCCATCACATGGCTCTTCCTTACTCCCAAAGTTAACTGCTCCTTGATACCCCTCAAAATGGGGAATATGATGCTCTCACAGAGACACAGATGGGCACTGTTTCATTCTTTCTTTCCTGTTTTTCAACCTATCACACTTGGAGTCCTTGGACAGGCCCTAGTATGGCCTTGGTCCCCTCACAATTTGGTTAAGGGGTAAGGATTTAAGTTTGGTTACCAGGCACCCAAAGCTCAGTGTGGAGGCTGCCTGGCTCCCAGGCTGGCTAGCAGAGGTCTTGCTGAGAGAGTGCTGGGATGCCTTCCTAATTGGGACCGTGATGTTATTTTTCTAAAATATCAGATAAGATCATCCATTTGCTTAAACCTTGCTTTGGCTCCCTTTGGACTTACAAAATCAAGTGCAATCTCCTTAGCTGGGGCCCAGAGCTCCCCACGGTGAGACCAGGCCCCGCCTCTGCTCTCAGCTTAGTCTCCTGCCAGTCCACACACACACACACACACACACCCCTCTCCCACAGGCTCTGCTCTCTGCTCTGATGTAGACTTCCCTGGTTGGGCTCATTTCTCTCCTTCCCTCCCTTACACAACCTCCTGTAACAACACCTGTCACACTCTACTGTAATTATCTGTTTATGTCACTGTCTTTCTCACTGTGTTGGGAAGCCCTTGAGGACAGGGTCTCACATGCCTTTGAATCCCCAGAATCCAGCACCCAAAACATGGTTCTGAGTGAAGCTTGTTTCCTCTGTGGGGCCTGAGCTGGGTGACTGAGGGGACAATGACTGGGGAAGACAGAATCACTCTTACCTTTCTGCTCTCCTTTACCTGCAAGTGTCTTTCTGTGCCACTTGATCTTTCCCTGGTCTGGTAATACTCCCTGGTCAGTTGGCCAACACTTGCTGAGCCTCCAGTAGGACACAGGGACTGACCTAAACAAATGTGATGTTGGGTTGGGGTCAGGTTAACTCATGCAAATGACTTAACGGTTAAAGTGCAAGCGAGTCTATCTGTAAGTGGTGCTTAAGGAATTAGAAGCTGCAGAGAGAAAGAGCCATCAAAACGGGGTGGTTTGGCCTCAGAGGGGCTTTGGGGAACAGTACTTTATTTATTTAGCTGCGCCGCATAGCGTGCGTGGTCTTAGTTCCCCAACCAGGGATTGAACCTGGGCCCTCAGGAGTGAAAATGCAGAGTCCTGACCACTGGACCACCAGGGAATTCCCAAGGGAGCAGGTACTTTTAAAGTCAGCTTTAGAAGGTTAGAGATGCCAAATGAAGGTCAAGAGAGGGGCAGGGGGAAAACAGCAGTGTATCCACATGTGCAAGTGGGGTTGGCCTTCTGTGTTCGACAAGAGCCCCCTGTACTTCTGGTCATCAGTGACTCAATAGATAAGCAAAACGAAGGACCACAGTATGAGTTACTAGATCTGTCTGTTGATGAAGGGGTTCCTCTAGGGCCTGAGGAAAGGGAGACTAATCTAGCCTCAATGAGAGCAATCTGGAAGAGGGACAACAGACTTTCCTCACAACAAAGCACACAGGACTCAGTCCCTGCTTGATGCAGCCAGACTGGAACCTACAGGGCTCCCTCTGTTCTTGCTCCCTGCCCTGGTGGACCCAAGGGGGCCCTGGACCCTGAGGGGGAGGAAATTGAACCACTCGTTTCCTTTCCTTTATTCTGGGTAATTTTTTCTCTGTTCTAGAGTAGTCTGGGGATCCAACAATCTGGTTTAGAGATACAAAAACTGCAGTTTAGTTATTAGTTCATCTTTTTAAAGGAACTTATGAGTAGGATAGGACTAGAATCTTGGGTTTTTCACCCCAAATCTCAAACTCTTCCCACTAATCAGTATACCTCAAAGCATGTCTGGTAACCATGGTACATAAGATGATTATCGAAAAAATTAATATCAAAATTTTTAATATATATTATTTTACATATATACTATATTTAAAAAATTATTTTGATGTGATTTATAAAAAATAACTAGCATATCTAAACTGTTATTTCAGAGATATTATTACTTAGAATGAGGCTGAAAAAATTAATGATATATAGGTAAGGCCCAGATAAGCAAGTATGTGAAAACGCAATTTTAATAACTGACTCGGGAACAACTGAAATGCAACGTGCTTCCATCCTGAGTCTCCACTTGGAAGCTTTTACTATAATTATTAGGATGGCAGAAATACCAAAGGATATTTTCAGTGAGAAAAAATTCAGTAATAAAAATGTGAATGACGTTTTAAGTCCTCAAAAAACCCAAAGCATTTGTAAGAAGGATTAAAGGAGGTGACATTTGATCTTTGTATGTGCTTCTGAATATCAGTAACCCTTTGTTTTATGGATAAACCATCTTTTAAAACTGCCATTGAGAGTAAAAGAATACTATTGAGGACTTGGGGAACAGAGAACATGTTTTTCTTTTTTTAACACTTTAAATTGTAGTGATAATTTGATAGGTATTTTAATATTTTGAATTAAAATTCAATAGTCATTCACTCTACGGCCAGAGAATTTACAGATGTTAATATCTCTCTACTTGAAATTTCTAAAAGCTTAACTGAAGTCATTCAACATGGGCAATTCACACTGGGATAATCTGCCCTTACTACTAGCACTGAAATTCTGACAGGTGATATTCCATGGCCTTCGATGGGGAGGCCCTTTAAATGATTCATAAGAATGTAACAGTTGAAATATTTGAAGGGGGTTTGTTTTGTGCCTGACTGGGGAATATAGTGACAATTCGGGCCTACTGAACTGCTTCAACAGGATCCCTTCAGCCCCTGCCTCAGAGCACAGCCTCTGAGGGGGTGTCAGGTGCTGGGTATCCTGCATCCTGGGCAGCCTGTTGGATTTATTTTCCAAGTTCTGAAAGGTGGAAAAGCCTGGAGAAGCTCCCTCCTTATCCCTCCCATCCCTCCCCCTGTCTTTCCCCTGTGGCTCTCTGGCTTGAAAAAAGAGCACAGAACCCTCCATGGAAGATGGGATGGAGGGTCCTGTACGCCCCACAGTGCAGTTCCAGCTGCCAGGTCAGTGCTGCCTGAGAGGATGTGGGGAATCACCTGTCCAAGCGGCCCCTCTGTATTTAATTCTTTTAAATCCATTTAAAAGAATTAAAAAACTTATCAGCCGGAGGAGATACGAATCAGATGCAGGTGACCAGCAGTTGGGAGCACGGCTATGCTGCAGGCAGTGGTGAAACAGGACAGTTTTCAGCAGACGGTGAGAAGGAAAAGGAAGACTACTAGTGAAGACAAATGGCCTGACACATTTATAAAAAGAGGAAATTCTTTGGAATGTGGGACCTGAGTGGATGTAAAATGAAGGGCCATCATTAACATCTTGCTTTTTAAAAAGGAAGCATGAAATTATTTAGCTTTAGCTCTACACAGGAAATAGAAACACTCATGTGTTGGACATTGGTAAGATTAATTTGGGACTTTACCAATAGTTTTAGGAAGCTGGAGGAGTAAAGAAGAATTAGTAGAAGATTTGGAAGATGAATTTGGCAGGGAAGATGGAGGTGGCTGAACAGTAGGGAGGAGAGCTGAGGTGAATGTTTAGGTCAATTATCTTAATATGTGACCAGTCCTGAGTTGTCTCCTTGCCCAGATGGAGGGTCTCAGTGGACCAGAGCATCCTTACTTCACAAACGGATAGGGAGACCAAAGGTGCCTTCTGTTTTTAAAATTCTTCTCAGAACCCACTAAATGTAGGCAACAGGATTTATCTTTTAAAATATTCAGGCAAAATGATGAGACAGGAATAGACAAGTCTTTATTTTAAATATCTTTTGATAAGGAAATCTGGAAAAATCAGGCCAAGTATGCCACATGGAAAGCTACCTACTGAGGTGACACAATTGGATTTATAAGCATATTGCAATCTAAAGGAGTTTCCACATATGCTAGCACATTAGACATGCTTAGTTTTCTGTTTTTTAATAGCTTTATTGAGGTATAATTTGCATACCATAAACTTCACCCATTGTTAAGTGTATAATTCACTGACTTTTACTAATTACATAGAGCTCTGCAACTATCACCTCTCAGATTTTTTTTGAAACTAGAAATCTTGGAAAATATTTTATTTTTAATCCTGAGATAAATGTGTAAATACTTGCATTTAATTCAGAATACTTTATGTCAAATTTAAGCTGATATTGCCTATGAGAAAAGCAGAGAATGAGGGCCTTTTTATAGCAGCTTGCAGCTAAGACCAATAATATTAAACTTCTATTTTAAAATGCTGTAGGCTTATTCTTTCTTTGGAAAATATATCTAAATGAACTAACATTAACTAGAAGGCACTTTAAACTTTAAACATTTACTAAAATACAACTGATGAACAATACTGATGAAATAATTGGTGAAAATTTTTCTTTCAACTTTTCTAGAAGGGAAAAAAGGTCAGTATCATATATATTGTTAAAAAGTAAAACGAATAATTTCTTCTTAGCACTGTCAGAAATTTAGAAGCCAGTTAGCTAAATAGTATTTACTAAATGTATATCGTGTACCTATTTCCATCCAAGATGCTGCAGGGAGATCTGTGATAGAAAGAATTCTTTACTCTCTGGGGTAATGGTGAGAAATTCCCCACTTTTTTTTTTTTTCATTGAGGTCCACTAACCTAAAATGGAAAAAAAAAGAGAATTCTAGAAACTCTTGATTTATATTTCTTAGTAAAGTAAAAGCTCCATTTGGCTGCTTTTAATATAAAAAGAATTACAAAATTCTTTAATAAGTACCACAAAATATTAAAAGAATGTTCTGAACTTCTCTATTATAATCAGCTGAAGGAGAGAAGGCACGGGGTAGTGGCGGGGTGTGGAGGTGATGT